>NC_140563.1:31360160-31960160 GCF_057381845.1 Rhamphochromis longiceps
AAAAAGCCTATTTTAAACAAGGACACTAAAAATTAAAGGTCATGACTTTTCAACTGTCAGCTCTAAGAGAAATTGTAAGAAAAGGAAGGAAAAAAAAAAAAGTATTTTACACAACTTTTATAATGCACCCCTACCATCATAAGGTGACGCCAAAAGCCTGTTTGATGACTATGACTAAGCACATGTTACTAATTACTTAAGTGTTGAATTGTATGGCAAAAAGCTACCATAAAGTTGAGTGTACCAGTCTTAAAATAGTAAATACACAGCAACAAGTGACCACTGAGAGGTACAGGTAACATGTCATCACAACCAGTCTTGGTCATTTGAAAGTTGTTTGGGTTTAAACAGCTGCCACTGAATATCGCATAATACTTCTGATTTAAATGCAGTAAGTTCTGCCAAACTGATAATTGGCAGTTTAGCACACAAATATGATGATAAGCCCAATCGATCATCAGAAGATGTATGTGAGATTTATCAAAGAATTCCAGATGTACCAGAAAGTAGCATAAGAACAACCTCATTGACTTCTTACATCACAACGAGCTCATATATTTGGGCCTTTTAAACACTGGTAATCTAACAACAACAACAACAGAGTGCCAACTTAAACATTCATGATGACATACCAAGTGATGACCCCCTGGTAACTCCAGGAAGCGAGTGCTCAAATGCCAAAATTGCAGTTCCTCTAATGTCCACTTGAGGCTTCAAAAGCAAGTTAATCTCCCCCATCTCTCATGTTAAATGCCCAATTTTACAGTAGAAATAAACATGTTTTGGAGTCTGATACAAGAAAACTGTTTCAGTATCTGTCGAGTTTTTCAACCTTCATAACAAATGCACAACCATCACCTAGCTAACTGGAGCTTTTTTTAAAGCAGATTTGAGTGGTTAAAAAAGGGCAACAGGACTTCTTTAGGTTTCTTTAGCCATTTCATTTTTCATCCAGGAGGCTTTTCCAGTTCAAATTATGAGAAATGGCATGTGTCATTACCGTCACTGAGTCCAAAAGGTGGCACCTGTCTAAGACAAGTACTGTCAACTAGGGCTGCACGATTAATCGTTAGAAAATCGCGATCTCGATTCATACTTATGTGCGATCTCATTTCCAAATGACAACGATTTAAAAAAAAAAAAAAAAAAAAAAAAAAAAAAAAAAGACGGCGACGATTGTACCGCATTTTGATCCGGGACGTAATCTGCATGAAAACAAGCGCTCACTCTTCCTGCTCAACAAATGACAAGGGCGGAGCCTTATACCACGTGATACAGAAGCTGTGCCGTGTGATGCTAAAATTAGCAGGGAAAAAACAACGGAGAGCACGTCAGGGATGACGAGAAAGTGACAGGAGAAAATCCATCCCGGTCAACCACCCAAACATCAATAACGGGAACCTTATACAGCGCTTCCCTATACACGTCGAACTCCCGCAGGCACAAAGAAATTACGGAGGCTATCACTTATCACCTGACCAAAGATATGGCTCCCATCAACACTGTGCAAAACGAGGGATTTAGGAAAATGATCAACACCCTAGACAAACGCTACACAGTGCCGTCCCGCAACTGTTTTTCTATTGTTGCACTACCTGCTCTATACACGAAGTGTCGAGCAACAGTGGAGACGGAATTTCAAGCAGTACAACATTTTGCGGCAACAACAAAACCTGAGACATTTGTTGTTTTTATGTTTATTTATTGTTTTTATGTTCAGTCTCAACTGTTACGAAGTTGATGTGCAGCTAATAAGTGCAATAAATATTTATACTGGAAAAGAAAATCGTGAGAGAATCGTGATTCTCATTTTATGCAAAATCCTGCAGCCCTACTGTCAACTACTTTATTTTTAAGCACTCAAGACTACCATGACCTGCACAACTGAGAACCTATGCAGGCATTTTTAATGCAGTTACTGACAAATAATTTGGTTTTATCTGTGATTTATTATGGGCAACCACTATACTGCAAGTGTACCAGGAAGTAAGTATAACGATATTATTATGTCAGCAAAGTGAACTTGCAGGAAGTCTTCAAAAATCTTGTGTGGTTCAACATTCAAAGGTATTTAGCTGACAATGTAATAACAGAAACAGAGACGGCTGGAGATAGCAGACGGACAAAACTATCAAAATATGTAAATATTTTTTCAAAGATAAAGCAACAGATTAAAAAGCTGCTGTACAAGAAAAATAAATAAATAAATCTGTCTGCGAGGCCTTCACACTTACTTAGAAAAGATTGGCAAACAATCAAACTCAACTTCAGGAAAAAAAAATGAAAGAAAAAGAAGGAAAGTGCAACAGAAACGAGTCAGAGTGCTGTCGGTTACTGAATGTCTCTAAATACTGCAATACTCAGAATCCTCCGGGGTCGTGAAATCAGAGTTTTTTTGCATATTCACAACACTGCCATCAAGAATTCAATAAAGACTCACAGCAGTGCCTTCTGGGAGATTCAGTCGGCTTCTGTCTTAAAGATCACACGCAGTCATAATGCAACGATTACACTCAGTGATGTGATGTGGAAGCCCCGCCCACTAAGCAGCTCTTCCCTTTTGCAGGAAAGAAAGCAGCTTCTGTGCTCCACATCCAGGAAAGCTTTCGCTCTCGTTTTAGCTTCACCAGCTGATCTGCTGCCACAAATTTCATCTAGCTGAACTCGAGAACCGCTTACTGGCTTTTTGTTGGACTTGCAAGCAGAGCTCTGACTAAAACAACAGGATATGAGCACATTTCTGTATTTTTTAAGGCTAAAGTAGCAAAACATCTGCTGGTTCAAATATGCAAAATATAACCCAGATGTGTGCCTGTGACTCAGTGGCTGCCGAGGTCCACCTGTGCCAGCTGCCAGCTGTGTTTATGACTTCTGGGCCACATCTGGTGATTGCCAAATGCCAGAACTGAGCGACAAGAGGGCCAAACGTGGGCCAGAAAAAAGCTGATTTTTTTTTAGTTCAAAAGGAAAAAAAAAACAAAAAAAACCATCTTATAAGAAAGCTAATTTCATGCGAGCAAAGTGTATATTGAATATGTACGTTTTTGGTTTTTATTTTAATCACGTGTTACACACACCTCACAGCCAGCTGCATGTAGTGGCCTGTGTATTACTCCAGGACTCATTTCAGTGAAAATAAGCTTGTAATTTGTTGTCTGATTGCAAATAAGTGCGGTTTTCTATTAACACTTCTTATGTGTTATTGCTGTTTTTATTGTAAATTTGTTTGTTTTTTTCCTGAATTTTACATCACGTAACTAGGCCCTTTCATTTTTTTTCTTTCAATGGCCCGAATACAACCAAAATAAACTTTTCCACAGACAATTCAATGCTGGCGACTTGTTTTTGCTCCTTTCACTGGTGGGCTGTGAGTTTCAGATGGACAGCTGCAGGAAGGCTGTGACTACCACTCCCAGATAAAACCTTTTAGTGTTACAACAATGAACCAAAAAAAAGCTAATAAATTATAATAAAGATGTTGCTCTAATCGTAAGTCACGCTGATAGTGCAGGCCACCTGGTTGAATCCAACTTAACCATTATATGGTTTTGCTTGTGATGTCATACAGGTCAGCAGTGCTTGGAGCCTCCAGCTGTTGGCGGATTAACATGGAAACATCTGCAGCATGTAAATAAAACTGAGCGCTCAGCAGATCAGCAAATGTTTATATTTTCAATCTAAAGCAAAAAAGTACCTCACACTGGGGTCAGAGACGCTGTCCACCTCCTCTTTTCTTCTTTTTGTTGCTTGTTACAAGTGTTCGTTGTCACAGCAACAACATAACCATGAGTCCTGTACAGATAAACACTTTTGCATCATTTTTAAATGCTATTATTTCTCTCAGGCTTACTTCTCCTCCTCCTCCTCCTCCTCTTCTTCTTCTTCCTCCTCCTCTTTCTCTTTTCCTCCTTTGTCTCCCTGTGACACTTCTTTCTTTCCGTCCTCTTCTTCTTCACCTCCTCCATCTCCATCACCATCTGCCTCATCCTCTGCTTTTTTAGACTCTTCCTTGTCTCCTGTGCCCTTAAACAATTTAAATAAAACCCATTTTACTCATCACACAGAGGTATAAAGGTTTATTGGGTATGAAGTGCAATATATTCTTATAAACTTGGAAATCTATTGGAAATGAGCCAATCCATTAGTATAAATTAGTGTTCTTTGCAACCTTCTCAGTTTTCTTTTCAGTAAAATGCATGTTTCTTTTTGTTGTTTGCATTTTCTTTCTCAACTTTTATTCATTCTAAGGTTATTATAAATTTGCTAATTTTCTCCTGGAACTTTGACCCCTTTTTTCTCATAAATCTGTTTGTTTTCTCTTGTGAATTTTTTCATTAGACTTGCCAGTTTTTGTTAACGTAAATACATTTACTAATTGTTGTACAAATTCTGTAATTTCTTTCTTATAAATTGGCCATTTAACTTTTATTCTAAAATCTAACAAAATTAATAATGAACATTTATTTGTTATTAATTATTATTAACAATAAATAATTTTATCTTGTACATTTTTTTACACTTCACATAAGTGATTTTTTTCCTCTTAAATTTGCCAGTCCTTTAATTTAAATACATTTTCTAGCTTTTTTATGAACCAAGGTTTTTTTTTCATAAATCTACCTTTTGTTGTGTTGTAAATTTGCACATTTTTAAAAATATTTTCTCTCTCTTTTTTTGGCAAATGTTTGTAGTTTACTGTAAATTTGCCAGCTTTAGCAAACTTTTATTCCGTCTTGCAGATTAACGCGCAGATTTTTCCTGTTCAAGTTTTGAAAGCACATTTTTCTTTGATGTGAATACATTTGTCCCAAAAAATGATCGTCTGCAAAAAAAAATAATTTTTTTCCGGTATTTGCCAAAAAAGTGATTGCTCGTATAAATAACTTGCTGGTCTATAATATGTTAAATATATGTCAAATGAATCCCACAATGAATGATATCAAGTCATCCTGAGCCACTAACAACATTCCTGTAACAAGGCAGAAGCTACAATCAGTTTTTGGCAGTGACTTTTATATATTCTTTATTTATCCAGTAAAAAAAAAAAATCTCGTTGACATTAAAAATGTCTTTTGTAAGAGTAATCTGTCCAAGAGGAGACCAGATATTGCAACAAATATAATAATAGATCTGTAAACATATTTTAAGTGGACAAAAAGGACCGGATTGGTTATAATGTAAGTACAATAACAAAGATTTATAAAGATACTTAAAAAAATGTAATTTTAAAATTTTATATATAACCCCTTTGTAAACCTTGTTCACCGAAGTCTATTTACCAACATACGTAAAGATGTTGCACATAAAAAACACACGGAAACATTGGAAATTAGTTTTTGGCAGGCGGTCACGTTTTGGCACAACACCGCTCTTACATGAATTCTTTCAACTTTGTCTCATATACCTGCGCTTTTACCCAGAGGTAGCCCTGTTTGTTTTTTGCTCGTCTTTCCGTGTTTCTACAGAAGTACCTGCGCTCCTGTGTATGACGCAGGCGCTCAGGTGTACCTGCTTCACGCGGCTCCTCCTCCGGCTCGGGATGCGGGCCTTCATCCTCCGGGACAGCGCCAACAGCTTGTTGTGTCTCTGCCTCCTCTTCGCCTTCTCCGCGTCCTCTTTCCGCTTCTCCTCCGCGCGGTCCGAGTCCGACTCGTCCTGCCGCTGCAGCCGGCTCCTCTTCCTCGGCTGGACCATCCTCTTCGTGTGACTTCCGTCGTCATCTTCCTCATCGTCGTCGTCATCGTCGTCCTCTTCATCCTCGTCGCCGCGGCTAGACGACGAAGAGCTGTCGTCGCCTCTCAGGAAGGAGCGCTTCCTGCGGGTGACAGAGCGGCTGTCGTCGCTGGAGGTCCCCCCGGACTCGCTCCGGTCCCGGTCCTCCTGCTCGCTGTCGTCCTCAGGAGAGCTCTGGAAGTCGGACTGTGATCCGGAGGAGGAGGACGACGAGAAGGACCCTTCGTCACTGTCGTCCAGGATGGAGGCGGGCAGACCGATCTGCCGCTTCTTCGATGCGGCTACTTTGGTTTTCCGCATGGACGCGAACATTTTCCGCTTGTACAAACTCTCCATGTCTGCACGCGGTACCGGACAGTAGTGACATGAAACGGAAAAGCGACAGCAGAACCGGGCTCGGTGCACGCAGGCTAACGGCGCAGCTAGCCTCGCATTAACGACATGCTATTTATTCGCTGAAACACGCAACATGGCGCCTGAATTCATCTTCGTGCGGAATTATTTTGGAGTCTTTTCACATAAACGGACCGTTTGCAAACGTTACACTGAGAAAATCCGCGCTGAAAAGGTCACATTTAAAGGATTTTCAGTCCCTGAAAATGCCTGTGTGTTATTGTTGTGGCTTCTGCTTCTTCTCTAAAAATAACTACAGCACGCATTCGTACACACCGCCCCCTACGGCGAAGAGCAGGCGCTACACCTGCAAACTGAGCAGAAATTATCCTAGCACTCCTAACACTTTCCACTAAATAAAAAAAAATAGTCTGGGGAAAGAAAATTGTATACTAATAAAATAATAATATGAATCTATGAAAATAAATAAAATCTAAATCTACAGGAAGTGACTGTGGCTAACATCAATGTTAATTTTATTTATAGGTGTGGTCAGGTGTTTAAATACACTCCTCACGTTAGTTGTAAGCCACCTTCTAGTCTAAAGCACATTTTACCAAATATTAGTAGGGGTGTATGTAAATATTTGAGTCTGTATGTTTACTTTTGACCCTGTTGGGATAAGTTCAAATGTGTGCACCCAGTTCTTGTTTTTTAAAGTCCATCCATCCATTTGTTTCACTCCCTCATTCACACCTATGAGTTTTTAAAGTCATTAAAGATATATGCTGTATAATCATTCCACCCTAGAAAAAGAATTAATTAAAAGCCCAAAATTACCATGACTTTCATTCCCATGATGACTGTGTGGAAACCTATGACCACAACTGTAAATGTCACATTTCATTACATCTAAACTGAATAAGAGATTAATTAGGCTTCAGTCATATAGGTCACATTTGTAAACACAAACATTTGGAAGGCTGGGAGCATTTCGGATGTCACTGTGAGTCATTCAGACACCACCTTTTTAAAGTGGTGTTTTTGGTACATGTAGCTAGTTCACATGCCTTTGCCCTCATTATAAAAACAACACTGAAACTAAAAAAAAGCCCAAAACAAACAAAATAAAAAAGCTAAAGTGAAAATTTACTGATTGGAAACAAAAAGAAAAGAAAAGTACAAAACTGTTATGATTCTGTTATTTACACTACACATCTGTAAGAATGAAATCAAACATAATACAGGATAAAACAAATTCAGTGTACAGTTTCTCTTGTGATAGGTCTTTTTCTTTTACTTTATTACCTTTTTTTATTTTATTCTATTATTATTTTATTTATTTGGTTTAGGTTAAGGGAATAAAAACCCAGAGTGATCCTCCAAATATTTACTTGTAACATTTTGGCTCGTATAAGAAAAACTTGGACGTTTCTTATTCCAATCAATCCAAGTGGCGTCTCTCACTCATCCAGATCATTGCAGTCTAAAGGTCTTGAGATTAAAGCAACTGGACTTCTTGTTTAGGTTCTTGAAGACATTTTAGAAAGGTGTATTCAATTCTCCATGAAACGACTTCAAGTACCTGAAAGAGGTCGAGGTGCTGTTGACTCAAACACTTCAAATGCTGCTGAGTGTCTGTGAGACTGCTGAGGAGTTTTTCTTCTCCCCAAAGGCCTGAAAACACCAACAAATACAGCTTTAACAAAAGAAACGAGCTCTACGGTGGAACCTTCAGTGAGATTTTAATCCTAATTTGATTTAAAAACAGGTTTGTTTGTATCATGAAACATTCCTCGAGTCTTCCTTTCATCTCTGCACAGACACACAAGAACAGAGGACCTCCGTTAGGTCCCCAGTCAGGACTTCTGTGCTAGAAGCGTGCTCAGTTTGATTTTCCCGTCCATGGAGGCTGTCAGGCAGGTGCCGCAGTCCACTGCTGAGCACCAGTCGACGGTCACCACTGGTGCTTTATGCCCCCCCAGTGACAGCACCCTCTCCAGAGCTGACTCCCCACTGGCCAGCTGGAAGAGAGGGGACCAGGAAATTTTTTAAAATACAAAACACATTTAAAGCATTAAAGAATGCTTGCTTACTTACTTACAGACAGACATGAAGGTGTACTCACTCTGTATATGAGTCCACCGGAGCTAGAACAGGTCAGGACGTGTTGACCTTCAGAGTCAAACGTGAAGAGTCGACCTCGAGGGACTTGAACCTGAACAAGAAGTATATCACCAAGTTAGAAAAAAGCACCCCAAATTGTTTACTTTGGTGATTTTACTTCTTTGAACTATAAAAAATGTTTTCTTATGAACAGAGTTTAATTTGCTTTGTAGAATTCAATGTTTTCTAGCGAGCTTTGGTCATGAAATCAAATGAAGTGCTGTCTTGAAAATTAACCAGCAGGTCTGCTTACTTGTTTGTAGCCGCTGTACCCCGACAGGACGAAGGGCCCGGTGGCGTCCTGAGGTAAAATCTGCTCCGACTGCTTAACCCCACAGCGATGGATGTTCCACTGGATAAACTGCATGCACACACACACACACACACACACACACACACACACACACACACACACACACACACACACACACACACACACACACTTTCTTGACTTTCCTGAGTAACATAAGGAGAACAGACGGAGCTACACTAGTTCTGGCTTTCACGCACCTTGCCATCTTCTCCGATGCTGAAGACGGTATTTTCATCATAGCTGAACTCCACACTGTAAACTTCCCCATCATGAGCTCTCCAGCTCATCGCGCTCTCATACCGCTGCATATCTACAGAAGACAGAGGACAGAAATGTATTTAACTTACTTGGGTTTTGGTAAGTGACAGCAAAGAGGCCACAGATTAATCCTCCTTGAAAATAATCTTTGGATGAATCGAGTATGAACGCAGACCAAACAGTCTGATGACTCCGTCAGCGGCTCCAGTCACCAGCAGGTTTCCATTGTGATTGAAGGCTGTGCAGTTTATGGCTACTGGTTCTGGCTCCAAAGAGAACTGGAGCTGAAAGACAGAAAGTCAGAACATTATGCTACAGGCAGGAAATAAAAAGAGCAGTTTAACTAGTTTAACTGTAACTGTCAAGGAAACTGAATTGGAGCTCATAGGCAGGCACATAACAGAGGAAAAGTTGAGTTAATACCCAAACCTTTCTTGGAAACAGGTTTCAGGTTTGCCAGAGCAGTCAGGTAGCCTGTTTAAAATGTGCAAACACAGTTTAAGCAGCACCTATAGGGCTGAAGTGCCAAAAACTGCAGCTCTAATCATGTCCACTGGAGGCTCACTCTAGCAGTGAATCAGTCCCATAGACCAGGGGTAGCAAACTCCAGGCCTCGAGAGCCAATGTCCTGCAGGTTTTAGATAACACCCTGGGTCAACACACCTGAATCAAATGATTAGTTAATTACCGAGCTTCTGGAGAACTTCAAGACATGTTGGGGAGGTAATTTAGCGATTTAAATCAGCTGTGATGGATCAAGGACACATCTAAAACCTGCAGGACACCGGCTCTCGAGGCCTGGAGTTTGCCACCCCTGCCATAGAACCTTTTTGGCGTAAAACGTCCAGCTTTACAGGAGAAATAAATACATTTACAGCCTGCTAAAAAGCAGTTTTGCCTCTAAAGGTCATAACACTACTGTGTATGAATGTGTTTATACATAAACCATTTTGACCCCCATTGCAGCTTAAAATTAAGGGTGTGGCCACTTTGATTAACACATGGTTGCCCTCTGAGCTGCTAGCTCCCTGAGGCTTCACGTCAGCTACCTGAACTGGACGCCTTGACTCAGTCTGTGCAGTTGGAGTTTATATTGCTCCAGTTTTCTGCTACAGCTGGGGTTTTAAATACACATTCTTTAAACCCAGTGGTTCCTGTTCCTGGTCTTGGACTGATGTGCAGACATATTAGCTAAATGATCAGTTAACCACCTGCTGTTTGACAGTCTTGGTGTCCCATAGCAGCAGCTGACCAGACACCGTTATGGGAAGTCGAGGAGCAGACTCGCCACTTCCAGATCGACTGTGAGCTGCAGCTGAACAGACGAATGATGAACCGCTGGGGCTGCAGGCTAAAGACAAGATACTGAAAGGCAGAAAAATACATTCTCATATGGAGATGACCTCGACTGTTGAAGACACAGTAAATCTAGTTTATGGACGTAGTTCCATTCAATTTGTAATGTAATTATAATGTAATAAAATAAAAGAGCACCGCCCATTTTAGCTCCATCACTATCGGATGGGTTAACATTAATTTTGGCACATAACAACATTACTGATACTGAAACATAACCACGTTTGGATCAGATTTTCAGTTTAGCGCTCCATAAAAACTTCTGAGTTCCTGAGCTGCAGCTTTTAGACACTTTTTTTGTCTCAGCAAGGAGGCACTTTCATGCAATACAAAGCCAACAAAGAGGCAGAAATTGGTCCTAATTATGTTAGTGAGGAGCTCCAGGGTGCAGGTTTACCGTGGATGAGCCTCGTCGATGTTCATCTCATAGAGATTCTTCTTGGCTTCCGTATCATACAACCGTACTGTGCCAACGCCGCTGCCTAATAACAACTGATCACACACACATGCAAACATACATTTTACTGTTGGACAGATGTGTTTGGTGTATCAACTAGGTCACAAGCAACCTTGGGGTTTAGGCTTAGGGTTGGGTTTTTGTTTTGACTAGTGCTAAATAGGCAAATATCAAGGAACTAAGAGATTTTACCTTTCAAATTAAGTCTTGCAAATTAATTTTGGCAGTGCAATTGTTCTGTATGCATTGCACTAGAGACAACTGTCTGAAAACAAGTAACGAAATCCTAACCGTAACGTTAGGTGGATCATTGGTGACCTAGTGCATGGTAAAATGTTACCTTATCAGAATATTTATAAAATCAATGTATCTGAAAGTAAACACTGCTACCAGTCGGTCTGGTTTGGTGGCCCACTCCAGAGACATTAGAGGAGATTTGGACATGATGGTGGCTTTGGTCTGCATGATGGGGTTGAACGACCACACCTGACGGAGTAGGAGGGGCAGAGGAAGAAGTCTTTCATGAGTTTTCCTGTCAGTATATGCTGTTAGAATACCGTAGCTTGAAGACTATGAAATGCAGGTTTACCTTGATGACTCCGTCAACATCCAAGCTAGCGACACGGCGACCAGAACAGTCAACCCTTGAAAACAAGCGAAGGGCAACAGAAAGAAAAAAAAAACTAATTAAGGCTGAGTTTTTGTTTTTATCCTTAAAGTGGGTGAATTGTGACAGACAGACCTGCAGTGCATGATGGATGAGTGGTGTTCTCCGTACTCCTCCTGGCTGAGTTTAATGAAGGGAGGTTCCTCTTGGCTTGCACCGCAGCTTCTGCTGTTTGAGGAATCGGTAGGTTCACTTGAGGACTCAATGGGAGGCTCCACCTCCCCCAGCTCCCCTTTCTTCTCTGATGTCTGAAGATAACACATGAAAGGGCTCACCAGACCAAAAAATTATTGTCTTCCAGCATACTAATTCAAAGTGCAGGTTGACCACTCGCAAAACTGTTTGAACATAGCTGACCTTTACCTCCACAGGTAAGGTAAGACTAAGGGCATCGCATTTGTTGCATATCTAAAGGATGCAACTATACCTGTGGTGGTGGTTTGGAGAAAAGCTCCTTCCTCTCCTTCTCATGATCTTGGATTCTTTTGTGTCTCGAATTCTGGTTCCCTGACTGGTTTGTAGACAGCTGGGACTGGGAGCTCACTGGTTCACTGGTTGATGACTGGGTAGATGCTGGCTTCACCTCCTTAACTTGGCCTGCTTCTTTAGATTTCACAGGCTAAAAAAGATGGAAATGATTACAACCGTAGATGTAGAAAACTGGAACACGAGTGCAGCTTGCTATTACTCTCTGAGGGAATGATTTTCAAACTTTGTGGTAGAAAATAATTAAAATATCAAATTCATTACCCAATATTTATTATACTAATGGACACACCCAATGAACCCAATCAAGCCTCGATCCTGAATCAGTGTGAAGTTTAGTCTGCTGCAGAGTCCTTAACAGACATCTCTTATTGGACAGGTTGGTTACCGCCCATTGTACATCATGAATCTTTGCCATTTCCTATCCATTTTCTATCACTAATCTGGGTCCAGATCACATTGGTAGTATAAGCAAAGATGCCTAGGCCTCCCTTACTCCTGACTTCAGCTTTTTTTGTATCTTCCCAAGCCAATTAAAAGACTTGACCTCTCTGGTGTGTCCTGGATCTGTGTTGGGAGTCTCCTGTGTGTGCCTGACACACCTCACATAAGAGGTGTCCAAATCTCCCCAACTAAGTTCCAACAGGAACAAGTCTGACTTGTTACTGACAATACAATCCAAGCTCTTACAACAGTTGTACATGTTGCCAAATAGCCCATAACAACAACCAGATACCCCATACATTTGACTATGTAGACTGCTAGGCCAACATTAGAAACTAGCATCAAAGTCCAACTAGTTAGAGACATTTCTTTATTAGGGTTTGTTAGTCTTTATCATCTTCCTGATGAGATGGTAACTCAGAAGAAGGTATACTGTCCCAAGTACCAAATTTCTAAAGTGAAGGGTCTTTCACTTTCCATATACAATCATCAGCTTTTGAACATAAGATGACCTGTCTCTGACTCACTAGTTGCAAAAAACCCAATTTTGTTAAAAAAAACAACCATCCAGTCTGTGAGTCAAGGTCTTTTTTTAAATCTGTGAATTTGGCAATTCCTTGTGCTCACCTGATTACTCAGTGGGTCCTTCCTGCCCATTGCTGCCTGGCTTGGTGAGGACCCAGAGATGGCTTGCATTGGTTTCCCTGGGGCTCGTCTGCCTTGTGGTAGGAATGTTGAGAAGAAGTTTCTGGTAGGGGTGGTGGCAGTGCTGACAGCTCGCTGGCTCGTCACTAAGTCCCTACAAAGAGAATAAAAGAAAGGAAGTTTTAAAACAGCATACTACTACAGTGAATCCAAGCAAAGAGACCACAGCTATCAGCAAATGCCATTGCCATGAAAGGGTATGAGTTTTGCGACAATTTTTGGATAGTTAAAGTGAGCACAATAAACACCAGAACCCAAGATATCATACTGGCTATGCCGACTTGTCTTGATCACATAATTGCCATCTCTTCCTTTTTAAGCACATGATGAACATGCATCTAGCATTTATCCTTTTGCACTGCTCACTTGTCCAGTTGGGTGAACATTCGCTGGTGGACAGGTGTCCACATGTGTAAACTGACTGGTCTACAGCTATACACGTCCATTTTCAACAAGTAGAGCTGCACTATGTGTGTTCTGACACTTTCTGACAAAAAGTAGCATCAAGGTCTTCAATGATTTGTAGCTCTTTGCCAGCAAGCCTTTCGACCCCATGAGCATCAATAGTTCGTGGGGTTTCAATGACCGTGCTGCTGGTTCGCCGGTTGCTGTTCATTGGACTTATAGAGCAGTTCTCACTATGAAGCAACAACACTGTTTGCACCATATCAAAACAAAGGTGTGACAGGCCATTTCTGTCCAGTCTTGCTATGACTTTCCAAAAGAGACCTCTATAAATGGACCAATCACTATCAAAGATACTTAGGTCATTAAAACTTTTATATTTTCAGTAAGTAAAAAATAAGGTTAGACTTTTGACTGCCTAAAAAACTTCTTTTTTTCTACCCTTACTACTATGCTTACCAGTTGGTTTTTCAATTTTGAAGAATTTTTCTAATTCTCTTCATAACCGTGCGTGAGATTTTAGTGTATTGAGACACAAATCCCCTTGTTTCAGTAAGGGAATCCAACATAAAACTGCCAAATCAAAGATGCAGAGCTGTGGTGACCGCTTCTGACAAGGGCACAGACGAAAGTAGCTTTTTTTGAGGAAGGGGGGGTTGGCCCAAAAACCTATGTGCAGTCTGAGATCCTCAGCCAAAGATGTGTTGCTTCTTCCTGTGAATAGGTGGGAGACATAGTCTTTGTTGCCAGGGCTCCTTTGCTTCCTGGTAGAGATCTTTATTGGTCCCCAGGCTTCTCAGTTACTCAGAATCAAGTGGGGTATCGTGGCTTTGTTATCAGTGATCTCTGGTCAAGATCTTTTTGGGTCTACTGTATTTTAGTTACTCCAAAAAAGTAGAAAATCAAGTCAGTGCTCCCTGGTAAAAGTCTTCATAAATCCACTTCAGAACCACGAGGATTTTGCTTCACCGGTTAGCACTGCTGCCTCACAGCAAGAACGCCCTGGGTTCAAATCCACCATCTGGTTGCAGGCTTTCTGTGCGGAGTTCCAGTTTATATGTTCTTCCAGTATCTGCGTGGGTTTTCTCCAGGAATTCTGGCTTCCTCCTGGAGTCCAAAAACATGCATGGAATTAGGTTAATTGGTAATGCAAAAACCTTAGGTATGAATGTGAGTATGAATTGTTGTCCGTCTCTCTGTGTTGGTCCTGGGACAGTCTGGCTGCCTTTCCAGAGTTAACCCCACCTCTTGCCCTGTGGCACTATGGCAGCTGGGACAGGCTTTAGCACAGCCACGACCTTGAACTGGATAAGCAGAAGAAAATGAATGGATCCAAGGGCTTCTTGTTAGAGGTCTTCTTCAGTCCACTTCAGAACCAAATGGGTCACCATGTGTTTGTTGTCAAGACCATTTTTGTGTATAATACTTGGTGGGTGTGGTTTATCACCATCATGCATTGAATTATTCATTTGAAGAGGAAATAATGAATGTGTAATTGTCTAACAACACTTACTGCAAAAGTTAGGTTGCCTTATCATCAGCCATCATCAGCCAACTAACCTCTTAGCATCCATTAAAATAAAAAGTGTGTTGAGTTTGGGTTTTTTCTGGGTCCATTTCAGATCGGGTCCAACATCGATTCAAGCCCCGTCAACGATCCAGATGAGGAGCTTTAACTAACTTCTTAAAAGATACTTCTGTCAATCACATTTTTTTAGAGTATTTTAAAGTTTATTGGGGAAGTGTATTTGCTGGCCCAGTCTATCGATCGCCTGGAAGTTTAACAAAAAAAAAAAAAAAAAAAAAAAAAAAAAAAAAAAATGGCTCAATGGAACAATTCATCAGGTGAATTGTTTATTGTGAAACATCAACCGCATTACAGCACACAGTTTAAATACTGCAACAGCATAAATATTTTGGCATTTTTGGCAACAATACGTTAGCTAAAATATGGTTTTAAATAGTTTTTTTTATATGGATAAATATAAAATAACTCAGTTTTGTTTGATTTAAAGTGCCTGAATATGAAAATATGAGGTTACGTCATTTATTAAATAAATACTGTCACAAAAAGTGCAACAACCTTAGTTGTCATTTAGGCCTGAACCATGCTAACATCAGTCCATGTTCATTCTGTGCTTTGTGTTAAAATGTAACTTAAGAAAACAAAATAAAAACAAACGAAACCACAAAGCTGCAATGGATAAAAATCTTGATTAATATTTTAAGGTTTAAGATGGCTGCCATCTGCAACTCACAGCACAAAACACATTAAGAGTTTCAAAGTGATAAATACAAGCACAATACGCCAGTTTTTCCATAAAAATACTAAAGCATGGCATTAATTTTAGAAATGAGCTGACTATTGATGGTTAAAAGCATCATGATGTTGGCAGTGTTTAAAAATGGACAGAATGGCAGCCATCTTTGCTGTGGTTAGTCATCAGTAAAGACAGTGATGTTAGTCTCTCACAGCTCAGTGTCTCCCAGTCGGTCCATGTTCTGGACGTATGTCGGCAGCTTGTGGTGGATCATCTCATCTCTATCCCTCTGATCCCGGCTCTCCGTCTGCAGGGCGAACAGCTGGCGAAGATACAGCAGACAGGTCAGACGTCTACCCTGACTACAGCTTAGCATGGAGCACATCACATTTTAAAACTTTGTTTCATGAAAAAACTTTTACACTTAGTCTTTGTTTTTAAGTACTAGTGTCCAACTTTTTGTTAGTTCAAAAATGGAATAAACCAATCACATGGCAGCGACTCAGTGCAATTAAGCACGTAGACACGGTCAAGACGACCGGCAGAAGTTCAAACAAAGCATCGGAATCGGGAACAAATGGGATTTAACTGACTCTGAATGTGGCGTGGTTGGTGGTGCCAGGTTGATCTACTGCGATTTTCCCACGCAACCTCTATCTCTAGGGTTTACAGAGAATGGGATGAAGAGTAGAAAATATCCTCTGAGTGGCTTTTCTCAATCGAAATGTCTTGCTTAGGTCAGTGCCTCAGCTACATCAAGCCGATAGGAAGGTGTGGAGATTATTTTCTAGGCACACTTTTGGCCCAATGAGTAACAACTAAATGTCACAGCCTACCTGAGCATTGCTGTCAACCATTTCCGCAAGCACAATGTAACATTTTACAATTGATGTTTTGGGACAATTTGCTATGTTCCAAAGTTCAAATCATCTCAAACTGATTTCTTTAACAGGACAATGAGTTCACTATACTAAATGGCCTCCACAGTCACTTGATATCCACCTAACAGAGGACATTTGTCAAATATTCCATGAAGAATTTAAGTGATTCTGAAGGCAAAAGGGGGTTCAATGGAGTACGGTGTACCTAATAAAGTGGCACGGAGTGGTGGCCAAATCATGGGATTAATACAGTGAGAATTAATAGGATTTGATTTGATTTTAATTAGTAAACAGAACTTTTGGAAACCCATTGAAATTAATTTTTAAGCTAAATAATGAGACTTAATTTGCATGGCGGGTGATTAAAAGTAAACGACGGGATCAGTTGTAGCTTTTTTGAACAAATCTACATTTGCATTATTCATGCAAAATTGATTTAATTTAAAATGAAATGCACTCTCTCACCAGCTGACGGAGCTGTTCGTTCTCCTCCATCAGGCAGGTCATCTTCTGGACTTCAGCATCGAAGCTGAGGAGGACAGGCTGAGGTGGGAAACAAGTTAAGGACTGAAAACTGAATTCCAGCAGATCAGTGCGGCCGCCTCTAAATTGTCAGAGCATGTTGAATATTAAGGCTGGCTGTGTGTTTCAAACTCAAGGATATGCATACACTGGAAGAGCACCGACAGGAAGTTATGCAGTGAAACCAGGAAGGTGTCAGACCACTGGCGGGAGAAGTACTGACAGAAGGCGGAGTTCTGCTCAGGGGAGGAGATAAATGGCAGGATGAACCAATCACGCCACTCAGCCTGACCCTGCAGCTCTGACGCCTGCTTCTGGAAAAACTCCTGAGTCTTCTCCAGGTTTCCTTTCTGGAAGGACGAGATAGATTTTTAAATCTTTGTTTCAGAAACACGCAGCAGGATGTCTGATTTCTCCATGAGGTGATACCTGCACGGTGTTGATGATGTAGTATCTGTACAGGCTGATCCTCAGCTTGTTGACGGTGGATCTGTAAACATCCTCGAGTCTGCTGAACAGACGTTTATCCAGGTAGAGCCAATATTCCTTCAGACCAGCCAGGTCAAAGCTCTGGACAAACTGCTGCAGCTGATCGATGATTTTATCCACCTGCACAGCACAAAAATAATGAAAAGTTATTCAGTGTCCTTTTTCTGCTGAAAGAAGAAACGTCTTCAAAAACCTGAAATAGCAGCTTTTTTCGTTAACCCTTCACACCATTGCAAGCTCCTTTCTCCAACTTCCAGATGATGTGACTATTTTACTGTGAGGCTGTGAGGAAACAGAAATACATCAAACAACGTTTCTGCCAGCCATACCCTGAAGCCTTTCTCCTTGTCAGCTTTTATGTCGTTGTCCAGATGTTTCAGAGTGTTGGTGAAGCCACGGTAGATCAGATACTCCCTCACATGCTCATCTGTCCTTTCCACTGCAGAGCCCATGGTGACCTCTGACCCTACAGGGAACAAGTCAGCGTTTATTATGATTATTCAGTTTGTGTCTACTGTAGTCATTTGGTTCTTTGAAAGTATAAAGACAGAGACATTTAACTTCAGGTTTTAAGATTATTTCTTACATACACATTTATACAAGTATAATATCCAGCACTCTGGCTGTACACAAATAAAGAAGAAGACATAAACACAAGAATTCCAATCAACTTTTTCTTTTAATATTAGCTGACAGACATTCAAACCATTGATCTCACCGAGTAGCTGAGTAATGTGTAGGTAGTGGGTGGTGTGGGCTTTAGCAGTCTGATGGCATGAAGATCAAAGCTTCTCCATATTGTTTCTGTGCTGGCAGCATATAAACAGCACACAGTAGTGTCTCCCCAATGGCAGTCAGCTGTTAGGGTGGCTGGAAGAATCTCCCGCGATCCTCTCGGCTCTAGATCTGCATCATCTGAAGTACACATCCTCTTCTCTCAGCTGAATCAACTACCCTCCTGATGGATAAGTGGTCATGCCCAGGGAATGATGCACCCTTCCCAGAAGTGCAGAGATTCCTAAGCGCCCTGAGCAGGAGTTTGAAGTAATTTAATCGCATGAGGTTGTAGAAGCCTTGATGGGATTTCTTCAGCAGGGTGTTACTTGAAGTTATCCACTTTCTCTACCTAGGCCTGATTTATACTGAGAGGGTAGAATAATACTCTGCTGTTTTTTCATGGTCCCCTCGGTTTCCTGAGTTCAGCTCAAAGTTGCTCTCCTTATACCAGGTGAAAGGTGGTTGATTTCATACCAGTGGGCAGATGCATTATTATTTGAGAACAGTCCTGCTCTCGGCACATAATTTTATGGAGCTCCAGTGCTGAGGGTGAGAGGAAGGAACCATTTGTGGCCTGTCAGCCAGCCAGGAAACTGATCATGCACCTGCACAGGTGCACAGGGATTTCTTTTTTTTTTTTTTTTTGCAGGGGGGGGGTGCCTGAAGGGGGCTATTTTTGGTACATTAGTTTACAACCTCTGCTAATACTGAGGTTACTAAGTGTGCAGATACATTTTCTTCAGAATAAAAGTCTATAAACATCACTGCATGAAAATGTTTAGAAATAAGGTAGATGAAGAAAGGATTCAGACCACCTTAAAGTTTCCGCACATTATTTTAAGCAGACAGAATGTTCTCTTTTTCACCGCTACTCAGTATAAAGTTCCTACACATTTTAGTAGATTAAGCGGACCTATTTTCCTTATTTCTAGTCATCTCGCCACAGAATTTCTGTTTACAGAAGACAGCCAATCAGAAGAAAGGTGGCTTAAAGTAGGAGGAGCTAAAGCAGGTTGTTTGAGACAAGTGACATGAAACAGTAGACAGTAAAATTAAAAAAGGATTATTTTGAGCTGTGAAACAGGCAGAGCTACTTGAGTAAATGTATTTAGTTACTGTATGTCAGCGATTATTTAACAGACTTCAAAACACTGACATCACAATATTAACATGACAATCTAACCCACTTAATGTCACTTTTCTCAACTAAAGGATGAAGAAGGTAAAAGGTAATATTGCTCAATTTCTTTTTAAACTTCAGTAGCGTTCACTCCATTAGCAATAATTCACCTAAAACACTTCCTCTTCATGCACTGACCGCTAACTTAAAACAACATTAGATCACCGTTATGCATCCACAGCGGGACGTCGACAGTTATAAAAAAGAAAAAAGAAAGTGTACTTTAGATCCTTAAAAGTCTGAAGCAGAATATAAAGTATCATTTTTGTAAATGTAACCGTTTTATTTGGATTTCCTCCACCGCTTTTTGTTGCTAAAAACACTTCGGCCAGACTCTATTTGAAAATCTCTTTAATTGGTACACACGGCAAATGTAAGTTTAAACTCAGATTCACAATCCATCCCAGCAAACATCAAACGATGTCAACATTGACTGATTTCAGAAAATGTATTATTGTAAATCTGAAGAGACACAGGAACTGCAGTTAGCTTCATTTTAGCATCAAGTGTGCCACCAGAACAATCGACTGGAACACGTTACAATCACTATTACACAAAATCTCTCACATTAAACAGGCCAAATGCAGGCAGAATTAACAGTCATTATGCTATAACATAATAAATCATAAAATCACGTCTTAACATTTACGTACCTCGGAGGAGAATCCAGATTATTTTAAATGAAGCAAATTTAAGGCGAAGTTTGGCTTGGTCTTTTCTTTGGTTTCAGCACCATGAAAGTGAACCGTCACCACCCAGAAACAGAATTGCACTTTTTTAGATCCATGAATCTTCAGAGCACAAAGCTGCTCTTCCGTCTTATTGTGAAAACTAAATGTTTACAACAACAAAGAGAAAGAAAACTCTCTTCCTGCTCTATTTTTCCTCCTGACAGTCATGTGATGAGCTAACGTATAACGCAGCCACACACTGCGCATCCTGCGCGCCCTCTATCGGTCAGCACGTCTCAATACACCTGTGCCGGATATACCAGCTGTTACCTGCAAAAATGTTACAAAGAATGTAGCATTTTTGTGTGTGTTTTCCTCTCTAAATCTCATCCCTTCTAGTAGTTAAAAGTGGTGTACGTGCTGGAGTAAAAAGACAGCTGTTAAAAGTGTTAAAAGCAACTGAAAAATAAAATCACAGTTATTTCGTCTTGTATATATGTGTCTTTAATATCCGAAAATTACTACAAACGTATGACTTTAAAGTGAAAATTTAGGACTTTTTCTTTATAACCTCTGTAAGTTACATTTTTTTCCTCTTAAATGTACACCGTTATGATGAGAAAGTAATATTTGTATAATCAATATTTTACAATATTTAAAAATATATATATTTTAAAAATATATAGATAGATAGATAGATAGATAGATAGATAGAGAGAGAGAGAGAGAGAGAGAGAGAGAGAGAGAATGCGAGAGAGAGGGAGAACACTTGAAGGAAAAACAGGAAATAAAAACGAAAGCATGAAAACAAATAATTAAAAACATTTAAAATGTAAAATATGTATGCATTTTAATAACCACAAAACCTATTAAGCAAACGCATACGCAGGGGGTCACGCGGTTACCGTGGTAACACGCTAAGCAACGCAGAGCTAATACCATAGCAACGCGTAAACAATAAGCTCCGAGGCGAAGGGGAGAAAATGTCAGACACAAGACGAGGAGCGGAGGAAGTGGAGGAGAGGAGCAGTGCTGAGGAGGACGAAGAGGAGGAGAAGTCTGAGGAGGCTCTCTCCTCCTCAGCAGCTCCCAAGAGAAATTCTGAACCGCCACAAGCGCAAACTCTGTCTAACATCCCCGAGGCGGTGGACGACTTCCTGAGGAACTTCTTGCGCAGAGCCGGCCTGACGCGGACTCTGAGCCGCTTCGAGGTGGAGTGGTACGGCTCGGCGCTCAGGCGCCTCACAGACACCCTGAACACCGTAGCCACGGCGGCCCCGGGGGTCTACTTCATCCCCGATGCTCTCACACACCGACGCCTCCTCCAGAGCGAGCTGGAGGCGGTGCGCGCAGAGACGGAGCTGCTCAGGGAGGAGGTGCTGGGTGCAGGAGCGAGCCTAGTGAGGATACAGAGGGAGCGGGACTTTCACCGGCTGCAGCACCGGCGAGTCTCCGAGGACAAAAGGAGGCTCACAGAGGACTTCAAACAACTGAAGAAACATCTGCAGTCGTACGACCCCGTGCTCAGGCAGCTGGAGGAGAAATACCAAACAGCTGTCAGGCAGAAGATGCTCCTCAGCTTCCACAGAGAGAGACTGCAAAGCACCACAGACCCTACACCAGCGCAGGTGAAGGAGGAGAGGAGGAAGGAGAAACCACCAGCAAAGACCACTGCACGCCTGAAGGACTCGGAGTTCCCCCCCTGCAGTGGGCTCCCAAGGACCTACCTGGAACAAATGAACTCTCACAAAAGCTTTGCATCTTTCAGCCTCGCATGCTCTATAAGAGCGCATCAGCAGCCAATCAGCTGCATCGACCTGCATCCAAGAAAACTGATCCTTGTCTCGGCCAGTGATGACAGCACCTGGAGATTGTGGGTTCTCCCAGAAGAAAGAGAAAAGGTGAGAGGAGGTGAAAGCTCTAAGAGGAGGTGGGGAGGTGACATGTGAGGGTCACTCTGATTGGATGATGCACTGACGTGTGATGTCCCCTACTGTGTTGCCAGGTGGGTGAGATGCTGCTGACTGGTGAGGGTCACTCTGATTGGCTGTCCGGTTGTAGCTTTCACCCTGATGGATCAAAATTAGCGACAACCAGCGGAGACATGACAGTAAGTTGGTCCTGATGACAACACAGAATAAACCCACCTCATTGGTTACAGATGTGTACTTCTTCCTGCAGGTGCGGCTCTGGGACTTCTCTCGTGGCTGCTGTGTACTGATGCTCTCTGGCCATGCCCAGCCCACCTGGGCATGCTCCTTTCACTCATGTGGTCACTTCCTGGCCTCCTGCTCTGCTGACAGAACCGCCAAGCTGTGGGACCTGAACAGCCAGCGCTGTCGCCTCACACTGCGCCAACACACCGCCTCCGTCAACAGCGTCTGCTTCCTACCTTCCTCCAACCTCCTCCTCACCTGTTCCGCTGACAAAACCATCGCCCTGTGGGATGCCAGGCTAGGTGTCTGCACCACCACCTTTCTTGGACATTATCACCCCTGCAACCATGCTGCCTTCAGCTCAGCGACCAGCATGGTGGCCTCCTGTGACTCTTCTGGCATCGTCAACACGTGGGACATGAGAAAACCCACATCGCCGATGGCCGCTGGAGATACCGGGCCGCTTAGTGCCAACCAAGTGGCGTTTAACCACTCAGGGAAGATGCTGGCGGTTGCCAGCAGCGACGGTTTGGTGAAACTGGTGGAGGTAGACTCTGGCAGTGTGAGCAGCTTGGAGGGCCACAGGGACAGTGTGCAGAGTGTGACCTTTGACCACAAGGGGGAGACTGTGATCTCGGCAGGGAGTGATGGGAGGGTTAACATCTGGTCGTAACATAAGATTTCTGATTGAGTAGTGATCGATATCTGAGATTGACGTGAACTTTTAGTTGTATTAATCAAAGAAGTGACACCATGGAGGTTGTAAACCAAAACATGTTTAATGAGAGCTGTGCAAAGACAAGCAGCTAGAAGCACACATTAAACATTTAACATCAAGTGTCTTCTTCACCCCGAGGTGAATAAAAATACTTCCTGCATCAGAGGGTTAAAGTTCCTCTGTGCCAGTATGAGTCCTGTCATCCTGAGGATGGAGGAAACACCATCTGGTTTCATGTCTTTGATGTTTGAAAAGTGAAACTGATGCAGTACTATGAACCTGCATTCTTTCTAATGACCTAGCAGGGGGCAACTCCTCTGATCAATAAATAAAGTCTGATTGTTAGTCCATGGGAAAATTGCATTACTCCTGCTCTGACCTTTGCGTCTTTCCTGATGGTTTCATCCTTTAGTTGAAAAATGATAATTTTCTAAATGATCGTCCCCTAGTTTTACTGTCAGATTCAAATGTGCTGATCTTTTTTTTTTTTTTTGTATTATGTACATTTTTTGTCTGTTATGGCTGTATTGAGTATGCATGTGAGGACGGATGACTCACAGCTGCAGAACAAATCTACTTATGGTAACCTGAACCTGAAGATGTATGAAGAACAACTCTGAGTGAAATGGTCTTTATCTGACTTACAAATACAATCAATTGAATGTTATCAGAGTATCATTTAGCATGTATATATATATAGAGAGAGTAAGTCTCATGGTCTCATGTGACAGTCTTCATTTATGCTTTTTTCCCAGCTCTTCTTCTGTCTGCTAACAGTTTTTGGGTTTCCATTTGGGTGGAGCTACAAATTGGCATCCTTTTTAAAAAAAAAAAGCCATATCTGACAATTGTAATTTTTATTCAGTTACGACACACATTTACCGTGTCACAAACTTTTTCCTCCCTCTGCAAAAAAAACCCAACAAAAAAACAACTCAAGCAAAAGAGACAAAAAACATTTCTTCAAATCTTTCTGCTTCTTTTTTTGTTAGTTTCTATGATATTCGACAAAATCAGCAAAGGTTGTTAATTTTGGTGACTTTTAACGTTCCCTGATAAAAAATGCTGTGCAGTCCCAGATAAAGATAGACATCTGAACACCCTGGTCCCCCCAACCCATGGCTCAATACTTCAATTTTCAATCCACGAGTCTTGAGTCTTCAGAAAATCGGACTGGATTGTCACAGTAGTACACGTTGTGCTTCCACGTGTACATCTTTTCTACAGCAAAAGCAATTTATTGTAGTTTTACCTGCAAGGAACTGAAAAGCTATCACTGACAACAGCACTGATGATCTTTCTTCCCTCTGGCTGAACACTGCCCGGTAACCTCTTCATTTTCAACAGGAATGAGTGTGTGTAAATCTTTATGGCACCAACAGTCTGTCTACAAACAGAATGAAACCCATCAATACAAAACGGTCTGTGCACCAACAAGCATCAAGCCCATCCATCCATACTGTTGCATTCACAAACCCCTGAGACACATTCAAAATATAAAAGATGTGGCATGTTTTTCTCGTCTCGGAGTCTGTCCTTCACGTTTTCTTCTCTTCTTTTAAATTATCGCTGTGTTCTGACTCTTCCTCAGAGTCTGAGAAAGAGAACAGTCCAGGAAACTTCCTGACTCTAAAGGTTTAGGGTATAGTTTAAACTGAGTTGTATTAGTGTTTAAAAAATTGCACTTTCTTATAAAAAAAATACACAAACACAGTGCAGATACTATTGAGGCTTTTGGCACAGCGAGCTTCCTTTGAATGTTCAGTTTCTGGAGGGTTCCTGCTGAGAACAGACCAGTCTGTCGACAGATGAGGACGAGTAGCGCCCCTCGTCGTCGTCCTTCTCTTCCTCTGTCACTCTGTGTTTCTGTCTGGGTTCTTCCACCAGCATCTTCAGGCGGTTCAGATGATGCAGAGCTCTGAGGAGGAAAAACATGCATGCTTTACTCACCCTAAACTGGAGTCAAACTGATGTACATACTGTGGTGGTGGATGAAGATGCGTTTAATGTCACCCAAGTTTTTGAAATCTTGTTTTTGAACTATTGGGCTTAGAAGAAGAGGGTGAGGATGAGGAAGAGGAGACCCTATGGGAATGAAAGTGCAGGTGTGTTCTCCATGGATGAGGACTCTGTTTCTCGGGACTGTGAGCCACCACCACCTCAGCTTTCTGAATGCCAACATGAGAACTGAGGGCTCTGAAGGACACCGGATGACTTGTCAGTCACTAACTTACATCCTGTTTTATGATCCTTCTTTTACTTCAAATGTAATAATCACTAGGGCTGTTCGATATAACGATATATATCGGGTGACGATATAAAAACGTCTATCGTTTCATATTGCGGAAAAATATAATGTTTACGGCAATATTTTTTCATCGTTTTGATGGTCATTGTAGTGGTTATATTAATTTGTTAAAGTTCTCTCTTTCCCTTATATTTAATATAACCACACTACGGACGGACAAGCGACTGTTTTTACACGTTGTCGTTAGCAACCACGACGGTAAAACAATGGCGTGGCTCCGCCATCCGCTTGTTTGTTTTGCATATTAACCTTTCCACAATAAAGCTCAAGATCCTGTTGAGACTTTTCAAAATAAACTAAATCCCGTGAAAGAGTATGGAGTGTTTACAGATGAGAAGCAAAAAAGAGCCGCCAGGTGCTAAAAAATAAACCTTAGACTCAAACGTTAGAACAGGCTTTTCCCCGCAGCACGCCGTGTAATAAATACTCACAAAGAAAACGCGGCCGTTACAACTTATGTCTAAAAATGTATAAATTCATGCATCGGCTAAAAGTCATAACTCCAGGTACATGACGCCCAGCTGAAAACACTTCATGCAAGTCGAGCTGCCCGAGATTCACAGAATTTACAGAAAATGTTACATTTTTGTGATTTATATCGTTATCGGAATGATAGATGTCTTATATCGGGATATGAGATTTTGGTCATATCACACAGCCCTAATAATCACATTTGACTCAGTAAGACTTTAAACTAGCAACAGAGACCATAAACTCATCGTGAAAGTGTTTACTAATGCTGGGCAGACACGGTGCGATTTTTGGCTCATTTTGAGCCGATTTTTCAGTCGTGCAACCGTTTTGGGGATCGGCCCGAGTTTCGCCTTCATCGTGTGTCGTGCATCGCGTAGTATACGTGGGGTAACAGAAGCGATTAACACCTCACGACCAGCTCCCAAATAATCAATCGCTTGGTCGTAAGAAAATCAAACCTGTTTGAAATCCTGTCGGCCGTCGTGAGGGTGTCACCGCAGCCTCTCACACTGCGCACGCACAAACACAGAAATGAAAGTGAAAAGACGGAGTAGCACAGCAGTGCAGCGTGTGATCTGGACACAAGCGATGGAGGCACAACTTGTAGAACTTTGGAAAGCTCATCCGAGCCTTTTCGATGTGGCCTCACAAAATTATCACGACCACAACAACCGTGAAAATAATTGGATGGACATTGCTGATCAATCCCAGCTGCCTTATCAATGTTTTTCATTAGCAATTTAGCAAAGTTGACGGTGGTGGTGTGCGTGTCTGTGTGAGTGAAAGACAGAGAGGGAGAGTGAGCGACAGATTTTCTGTTATAACCTTCATATTATGGACGCACAGTGTAAGCACTCAGGTCGCATCAGAGCATAGAGCATAGAGACCCTGCAACGTGACCTACGAACTTCTAACCCCTGCGAGTCAGTCGTGCAGTTTGAGCAGGAGCTGAATAACGCAAAATCCCACAGTGTTTGCCCAGCTTAAGGTAACAGGTCAAGTAAGATGTTGGGTCACTTTCTCATAGACTTCTACAGACTCTGACTTGTTTCAACAGCCATAGATGTTGCCCCCTGCTGACCATCGGAAAAACGCAGGATTCACACCCAGAAGCTGACTGTCTTTTATCTAAAATCTGAAAGTAGAACAAAAGGACTTATCTTGGAGTTTTCAAAAATACATTAATTTATTATTATTATTATTATCATCATCATCATCATCATCATCATCATCATCATCAGTAGTAGTAGTATTGCTTTGCATCACCAGTGGTTATTCGGCCCATACTCACTATGAGTTACTAAATGTCACTGAGTTTCTAGTTGCTGGCTGCCACATCATTGCTAGTTGTTTCCTGTGTGGACCCCCCTTTGCCTTACAAGACAGGATGGCATTTGATTTCTTGACATAGTTTCTAGTGACGTTTTGAGTAAAATAATGCTTTTAATTTTTGCCTGAAGCAAAAGTGGTGTCTTTGATGCAGTTGTCTTTAAACTGTAAGCACAGGTTATCAGTCCAGTCTCCACATTCTTTCTAAAGGGATAAATAACTTGATCGGAGTCAGTTACCTCTCTAGTGATGGTCTACCAGGAAAACTCTGAAGCTCTTGCAGCTCCTGCAGCTCTGCGTTACCAACAGACCACTGCAACACAAACAGACTCTTAATAATTTAAATCTTGTTTCCTTAAACGTTAAACTCAGACACAGATTAGCATTTTATTATCCACTTTTTCTAAAGATCTGTATCAAGCCAGCCTGGCTCCTTGTACCTGTGTTGCTGATGTCAGCAGCCACTCTGAGAGAGTCAGAGCTGCTGGTGGCTGCTGTTGTCGCTGAAGCTCCGCCTCCACAGCCTGCAGTCTGAACAGCATCTGTTTCAGAGCCTCCACCGGACCAGGCTGCTTCCAGATGCTGTTTTCATGACTCAAATCCTGGGAGAGCACAAACAAAAGGGGGATATTACAAACAACACTAGCTTCAGAAACAACTGTTTTGCCAGTAGATGTAGAGAAGGCCTTCAACTGAGTTGACTAGCACTCATTTGTTCAGCCTTAGGAAAAAAAACCCTGACAACTGGGCTGATCTGGTTTGTAAAAACCCAATAGGCTATCACAAACATTCTGCAACACATGTATGATCACACCAGCGAATCAACTGAATAACAGTGGGACACAATGAGCACAAGCTAATACTGTATACAGATTATGTGATACTTGTTTATTACAAAATTACACAAGTTAGCTCAAGTTATTACAATAAAACCGAAGCAATCAACACAACTACTTTTTACATGAGAAGGGCCACAACTTTTGAAATATTACAGTTTCATTTGGTAGAAAAAAATCACATATTTAGAGACACAAATTGTGCCAATGATGGAATATGAATAAGTTCTCATAGTTATGTGACGAAAAATATTTACAACCCATCCAAAACAGAAATTCAGAATTTACTTTATAAGACCCCCAGTGCTAAACGTATATTTAATAGGTAAATTATTGTGTTTAAAAAGAAAAAACTAATATTGCCTAAAAAGCCTTTAAATTCAACCAGTCTAATGTGAATACAAAGAAAAACTACTGTAGTGAGTCAAACAGGCTCACTGCAGTAGGAGGCCTTGTCCACTGACCTGAAAGGTTAATGTGTTTCACATCTGGGCATCACTCAGGAGACGAGAATAAATGAAAATCACACAATTAGCTGACATTGTAGAACATGACAGTAAACCTACCTCTGCTCCCCTGTCAGTCAGCTCCTCTGTGCAGCCTCCTGTTGCTGAGTCTCTGCAGGGTTAAAATGCCACCACATATATGAGTCTGCGTGGAGTTGCAGCAGATCATAACACACCAGAAGTGTAAATGAGTCTTACTCACAGAGGACAGTGTGAGGGAGAATGGTGCAGCAGCTCCTCAGTTTTCACAGGACTCACTGACAACAACAGAAACAAAGAACTGATCGGATACCTGCTTCATTTCCAGCTTGTTGGTAATAAGTCTGCTTAAACAGTCACAACGAGAACCAGACACAGCTGTGCTTTAAAAAACAACAACAACAAAAACTTTGGTATAAGTGTTATTCAGTGTAAAAGACTTCCTGCTCCTTTGAATGAATCCCGGTTTTACCTGGATCTGCAGGACTCTCTGCTTGTCCAGAACTCCGAGACAGAGAGTTTAACACCTGGTCCGCCTTCTGGATCAGAGACTCGATCCTGTTGTCTGACAGGTGGGAACACACATCAGAAACAAGTTTAGCGAAGAACAAAAACAACAACAAAAAAGAGAAAAGTTTAAAAGAGTGAAAGGTTGTCATAGGAGGTGTGGTTGAAAGGGGAAAAATAAGAAAATAAGACTATATGAATTGAATTTGGCCAGTCTCATGTTCAAGAGGATCTTCTCTTGTACCTCTTGACCACGTTCTGTACAGCTGCTAGTTTTAGATCTCTGTTTAGTCCCAAGTTCCAGAATTGAGTCAGTCCCCAACAGTTCTCTGACCTGAACATCTGAACCCTGTTTGTGCTGCTGGAGCCTTTTGGAGCATCTAATATGGCTGCTGTGCAGTTAATTGTATGAACAGATTGTCTAAGAACACTGGGGTCTAGTGAAGGTGAGTGAAGAATTGAATTTGGGTGTTACTTGGCACTAATTAGCAGCCATCTCCGTCAGTGTGTGTGATGCACTCATACACTGATATCTGAAATGTGGTGACTTCAGGCTCTAAAGACAATATGTTGGCATCTGAAGCAATAACACCTTCAGAATACAGAATCCAAACCCAGTTAGTGATGTCATTGTGATTATGGCCTTCCGTGATATGCAATCAATGAGTAAAGAATGACTAAACAATATTCAACAGTGCAATAATCCAATGTAATGTATTTTTTTCGTCGACTCTAGGATTAGTTTGTTTTTCAGAGCTGAGTATTGTCTGTTATTAGTCCATCTATCCATCAGCCCAAGCAAAGAAGCCCAGTCATTTTAACTCTTTGCTTTACATGATTTTAAACTTTTTAATGACCTGCAGGAACCCTGATTTGCCTCTGTGATGGTCACTGGGTCTCTTTTGTGCGTCAAAGCAGTAAACCTTTAACTGTACTTTAACTTTAATTTATATTTTCTGAAAGTCACACGAATAGAGATCGGAAAGTTATGTTTGTGGTGATTTACAGAGAACAATTCCGGACCTATTTTGTTTACACCTCGAATTTTTAACATTACATACTCAAAGACTTGTGTTTTTACCTTGGTACATGTTCATCACAACGTCTGAGCTCTTCCTCTCTGTAGTGAGCAAAGAAATCTGTTCAGCAAACTGAAGCCTCAGGTCTCTGAGCGCCTGCTGGCTGCCAACCTAAGCACACACAGAGAAAACCTATTACTTCATCAACTGACCGATGAAGCTCTTTTTCTGCCTTTGGGACACACATGTGACAGAATGTGGTTTATTTAGAGCACTTGACCACATCATAAGGCGTTCTTTAACACACAAAGAGTCCAGAGGAAAGCACAGTTCCACAGAAGCTCTACAGTCTTCATGAACAACGAGAGCAGCAGGACCATACAACTGACAGTTGCGCTGCAGCTGCTTCTCTTACCTCTGCAGGTGTCTGGTCAGGATCTTCATCTTTCTCCAGGTCTGCTACCCAGGATGGAGCTCTGGTTCTGGGAGATCCAGGTGGGAGAACGTCTGGAAAAAACAAATATGACCCTTTCAAATAAACAGAAAATAGTCATAGTTTAATGGTGAAATTACTTCCCTGGGATAGACTCCACCCACCCAGTCCAATATCAAATTCAACATTTCCCCTCACTAGATCAGTTTTAAAAGCTCATATTTATGACTCTACACACTGATGGGCTGCTTAATATAAAATAATAAAGAATAACCTATTAATAGATTTATCTTTAACATTAATAATCACAATCTGTTAAATGATGATGAAATACTATGACATCTTGGAAGGTTTGTGCATATGTAGTCGAGGAAGCTACCGTGGTCGTCCCACAGATCTGACTGTGCAGGCGGCTCGCTGAGGTCACACCCCTGGAGCCATGCTGGGTACTTCAGGTCGGGCACACTGGTGATTCCCGAACAGTCCAAGTCAGCCTTGTTACTGGTGAACCAGTGAGGGAGGTGGAGCGACGAGGATACCGGGGCCTGCTCTGATCTCTGAAAAGGGGAAGCAACTGTGTTTATGACACTGCTACAGTCTCAGAATAATCCAGAAAAGACAGTGAGGGTCACCTTAAAACTGCTGATGTGAGCACCTGGTTTAAAAGTGGCGGCCCTCGGCCTGTCTCTGCACCTAGGGAGGAGGGGAAAGTAATAACCTGTAACTCAGATCGACCAGGAAATATGCCTGGTCGATCTGAACGAGAAAGGAAGCAGTTCAAACCTGGAGCTCCTGGACGTCGTCGGTGGAAGAGAGTGATGGTGGAGGAGTCTACAGGTAGATGAGGGGCAGGTCTGGGAGGCTGCAGGCCAGGACAGGAGGTCTGGACCAGCAGAGGAGAGGAGTGAGGCAAAAGTCATCACTTCTGTTATTACTGAATCATCTATGGATTATTTAATGTTGATTATAGAGTCTGAGCTGCAGAAGTTATGCGTTTAAAGGCAGATGCCAGGATGTTTTTAGGTAAAAGTGGTGGATTTAATGACATGAATGAAGACTACATTGTAGATGTTTTTAATGAACTGGTATAAGAGCAGATTCTTGATTGTCACATTTAAAAACTTCAGACTGAGAAAAATGGTGAGGGATGCATTTACTTCCAGCTCCACATTTTCAGTCTTGGACTCTACGAAATCACAGATCCCTACTCTTACTGACATCATACAGATCAAAGAAAACTAAAAAATGTACAAACACGTGTTTAAGAGTTTAAAGGTTGAGTATGAAATGTGTAAAAACCTTGGATGAAGGCGGTGGTGTGGGTGATGGGCATCGAGCCGTCGAAAGGGACGGACAGCAGTTCATCTGTTGTCATGGAGTGTCTGTCCCAGTTAACGCGGTGATGGAGGGGGCTCACGGGGAGGTTCAGGAAGTCTAGCTCTCTCTCGGTCAAACGCTCCCTAAGAACTGAAACAAAAAGAGAAAAATGCAATGTAGATGAATCACTCAGATAACATAAAACCACAGAAGACATAAAAAGCACCAAGATATATCAACGTTATAAGATACCTGACCCTCAGCAGGACCTACCATCTTTGTTTCTGAGCGTGCCCACTCTGTGCCTGCACGGAGTGGAGGGTAGGTTCTGTGGCAGAACCAGCTTTCCAGTCAACGACGAGTCGCGGTTCTGACGACTCCTCTCAAAGTCTTTGATGTAAGCGTCCAGAGCCGCCGAAGCCGAGTCATACTCCTGCAATCAGACAGTAGTGTAGGCTTCCTGTTTTAAAATCCTCATCACTAAAGTTTTTGATAAGAAAAGAACAACAAATTTCAGACTTTTTAAAAATGTTTTCCCTCTCACATAAATGTTTGAGTTATCTCTCATACACCTCTCACACACTTCCTCATGAACTTCACATGAATTTACTCTTTTCTTTTAAAACAAATTCACATATTTTTTTCTGAATTTACCAGTTTTTCCTCAATGTTTTACTGGAAAATGAAACAATTTTAAACTCTGTCACAATCAAAAAGAGAACATCATCATTTGTCAGGAGAGAAGCTCTCCTGATAACACCCAGAACAGAACCCAGAAACAGATAAAATAACAAAGGGAGATTTCTTCATTCTGTCCATTCCTGCTGTGGAAAGTAATCCCACCCACTCTGTCTTTGTATCTGAAGCTGGTGTCGTGTTGAGGAGGCAGCAGGCTGCTCCTCAGGTAACCTGAACTGGATAGTAGGGAGGTCACCGTGGACTCTGGTGACAGAGAGTGGCCCAATGGACCGCTGTACTCCATGCTGTCAAAAAACAAGAAGAGTACATTTTAAATCGCTAAACGTCGAGGGAATAATGGTTAAAATGTTTACAGAGGTGTTAAAACTGTTATCAGCATTTGTTTATTCACAGCTGACATGCCCAATCAGAGCCATGCCAGCTGTGATTTAAACCTTCCACAAGTAGGCGTGGAGCTACCTGTGCAAAAGCAGCTGTTTGAGACGTTAGAAAGCTAACCACCTTGCGGAGTATGTGTCAGGTTGTTGTCAGTGATAGCTTTGCCGGTTTTCGCTTTAAACGGGACAGTAAAGGGCTTTCTTTAGACTGCGTTTGTTTGCTAGCTTGCCTTTAGCCGAGCTCTGAGCTATGCAGCAAAAAACCCCAAAAACATCGAACAAAAAATAAACTAAACAGACCGTTACATGGCAGATTTAAACCCCATACGTACAGCAACAGTTTAGTGTTTATACAGAGTTTATAACGTGCTACACAAATGTTTCTGGCTCAACGTACTCACAAATGTCGCAAAAGTTTTCTCACTGATGTTAAAGTTCAACTTAGCAGCGCTGCTAGGGTGTTAACGGAAATCTTAACCAGGCACTTCCTCAAACTTCCTGAATCTTTATCAAATAAAACAAATATAAAACACTCATACTTCTACTCCGAAATGCCTCCTTTTCACTGTACTCCGTGCCCAACCCTTTTGCGTACACTGACGCTTGCAAATTCAAAGGATCCCGGGTAAAGCTAGCTCACAGTTAGCCGGAGCCACTTCCGGTACCCGGCAGACGCTGCCACCAAACTCCGTTAAAAGAATCTGGTCATTAATAATAATCATAGTATCGGTAAACACATGCTTCATATATAAGTACGGTTTACACAGTTAAGGTGTGTTATGATCTTAAGAAAGTTTCGGTGTCTGTTACAGACAGATTAATATGTTTAACTACCGCCATCAGTGGCTTATCGTGATGCAGAAACATGGTATACATGAGTGAAAGAGCAAATAAAGTTTACATTATATTAGAACGCATAATCGTTTGTGTGTGTAAGATATGCCGAATTTAAAGATGAACTCCGTTGAGTTATGAAAACAAGTCCACGTGAATGCCCCCAAAAAAGAGAGAAAAATTGTCTTGTTTTATTTCTAAAATTCAATTGTAAGCAATTATTGCACTGACGACAGTATAATGATTTGGTGTCACCGGAATTATTATTATTCCCCTTCTTCCGTCTCTGAGTGCGCCACGGTGTCTGAGGAGGTGTTAGTGAGAGCAGGGAAAGGAGAGGAGACACTGTTGAGACTGGAAAAACAGCGGTCAAGACTCCCACACAGAGCTGAAATGTGTGTGTGTGTGTGTGTGTGTGGGGGGGGGGGATTATATACAGTTTAATGTTGGGATTAAATTATTAAATTGAGATAATTGTGATAATCTACCCACCACCACCCACCCACACACACACACACAAGAGTTGAAAAGACAATATTAACACGACACAACAAGAGTAATAAAAATAATAATAAACTAATAAAGCTTTCGAATATCACTGGTAGCAGGACTTAATTCCTTCAGATAACTTATTAATGTGTTGTTAATTTACTGGACTAATTAAAGTACATCTAGCATATAACCATTTTAAAAACATCATGCTCATTTTTTGTTTAAAAAAACCATTTTGTTGAAATTCACCAATTTATTTATTTATTTATTTGTGTATTTATTTCGGGGGGCACCATTAATTTATACTAAAAGGCTGCATATTTAACACCCTGTTTGTTCTGTCCTGTGATAACTTCATAAGCAGAAGGGCACGTCTTCCTTTTCATCACTATTGGTTTAGTTACATTGTAAAAAACCGTTTTTACAAAAAAATCCGCTTTCACTTCTTTCTCAGAGAGAACTGTAGGTTAGCCATGTTGGGACGACCAAGTATTTTTCCGGGGTTCCTGTCTCTGCTGCAGGCCCCTTTAACCCAGAGTTTGTGACGTCAGTGAGCCAGGAGGTGTGGGGATGTTGAATAACACAGAAAGAGGGATCACTCCCCCTGAAACTGCAGGCACCAGAAAGCACCAGCATAACATGTCGACACAAACTTATCGCATAGACGAAAATATAAGGCCATCTGGGAAATTAAAAAACAAACAAAAAAACAACACGACAAAAAACAAGTGTAAGCAGAGGTATTTTCCTCTTAAAAGGAGTTCTTCCTCCCTAATTGTTGCCAAATACCACTCATCAGAAATCATCTGATTATTGTGTTCTGGCACCAATCGGGGTTGGTGTCAAAAGACGTGGATAGGGTAGATAACCAACTTTTTTGCCTCTTAGTGGACCAACCAGAGGACAGAAAAAAAGAGGACAGAGGACACAGAGTAGAGAACGGAGCGATAGGATGGGATAACTGTAAAGTCTGAAAAGCACAGAGTGTGTTTGCAGTGACACTTTTCATAGTTTTTAACACTCACTGCATGCCTGCCCCTCTCTCTGCTCGACCATGAAACAGTTCCAGATGTCTGTGATTCATTTTTGGGGAGTGAATGTCTATAGTCTAAAATGTGGAATCAAAAATCAGTGGCTACCTCCATCTTTAATATGCAGTCTATTGTACTCCCATAGTGCCATGGTCGATTAAGTTGATCAGACCTTGCAAATATTGGGTTATATGTTTCCATGACGAATTCAGTTCATGGTTGTTTATTTATTTATCTATTTTTGCAAAAAAAAATTATGACTTTCAAATAATATTCAATTTTATTTTGTAAACAATAATTTATTATTATTATTATTATTATTATTATTATTATTATTATTATTATTATTATTATTATTATGCAAACGTTTACAGGTTTATTCATACCTCAGACTATAGATTGATAGAGTCTGTTTCTGAGTGAGTGTTCTGATCTCAAGACGATCTCTGGGGGAGTGTGTCTGTGCGTGTGAGCGTGCGCGTCTGAGTTTAATCGCGGTGTGTGTGTGTGTGTGTGTGTGTGTGTGTGTGTGTGTGTGTGTGATATCTCAGACGTCACAGCCTGCCGTTGGTCCAGTTCAGTTCAGTTCAGTTCAGTTCACTTTAGATCAGATCGGATCCCCGGATGAGCCGTTGCTTCTCTCAGGAGGTAAACTGAAGTAAACCCGGACCTGGAGGCGGTTTAACCCGGAACAGCCCGAACCGGAACACTGTGTTTGTTTCTGTTCGACCCAAAATAAGCAGCATAAACAAGCAGGGCGGAGGGAGTGTGAGAGCCACCGTTAACGTAACGTCCGTGACGTCGCTCCGCTGGTTTTTCACCAGCACGCCGCGCGTCTGGGGGGTCCACGCCGGGATTTACCAAGTGATCGATTAATCCGACAGGAGCCTGAACCGTGGGATCGGTACACGCGCTATGATGGAGAGAAAGAGGACGGACTGTCCCGCTCTGCCGCCCGGTTGGAAGAAAGAAGAAGTGATCAGGAAGTCCGGGCTGAGCGCCGGAAAGAGCGACGTCTACTACTACAGGTAGCCCATCACACTAATCGATCAGTGGTTACACAGCAAACCGATAATCAGTCAGCAGTTCGGCTGTGGTACCAATGCTGACTCTGGACTGTTTGTGAGCTCACCTCTGTTCACACTCAGTGGACCAACCAGAGGCTCGGCTTCAGTCTGAGAAGTTACAATGTAGTGCACAGTAGCAAAGTAGCCAATCAGAATTCATTCTTAATAACAGCATTACAACAATGTAACAATGTCTGTATGACCAGAGTTGTGGCAGCAGGGGGCCAAGAACAGCTGGATGACCGAAGCAAGCCAAACCAAAGTGCTTGAACATTGGTGGGAAGTTCATCCAGATATTGAGATTACAGTGGACACACCTCATACCTCCATAAATGTGCAATAAGAGCAAAAATGAAACCAATAACGAAAACTAAAAGAAACCCTGCAGTTTCTCTAAAGTCCACCTGAGGCAGACTTTCAGAGTAAGTCAATTTCCATAGACTCCAATATTAAAATGTCTGACTTGAACGTGTTCACAGTTTTCGTTTTTAGAACTTACTCATTTGGGTTTTATCAGGGCTTAAATATAGGTTTCAAGGCCTCACGTTTGTCAGCTCATTTGACTCTTTAAATTGAACCTCTCTATTTATTCTTTTGATCCCATTAATGCCAGTAAATGACAAATAAAATGTCTTTTTGTGTGGTTAATTGTAGTGACAGACCATCCACACACACATACACACAAACTCTAGTTTTGACAAGTGACGTTGTAGCTTTTAGTCAGTTAAATAGAAATAGTAAGCATCTGCTATCTAAATCCCAGAATGTTGATTAATTTAGTCTGACTTTATTAACAATACACTTGCATAACCACCATTGCTTAACAATGAATTGTCATGACCGTTAATGGCCCTGAGTACTATTCACAGAGGTGGCCGTTACCTTTTCACATAAGCTGCCTTCTTGACCTCCTTAAGTAAAAAAAGGGGAATGACAATCTTTGAGCCAAAGAGGGAATCTAAGAGGACATCTTTCAGTATTGTTTAGTGCTGTGATTGCAGCCATTCTCCAACTCTCAGTGAGTAGTACTCGTGGTCATTGATTAACTGCTGTGACAATTTGCATATGAATGAGCATGAAACTGATCTGATCTGCTCATTGTTATGCAATGGTGCTGGTTTAGATCGTTATGCAGTTGTACCGTTTTTAAACTGGGGGAAACCTGCAGAATGCTGAGCCTGGAGTCACTTGGAAGAACAAGTTTCTCCCACTGAAAATGTTTGGTTCAAACAGTGTAACCAAGTTAACATTAGCTGGTAAGTTAGCACTCCACTCCTTGACATGTCTAGCTCCAAAAAACCTGAATGGCGGTGGACAAAATTCTAACACTGAATCTGCAAAATATGTCATCCAAAATGGTAAATGGACCTGTTCTTATATAGCACATTTCTACTCTACTTGAGGACCCTCATTTACCCATTCACACCCATACATCTATGCTGTTTTTTATATAAGTGCTTTCTGTCAAACATTTACATTTAGATTGATGGAATTAGTATGCATCATGAATGTTACAACAAAGGTGGACGATATGCCTGGTGCTCAGTAGTTGACTTTCTGTCGGACTCTGGGACCACGGCGTTGCATTTTGTAGCCATTTCCATTGTTGCTGTGTTTTCTGGGGCTTTTTTTATATTACAAATTTCCTTTTTGATTTCAGTGAATGAGACACTCTCCTAACTCATTGAGTGTCGGCACAGACTAGCCAATCGTTGGCCTGCAGTTTGACGACATCACATTTCAGTACCTACTTGGTTCGCCTTGGAACCCCGGCCGAGCAGGTCTATTTGAGTAGAAACTAATGGAAAAGGGGCTATAGTGGTCACCTTTGATATACAGTCGATGTATAAATTGTTTTTGTAACTGTTTCTTTATCAACCTTAAGGAGAGTCTGAATCTGAAAATGTATCATGGTGTCTCGCTTCAGTGCCACTTGTACATCTATTTAACGTCTCCTGACAGCCACATGACTCCCTTATTGACATATGCTGGGTAAAGAACAGCATGTTGCACTGATACCAGCGGGCATCGTGTAAAGCTATTATCTCCAAATGCTGTACAGTAAGATAACCACTCATTCTAGCTGGGTTAGGCCTCTCTCCTGATGTTGTCAGAGGCAAACTACTGTTGGAAATGTCCATAACACTGAGGATCCTGTCCCTGTGCCCAGACAGCCAACCGTCTGCTTCATAAAGCTGGGAAACGTAAAGCTGGGTGTGCCATTTGTGCTGCTGTTGCCTGAGTTAGCTGGAAGAGACTGTGGAAGTTTCACTTCAACTTTCTATAATAGCTTTTTAAATAGCCTTGAAGACAAGCACAGCAGCTGTGACGGAACTGTGTCCTGTTCAAATAATAGACTGCAAGATGAATTTTACTTTCTGTGTTTTGTGTAAAGCACATTTAAACACAGCTTTCATGGACCATAGTGTTGTATGAAGTATGCACATTCATATACACACTCATGTCATTACATGAAAAAGTAAAAATGGACACAGAATACAGAATTATCAAGCACCAGCACCCAGCAGTGAGCTGGGGAGGTCTGGGAGTAAAGGTGGATTCTGACCTGACTTCAAAGCAGAGATGGAGGTCACCTTTTACAGCAGGTAATAACTGATTCCACAAACATGGAGCAGTGCCTGCCAAAGCTCTGTCACCGTTTTGTTTGAGGTGTGACCTTGGGACATGTAAGCGATCTTTACCAGTGGATCTGAAAAATCAGAGGACTTGAATGTAAATGAATGAGGCTGGTGAAGTGGGGCTTTAGAAGAAATCAGTAGGTGATCTCGGGTTTTCCTGGCTCAAAATGGGTCTTTAGGGGTGAGTAGGATCACATACATTTAAAGGCAATGGCTCTGTGTTATCTTACAGAGCACAAATCTCTGCATTTCCCCTGTCACTTAGGCTTCAGTTTTTTTTCCTAATTTGTAATTTCAGTATATTACATTTTGTTTTCGTTTCGTTGTTAGTTTTTCGTTCGCTCTGATTAGTGTAGATTTATTTTGAAGAGGGCGTACATTAAAGGTATTTTCTGTAATTATTCAAATGTAAATATTTCACCACCAGGGGCCAGACCTCAAGAGGCCTGGCTTTTTTCCCATGACGCAAGAGTGCACTCTTTTACCTGGTTAATTAGAAGTTAAAACGAATCCTTGTGCCGTGCGACAGACTGGCGACCTGTCCGGGGTGTGACCTGCCTCTCGCCTTAGGCCCACTGAGATAGGCTCCAGCTCCTCCCGCAATCCCAAATTGACCAAGCAGAAGAGAATAGATGGATGACTCATTGCACCATGTTGTGGTACAAGTTTGTATTGCATCAAAGTACAGTTCAGCCACAGTTCAGCTTGAGTTTATATCTCTTTTAGCACAACACATAAATGAGTGGGACATAAAAGAGTTACCAAAAATGTGTTGCATAAAGTATTTCTATCATGCTTTTTACTACTGCTACTACTACTAGCAGTGCTCTATGACACTGCAAATTTTACTGTCGCTGTATTTACTGTATTGTCAAGTAAACACAGGGCTGTTCTTGCCAATACCAATACTGATAGTGTTACTTTTAAGCTATAAAAGGTATCTGATCACTAAATCACTGTTATTCTGACTTTCCACCGGAATCAGTTACTAAAACAAAACAGAACACACTTTTTAGCTTTTCGTTTGTTTTCAAACTATGTTTTTTGGACATCTGGGATATAAAAGTGTCTGTCTCTAAAGCACTTTGGGTCACCTTCAGTTGTTTTAATGTGCTGTAGGCTATAAATAATAAAGATGTAACAGTCGATAAGAAAAGGTCAGACATTTTTCATACTACATATTCATTTCCTAAATAAAATACTTTATTTGCTGCATACGGAACATAGAGGATAGAAAGCAAGTATCGACCGTATTGGGCTAATATTGATCCAATATCAATACCAGCATATGTATTGATGTTATGAATATTTGGTGGCAGTTTCTTTAAATTCTAGTGATATCCTTTGAGAATTTTTGGATCTTTAGAATGATTTTGAACACAGCTAAAGGTCATGTTAGCTGGAATCATATGGTCACAAAACACACAAATCAGGCATCATTTTGCAAATGCATGTGATTGACATATGAAGGAGGACATGTCCATGCACCCTAATCACAACATCTCTGTGTTGTAGTAAATTATGAAAAAAAAAATCAGTTGAGAGTGAGATGCAGGGTCACTTCTATTTCACTGTTTCTGCACTTTTCTTGCCCCCCGCGCTTCTCTTATCCAGTAATGTGCATTCAGGCAGGAAAACCTCAGCGTCTGTGTCTCTCTGCCTCAGAAATACTCCTGCCTCAGCTCTTCTCCAGAGCAGATTAAAGTTGAGTTTGGAGCGCTGCTTGTTACGTTTTTCCTTTTTGCTCAGCATTCTGCGTCAGATCGCAGAGGAAGTTGCTCCTGGTGCAGCTCTGCGGCATCGTAGCCTTGCCGCAGAGCCGGTGGCTGTTCTTTACTTCCTGTTGATCTGCACAGCTTGGGCCTGTCACTGTAGCAGCTCAGAGACGTCTGAGCTCCGTCACATCCTGAAGGCTCACTTTCAGTTTGGTTTGAAGTGACTCATCACTTCCAGTAAGAAAACCAGTCACAACAGGTCAGTTTACTGGAAGAGCAGCAACGCCCTGCTGAGGCCTCTACCGGTTTCACAAACTCATGTTTATCAGGACCCTTTTTTTACCCTCCACACCCACACGGAATAATTTCAGGCCATAAGGAAACACAGAGTCTTTCAGTTATAGACCGTATAATATTATCCTGACTAACACTAGAGACACTCGGTGAAATGCTGGAAGAAGAGTAAAACTAACTCTTGCTTCTGTTGCTGCTGCCTATGTAGACACTAAAGCTGGTGCACCAGAAACCCAGGGTACGAGATGGTACAGGTATAATCAGAAAAGGTTTATTCCTAGGCAGACGAGGAGACGCCTCCTGTCCCTGTCTCTTCCCTCCACTGGGTTCGTCACGTCCCAGCCCAGCTTACACTGTGCACTGGAGTCTGTCGCTCGATGCCACCACTTTTATCCCATGGCCAGCCAGTCCACAGTGGATTAAACAATGTTTCCCCAATGTTTCACTGGCTCCCAGTGAAATTCCAGATAAAAACAAACTTGTTCTGCTCACCTTCAAGGCCATAATCTTGCTCCTCACATTTCTAATCTGTTAAGCACTACCTCTTCTGGCTGCTCACTTCGATCCTCTTTTTCTATCCAGCTTGCTGTGCCTCCTTTCCGCCTCAGCACCATGGGAAGCAGAGCTTTTAGCTGCTCTGCTCCCAGGCTATGGAACTCTACCCCCAGATATAAGAAACATTGGTTCTCTCCTCCAGTTTAAATCTCAACTCAAAACCCATCAGTTCAAAGCTGCATATTCATACCAACCCACTGTTTGTTCATTTTATCCTGTGCTTTTGTTTTTATTGTTCTTCATTTTGTCATTGTCCTATTATGTGTTCTATTCTATAGTTAAGTGCCCTTGGGTGTCTTGACAGGGTCTTTATAAATAAAATGTATTATTATTATTGTTGTTATTAGAAAACCACTAAAACATGCAATACAAACATTAGAATAAAATCATGCAAATAAAAACTACACTCACAAATAAACACTAAAATCAAAACATTATTATAAATTAATTATAAAAGACAAATACAAATTTCCACTGTGTGACACCTAAATGAATGGGTCTGTGCTGTTACACACTGGACCTCTACACCTTTGATTACCCTGAGGACACACTCACATGCGTATATGAGGTTTGCTGGCATTCATTGATGCACGGCTCTCTTAAAGTCCTCTATTAAAGCATGTAAGTCAGGTTGAGTTCAGGATTCTCCCTGGACCATTGCAGCACCTCTATTTCTTTCTTTTTAGTGATTCAGTTATAGATTAGCTGCTGTTCTAGGGATCATTGCCTGTTGCATGACCCAGTTTGGGGCCAAGCTGTAGCCGCAGGATAGATGGACACATTTGACTCTAGATTCCCTTTGTATAGAGAGGAGTTCATGGTCCACTCAGTGACTGTAAGGTGCCCAAATCCTCAGCACTCCGCCGCTGTGCTGACAGTTGGTCTGAGGTGTTTGTACTGATATGCTGTGTTTGCTTTTCTCCAAATATGGTGTTGTGCGCTATGGCCAACCAGCTCCCCTTTGGTCTCGTCTGGTGGTTTGTTCAGATGCAGCTTTGCAAAGCTTAACTGTGCTGCTGTGTTCTTTTAGAGAGAAGAGCCTTCTCCCCTGGCAACCCATCCCAAACAAGTCCTACTCGTTCTCTTTTTTTCTGATTGTGCTGTTATGAACTTTAACATTTAACATGCTGACTGAGGCCTGCGGAGTCTGAGATGTAGCTCTTGGGTTTTTTTTTGCACTTTCAGTTTGACTTTCAGGTGAATTTGCTGGGATGTCCACTCAATACTGGCGACTGTCTTGAATGTTTTCCACTTGTGAATAAGCTTTCTCACGGTAGAATGAAGGACTTCAGATTGTTTGGAAATGGGATTATAACCAAAGGAACAGGGTTTTTCACTCAGCTACAAACATCGCTTTGCATGATTTACAGCTCATAATAATCCATATTTATGGTACAGCCTCTCATCTCCAAAAGTTGATTCTGTTCATCTGGACGTAGCGTTTTCAGTGGGAGAAACATTTAACCACTCATCCAAGTGACTTCTTCAGTCTCAGCTGACTGCAGGTTTCCCCAATCTTATAAACAGTACATTTGCATAATGACTGAAGAAGTCACTTGGATGAGTGATGAAATGTTTCTCCCACTGAAAACGCTACGTCCAGATGAACAGAATCAGCCTTTTGGAGATTTACTTACCTGGATATGCATCAAGATGTTTACAGCCTCTCAGTTCATGTTCTGTCTGAATTTTTTTTTATCCCTTTAATTCAGCTTTCCTCTCATTGACTCTACCTTACAAACAAACAAACAAACAATAAATAAATACTCCGCAGGTGGGAGGGGAGTTTGTACTCACTTTCTGAGATGACTATATTACGTATATCCCCTCTATTTGACATAATACTGAGCGAAGAGTGGAATAAGGAATAAGTCTTAGCTTCCAGCTCACAGGGATTACCTGTACACACACTGACCCCAGGCCATGTTAGGCACTCATCATTGGTAATGTAGTATAGGTTCTCTTTATGATGTTATAAGTATGACTTTTTAATGATAGCGTCCTTTCCATTTTATCCTCCAGTCCTTCAGGAAAGAAGTTCCGGAGTAAGCCCCAGCTGTCCCGTTACCTTGGAAATACAGTGGATCTGGCATGCTTTGACTTTCGCACGGGCAAGATGATGCCCGGAAAACTGCAGAAAAACAAACAGAGATTCCGACATGACCCGCTGAGCATGGCCAAGGTAACCCAGATGGATCACACCTGTGTGGGAGTGACTGTGTGTGTATTGTGCTTTAACAGATTATCAGATTAACAAAACTCTTCCGGCAACAGGTCGAAAGGTCACAGGGTAACAAGAACTTTGTGCTTGTTTATCCATCGTGTGAATATACCTGAGTCACACAGACTTATTTGCATAGATAAAAACCCAGCAGCTGAACCTCATGTTATTGGAGAGTCAGAGAGAGTGAGAGCGGATTGAGATGATATTCTGTTTGATAGCAGGGTGATTTTATGCACATGTGACCAGGTTACTTCCTCAAACAGAGGAAGTAACCTGGTCACATGTGCATAACAAACATCAGATTCCTGGTTAAGCTCAGACCTGTTTCTCCACATGCTCAAATACATGATTTCTATGTATTGGGGGAGAATAGGGCCTGCATCCTTTCTGAAATATACACCGGTGGGGTACTTGGATGATGTCTTAGACCTCATAGGCTTCATTTACGCTCCAAATTATCCATGTCGACTCAAAAGCTGACTGTGTGCACGTCCACATGGAAGTGTAATCCCAGCAGTCCTGTTATCAGGGACAGCCTGGGTATATTGACCCGGATGTATTTTGCCCTCCTCGGTTTTACAGCCTTGAGCTTCCTTGGTTTGCTCACTGTTGTCACTTTATTTTTCCCTTTTGCGTATTTTAAGTCTTTTTTTACCTCCATCTCATGGATATTTAGACTCAGATCTTAACCCTGGGAGGGCTAAATTTAAAGTCAGGTAAGGATTTTTAGTTCTGGAAATGTAGAACAAGCCTAATGTTCACACTGAAAAAGCTGGTCATAACCCCTTTATTCATAAATTACTGTCTTTGAGCCTTCTCCTTATCTTGCCTGAGATTTGTTTGGGCATTGTGAAAGTGGGAGAAGTGGATGATTAGTTAAAATAGTTAGTCAGTAGTTAAGGATGAAGTAAGTGGGGTACAGTTAAACGGACGCTTCTTAAACCATGATGTAAAAATAAAAGAAGAAAATCAAGAGGAGGGAAACCCAAACAGAGTGAAATGACATCATAAATCAACCAATCAGCTGTCTCACATGCAGTTTGGACTCACAGATTTCCATCTGGATATGTCAAATGGGTGAAAATTCCAAATAAAAGGAGTTGTTAGATGTTATAAGAGGTTAAAACTTGGTTTTTAGCCCCATAAATAACAACATAATGATAACAATGAAGACAACTGGGAGCATGTTGGTGGCTTTAGATGAAAGCACAAAACCTAGTAATGGCTTCTTCAAAAGTCCATAAACAGACAAACGTTACAAGCAAACACATAAATTATGAATCCTAATGAATTTATGGGCTACAGGGATTCTAGAGCTTTGAGGAAACATCGGACTCCCTCAGTGGATCTTTTTAAAGTTGATTTTCTTCTAATACTTTGAAAACACAAAAAGGAGATATGTATTCAAAGTCGACTTGTCTACTTCCACTCTGGTGTCTTAATTAACACTCGTCCTAGTTCAGGATAATCTGAATGGTAGTTTGCGCTGGGCCCGGCCCGAGCTTGTCTCCACCTTCAGGGTGTTTTCGCCCAGAATCGACATGCTGCTTTTGATTTGTTTTGCTCTGGATGACTTCTCTTCTTCAAGACCAATCTGCATCATCATTTTGGCTCTGACTGGTGTCGGTTGTTTGTCTCATTTATTTCTTGTCTCGTTGATCTTGTCAGTGTTATGATCTAAAATGTGCCATGGTCATCTGCGTTTTAAATTGTGGGTGTTAGATCTGCTCTCTTTGCCTTTTCTCTGCGGCACACAAATAGGGGAACCACTTAGGTGGTCTTGACTACAGACCTGGTAAGTTCACATGTAAACTGTGGAGAAGTTAAGGAGAATTAGGGTGGGATTTTTTCCCACAGTTGTCCTTTCATACATGAAGCACAGCAGGAAATAGTCAGTTTTCTAACTGCTGGAAATGACTACTGCTGGAAATGACTGGGAGATGACGCCTACTCGCTGGCGGTGAATGTCTGGTTTTGGCTAGAAGAGTTCAGAGCTGCAGTGCATGTATGAAACAGCTTCAGACTAGATAAATCCTCCAGATCGGCCTCTGTAGAGACTGTAGTTTGAAGGTGTGAAATGTATTTTAAATGTGTCTGGGCAAAAACACATTGTGCTCAGTTAGAGTAAAAAGTGCTTTATAAGTATCAATCCATTCAACATTTACTGTGATCACTGACTGTAATCAAACATAGACTGTGTATGGTTGTTTAAGTGGATAAAGTGTGGACCAATCAGAGGTGGAGTAGGGTGAAAAAAATAGCGCCTGCGGAGAGAGGCGAGCCATAGCAAGATTTACTTGCTAAACGGATAATCTACACATCCTCAGTGTTAATTTCAGCATGTATGTGTTTGTGTGTGTGCTGTATGGACACGGTTCGCAACCCTGTACTGCTGCTCTTCACACTTCATTACTTATGGGCACAGAGACACACAAACACGCACTTCCTGTTGTTGTCTCAGCTTAGAGTTAACCCTTTAAGCTTACATCAAACACTCACAGAAACAACCACAGGTTTAATATTTCTGCCTCATGTATAGGAAGGTAAATGTGACCTGTAAGGAAGAAAAGAACAGGAGAAAGCTAAAGTAAAAGAAGGATAAAAGGGAGGAAGGACAAGAAGGTGGGAGGGAAGTCAGGGAGCAAAAGAAACCAAACACCAACATTCAGATTTGTGTCTGTCTTATGCAGGGAGGGAAACCAGACCTGAACACAGCTCTGCCCATCAGACAGACGGCCTCCATCTTTAAACAGCCCGTTACCAAGGTTACGAGTCACCCCGGAAACAAGGTGAAGACAGACCTGCAGCGAGCGATCGAGCAGCCCAAACAGGTGAGACGCTGAAACACACACACACAAATACACATACAGGTAATTCAGGAGGGCGAGGTCAGGCTCTTACATAAGAGACGGCTGTGAGGAGGAGAAGAGTGTAATGACAGCTGGAACCACTAGAGGGTGCTGAAGCATCATGGGAAAAGCAGCACACAGAGGACTGAATGATGATTGGAGGGAGAGAAATATGTTGGGTAGAATGATACTGTTAATGAAAGGTGATAAAATATGCATTTAAGCCCCACAGTTCTTCTATTCTAAGACATTCATTTGGGTTCACAGACTAGATGAAAATGAGCTCTTTTTCTGCCACTGAACAGTAAGAGGTTAGCATCCATCAGACTGCCTGCAACATCTTTAGAGCTAGAGTCCAACTTACCCCTCAGTATCGAATTTTTTCCTTGTTGGAACTCTTCACTATAAAAGTTTTTAACAACAGTACTGTTGTCTTTTAACTCTGTCCAGTTAAAGCAGAGCAGCAGGAAAGGAACCTGGTTCCATTATCCTGTTAACATCCTCCAGGTCCCTGCTGACCCATCTACATCCAGCCCTGTTTAAAACCTTAAACCATGAGGCTAACATTAATGTGTGAGTGATGGTTTGAAAGAGGAGTGAAAGAAGCCATCTATGTCCACTGTGAACGACCATCTTTGAACAGAGGTGGTGGTTTACGACACCAACTGTCTGCCATCTATAATCCAGTTTTGAGATCCATTTCCAGGCGCCTTAACGCCCACTCACATCCTGGGCCATCTGACCTCAGGAAATCACATGATAGGGTGGGGCCAGGTTTCACAGTGAGTTCACCCGAAACATCGGCTGAATGTGACCCACACCCGCTTTCACACCTTAACAAATGTGATTAGATAGAGGATCAACAGGGGGTTCATGACCCTCTAGGGGGACACTCCCATACGGCTTAAATCGGGGACTTTCCACAATTTGACCTTAGAACTAAAGAAGCTTCTCGGATGAGAGGTGAAACGTCTTCAAGTAACTTAAAGAAGTCCAGACGCTTTTCTTTCCAAGCTCAATATACTTAGTCTCTGAATGAATGTGCAGCATTAATGCTTTTGGGCTGGCTTGAGTTTTTAGATGTGAATAAACAGATCTGGTAAGCAGGATGGTCTGTGGAGTTTAGGCTATATTTCTCAGATTTCTTTCCTTCTATGCACTTGTCATTGACTCAGGTGTGCAGATTTTCTTAAATTTGTTATTTGAATAAACTGATCTGGCCACTCAGATCTTTGCATTTGTGCTTGTAGCTCAAAATATGCAGCAGCACTGAATATACAGTGATATGTAAATAGTAAATAATACTATTTTACCTCTGCCACACAGTTAGATTCTGCTCTGGGTCAGTCAGCTTACTGAACCGATTTCTCTGCCTCATCAGATATGATCCCAACTCTGCCAACAACAGCTCAAACGATCCCACTGACATCCAAAAATATGCTGTCATGCAGCTTCGACTCCTGGATCAAACCAGGAAATTCTCTTGATAATTGAATGAACTCAGCGCCACTTTTTCACAACCCGCCCAGCGTGCGATGGCCTTTAGGGTTAGGTTGGATTTCAGCTGCATGCTGAGTCAAATATAGAGAATCTAGAAGATCTTTTAAAGATTTACCTTTGCTTTGTAGTTCATCTAAGATTTCCATTTGAGCATTTCAAACAGGAATTTCTGATTCTAACCCTTACCCTGAACAATTTCATGAGGCCTGATGGACATTAAGAGTTTAAAGTATTATATTTGAAAATGTCTTGAAAATGAACAAGCAAAACTAATCAAAAACCAGTGAGATGATCAGATAAACAGCTGTCTGTCTGTCTGTCTGCAGCTGTTTTGGGAGAAGAGGTTGAAAGGTCTGCGGTCATCAGACGTCACAGAGCAGGTCCTGCGTACCATGGACCTGCCCAAAGGATTGCAGAGTAGGTCTCCAACAACAGCTTGAATCCAGTCCTTCAGCCTGTCTTGACCTCTGACACATCTCTTGATCTCGTTCTCTCATTGGACAGGTGTCGGTCCAGATGCGAGTGACGACACCCTGCTGTCGGCCATCGCCAGCGCTCTGCACATGAGCTCAGCTCCGATTACGGGACAGACGTCTGTAGCGGCTGAGAAGAATCCGGCAATCTGGCTCAACACGTCCCAGCCGCTCTGCAAGGCCTTCACCGTCACCGACGAGCACATCCGGTAAGACCCACAGTCCTCAAACAGTCTTTGTCCCCCCTCAGCTCTCAGTCACTACAAGGCATTCGGCTGATTGTAACCAAAGAGGGAGAAGTGCATGCTTCTCCCTCTGACATGAGCACTTGAAGCCGTGCTAAAATGCTAATGTTTGTGCCAGCTCTCTGTGAACCCAGCTCTAAAGATTAATTTGGAACAGGGATTTTCATATTGAGAGGTGAAAGATACAATCAACACACACACACAGATACACACAGCTTAAGAAGGCAATTATGGTACTTTAAAGCTTTGAGTGTCCTGTTGCTGCATTTTTAGTTGTAATTAGTGCTTCTTGTGAGTCACAACTAATCAGAGTACAAAGACATGATACACAGTGTGACTTACACTTTCCAAGGAGATCATTATCTTTGAAGTCCACTGCAAACAAACATACACAAACATGTTAAGAGCTCCGGGGCTTGTTTAAAAGTTTTCTTCAGTATCAAAGTAATGCAGTGGTAGCTGTCTGTGCTTCGGTGGAAATACTGCAAGCCAGACCTTTTAACAAATAGTAAATTTGGCATGCTTCTTGTATCGTCCGTTTATTTTCCTCCACTTTTCTTATGTCGGCTTTCAGAAGAATATTCCAGACATGCTTCTCCAGCAGAGCTTTTCAGTTCCCATTTGGGGAGATGAGGTGCTCCCCGGCCAGATTAGATATTTAAACCCTTTCCAGCAAGTTCAGGTTCTGTCCCTGGGGGGGGCTCTACTCTCATCTGGGTATGCCCAGAAAACCTCCAAAGGCAGATATCTAGGAGGCATTGTGATCAGCTGCCTGAACCATCTGTGTTGGCTCCTTTCAACACCTAGGAGCAGTGTCTCTACTCCGAATGTTCAAGCTCCTTTCGCATATCTCTTGAGCAACCTGTTGAAAAGATCTTAAAGACATTGCATCCAGACAACTAAACAATGCTGAGATTTGTTTAAAATTGAAAGGAGAAAAGCTGAATTCGCAGTTAATTCAACAGATAAACTAACCTCGAAGCAGCAAATATCCATGGACCCTGTTTTCTGGGCATAATCTGACCTGCCAGTCATTAGCTTTTAACCCTCTGAAGTGTAAATCCTCACATCCAAATCTGAACTCAACCTTAGATTTTGTTGGGAAAACTGACCTTTTTGGGAAAAAGTGAGGAGTTTTTGATGTGTGTCAGGGAGAATCATGATCTTTCCTGGTTGGTGTGAGTTGGGAGAACAATAGAAAAAAGACATACATGTTAGAGAAACAGAGGATTTATGCTTCAGTGGAAATTCTGTGCCACAGCTACGTTGTAACCACAAGGTCCTCTGAAGCCCTGTGACCTAACCCACGGTCTAACCTGACGTACACTTCAGTAGAACAACTGCGGTGATTAACCTGTTCGGTACCAGCAATTGCTCCTGTGTATTTCTGCCTATTTTTTTGCTGCACTTTATGGATTCATCAGTGAGACAATAAAAATCATATCCTCAATGTATAAGCATAAATGCTTTCCATGATGACTTAGATCTGAGGGGGTTAAATCAAATCATCCATTTACGTATAAAGTTGGTTTAAAAGCAAAAGGACATCTGAGCAGCTTGGTGAACTTCTCAGACAACCAGCAGATTTAAATCCAGACCTTCTTTTACTGCTGTACCAACGAGTTCCTCCACATGGTTCACAAAGCATCTCTTTAATTGACATCAAATGCAAAATGTCTCCTTTTTATCACATTCAGGGTGAAACAGGGATCCTGGCAGTTAGCTTAACTTGTCAGCGGGTGGATCAAATGGGTGCGTCTCACATTCCTGCACAAGCAGATTACTTCTGATTGGATCGCTTCCAAACTCGTGCTGCTTTTCTGCACAACTTAATTAGTTCTGAGTGGATCTCGTCATCTGTCCAGAATATTTTCACGTTGTTATTATTTCATACATCATAGTTTTTGTCCTCGTGAATTAGTTTTTATTCATCGTCTCGTGGTCATCAGTACAAAAAGGCCATTGACACAAAAGCTGGTGTAAACATTAAGCACTGACTATCCTGAGGCTTGTGCAAGTCGGTGCACCATGACCCAGTAACATAAATGATATAAACATGTTTTTTTTAAAAACATATTTAAAAAGTTGTCAGCTGATAGGGTAGTCTGTGCGCTTGAGTGATCAGACGGTTTCACAACCAAATAAAATGTCAGATGTGTGAAAGCAAGGCAAAGAGACGTGTTTGCATATTTAACGCAGCGCTGAGGTGTAACTGGGACACCGCGTCTAACACGATTTTAGATTGGATGGCTGTGTACGGTTCAGACCTCAGATCAACAGAAAATAGCTGAGTGGGTAAACATGAATTGGAGAATGGCTGAGCCGAGTAAAGGTCTTCGTAATAGACTCAAAAGAAAGACTTTCACCTTTAACTCTTTCACTGCATTTATATGTAAAGGTGATGTTTCTTTAGCCGGTTAACATCCAAGAAGACATTGGTGACCTTGTTCTGTTCATCTGGTCCAAAATAAGTGATCTTTATTATTGCGTTTAAGAATCAGGAGTCCTGCTTTTCTTGTTTTTGTCACTCAGTGACTCAGAGAAGTTGTATTCATCTTCACCTTCAGTGTGTTTGAGCAGGTTTTCCTCCTGAATGATGAAGCTGTTTTTAGTGGCGATTTATTCTGCACTTCTATTTACTAAAACTTGGAAAAAAAAATGTTATCCTTGAACCTTTGTACTTGTGTGAATATTTGCAGAAATTTTAATTGCTGCAAGTGCTCTTAAAAATTCTCTAGTAACTTTTGTGCTGATTTATGTGATTCACTCTTTTTATTACTATGTTTCCCCTCTTACAAATGGAAAAGCTGTAATTTAAAAAAAGGTTTTTTTCTTCTTTTCTCTATTTAGTGCAGTCAGATTTTTCTGCTTCGCTCTCATTCGGCTCAGCATGACCAGCAGCTTATTGTGGCTGCATAACTGACATTTATGACTCTTTAGACCGTCTTTTATCATTTATCAGTATGCTAATTGTGCCCTCAGTTGAATCACACACAGAAGTGACAAATCACACACAGCTCAGCAGAAAGCTCAGAATACACTCAGAATAAAATATTTCAAAATATGACAGTAGCTACAGATCCTTATTGTAGGATAAAGATGCAGACTATAAGCTTCTAACGTTAACGCCATGTGAGTTCCAACCTAAGAGTCTATGTGCAACAGTCATGGACTCATGCTAGCCTTACTTAAACCTCGTTAATTCTTGGTTTTACCCCTAATGGATTGTCACTTTTTCTCACTGGAGCCTCAAAGTGGGCTTTCCTGCATCTGCAGCTAAATTCGTCTTAAGAGATGTTGTCATCACCAGTTTTAAACAGATTGCGTCCATTCAGCTTGTAAGCATCGTCCTTTGATGGACATAAGGCGTTGACGTTCTGCGGGTTTTGTAGATTTAGAAACTCCTCTTTACTTTTTGCACACTTTAAGGGATAGCGTAACAAAGAGAAAACGGGATTTTTTTGTAGTTACAGCTTTGTGTCTCTTCAGGCAAGCTTTGGAAGCCTGAATTTGTCAGTTTTTTCCAATTCGTCCTGACATAACTATTCAAGCTCCAGTGGAACTGGAGCAACCTCAGATCTCACTCCGGTAGTTCTGAGGTTTGTCCGAGCCTCCCAAGGTGACCAGACTTGTTCTTCAGTTGTTCATGTGCTGTTTTGACTGTTTTCCTGGACCTGTCGACTGTGTTTGTGCTGTTATGTTTTGAAGCATTTTTAAGGGAATTAGTGGGTCTTATAAGTACGTGTTTCAGACTATCTAAGAAGTTTGTGCTCCAGTTTTGGTGAGTGAAATTCTAGTATTGTACGAGTCTATTACTAATACTGAACAAATAAACAGATGTCTGTGACTTTGTGTCTGCTAGTGTTAGCTAACAGCTAATCTCCTGTCCAAATATCCCAACTTTCAGCACATGTGGTGGAGATGTCCACAAACCAGTTTAAGCAGGTTTAAGCTCCAGTGTATTAATATTAGTGTACTTATAATTTTATTTAAGCCAGGACAACAAAGATTCCGATTTATTTATTTAGTCTCTATTGTTTTTTAATGATTTTAAATGCTCGTGGGCTTGACATTGTTTATCTGGAACGTGAAGTGGATGTTTATCCCAGTTTACTTTTAATGCTCTTTGAGAAGATACAGGTGTGCTCTCTCTACAGTATAGGCCTGATCAATGTTTTTGGCAGATTCTCCAGGTGTTCAGTCAGTTATGGACACATCTGAAGAGTTATTAAAGTGAAAAGCAGCTGTTTCCACTTAATGTCTCATTAATTGTAGATTGCTTGAAAAGCATATCATTTTTCTAGAATATTTTCTGGATCCACTGTATCAGTACAGTAATGCTTGGTGAGTAGGCTAATACTGTATGAGCTAACCAGTGAGATTGAATACAATTATGTGATGCGTTTTCTCTGTTAGACGGTTATGGTGTTTGATGAGCATAGCTGCGTTTTGTGTGTTAGACATGGAAAAATGTAAATTCTCACCTTCCAGGATGAGACAGATGAGGGTTGATGACTGATGCATGCTGGGTAGGGGGAGTAATCAGTTGTAGTGAGAGGGGAGGATGAGAAGGTGATGAGATAGGAGACAGACAAGGAGAGATGAGGAGAAATGAAGCATGAAGGGAGTCGAAGGGGGGTGGGGTGGGGGGGGGGGGGGGAGGCCACATTGGGAAATTAACATGAAACATGTGATTCAATTTAATATCAAACTGCTAAATAAGTTTTGAGCCAAAAATGTTCAAAGCCTGTTCTTATCTGCTCTGAATGACCTGCATATGGGAGGTTGAAGACATTGGCATTTTAGCTACAGGTCATGATTACCTCCATTATTACTATGATTCCCAGGAAGTATGTGGTTCTTCCTCTACGTGCCAAAAGCTACAGCCTGTTTAATGGCCACTTCAGGTTGACTCCAAAGATGTAGGTAGAAGCTTACAGCCTGATACGAAAAGTGGTTTGATCTCTACAGCTTTGTTTGTACTCCCACAACTATATACATGGTGGTGTTTAGAAATTCATTAGTCTGGATAAGTTAGCAACACAGGCGGCTGTAGCTGTCAGGTGTCTGTCAACTCAGCTATTTTGAGGCGCTGAGCTGGATTTCTGAACAGTGTGATATGGTAAATGGTAAATGGCCTGTATTTATATAGCGCCTTACTAGTCCCTAAGGACCCCAAAGCGCTTTACATATCCAGTCATCCACCCATTCACACACACATTCACACACACATTCACACACAGGTGATGGCAAGCTACATTGTAGCCACAGCCACCCTGGGGCGCACTGACAGAGGCGAGGCTGCCGGACACTGGCGCCACCGGGCCCTCTGACCACCACCAGTAGGCAACGGGTGAAGTGTCTTGCCCAAGGACACAACAACCGAGACTGTCCAAGCCAGGGCTCGAACCGGCAACCTTCCGATTACAAGGCGAACTCCCAACTCTTGAGCCACGATCGCCCCATATCCCTGTGCTGGGTTTGTTGCTCATCATCATAATAATGTTGGTCCAAGATCAACAACAACAACTGACCAGTCATGTAGTTGTGATGTCACAGCTTTGTAATATGGGAGAAAAAAGTGTTTTTGTTTATATAAAACACTCTTCTGGATGTGTTTTCTTTCTAGTTAGCTTCTTGGCTAATGCTAACTGAGTGCTCAGTACATATTTATCCTACACAAAACCATAGATAGGACACCAGGATTTCTTGATTTATAAGGACATCAGGGCTCCTACTTCCTATTTGCTTTGAATGCCTGTGGGCTTGATATAGTCTAATTTATCTGAAAAGTGAAGCAGCTGATTCTCCAGTATCATCCTGTTGCTCCTGCTGTCTGTGTTGCCAGACCAGGGTCCCTATAAAGCACGAATGCAATTAATACATGCTGACAGCAGGAGGCACTGTGGGGACACACATCTGGCTGTATATATATATATATATATATATATATGTGTGTGTGTGTGTGTGTGTGTGTGTGTGTGTGTGTGTGTGTGTGTGTGTGTCCAGTGGAAAACACTGGGGAGAACAGCTGGCCAAAGCCATTACAGCAGAATCACTCGAATACCTCACGAGATCCTTCCCTCCCATCTTCTCTCCTCCCCCTTTTTCTTCCTATTTTCTTCTCACCTCTTTTACTCCCTTTCCCTTCGTTCTTTTCCATTCATTCCTTCCTAATCTTATTTTGTTTTCATTTATTTTTTCTGTGCTCCTTTCCTTTTCCCCTTGTAATCCTTTCTTATATTTCTTGATGTTTTTCTTCCATCCACTTCTCCTTTCTTTACTGTTTCATTCTTCCTTACTTTATCGGCGTCATCCTTCCCATGTTTCATCCCCCTCTTCCTTTGTTTTCCCACCTTCATCTTTCATCCCATTTCCAACCCTCCTCCTCCTCTGTTTTCCTCCATCCCTCCTCCTCGTATTCCTTTCCTTATCTCTCCCCTCCATTAATTTCCCATTCTCTCCCTCTTACCTCCTCTTTCTCTCTTTCCTTCTCCCTCTCTCTCTCTCTCTCTCTCTCTCTCTCCAGTTGAATGTGCTTGTCATCTTAAATTGCTCTCATTCCTTTCCTCTCCCTCCTCTTCCTCATCTTTCCACCACCTCTTCCTCCTGTGGCACATCAGGCCAACACAGCTCTGTTTTTGAAATCTCACGTTTTCATTTTGGGTAGCTTATTCATATCTTTCTCCCGCTGTTTGACACAATTTCTATTTTTTTTTTATCTCCGTTTTTAATTAAGAGTCTTATTTATCCCATGAAAAGCATCTTTCGATTGACTTGACTGTGTTTTCTTTCTTGATCCAGATTCAGTCTCAGATGTACACATGAGGCTGAGTCTGTGTTCTGTAAAGGATGGTTCAGCACAGAGAGAAAAGCTTACACGTTTGCTTTAAAGTAACTTTGAATTTTAAACTCAGTCTGATTAATGGCCCAATCAAGAGTAGAATTCATCTGCAAAAGTATGTGGACAGCCAGAAATTCATCACCGTGACCATGTGCGACATAATGTCTTCATTTTGATTACATCAGAATGGGTTTTACAGTCTGGTGTTTACATGCACAAATACATTTAATTACAACAGTATTTTTATATAAAAGTGATAAATATGTCCTCAGTTTGTCTTCTTCAGTGAAGATCATTGGATAATAACACAACAACCAGTGAGTATTCTGGATAAGTGTCCTGGATAATTCTTGTTTTTGAACCAGAGTGATCAAAATGTAGAAAGTGGATAAAGCATTTTATTCAGTATGAATAATGCATAACCAAGCACATAAACTTAGAAGCACGTTGCATCTTTTAAATATCCGACAACTGGAACAGACTTACTTTCAGTTTTTCACTAGAAGTCCTACAGTTTTCTGCATAGACTTTGAGTGTAACTGCTTCGTGTTTAATGTGAGCACACCACACCAGGGACCACAATTTACAAAATGAACTTGGTGTCATGTCCAGTAAGACTTGACCTAGCGACTGAGGCCATAAACTCAGCAGGAAAGTGCTTGCAGTACTCATAAATCAAGTGAACCTGTAGCCATTTTCTACACAGCTGCAGCTCTGTGAGTCGCCCCCTGCTGGCTGATAAAAAGGATGCATATTTGAGGCAAAATAATTCGAGTTTCCATACCCAAAAGCTATGTGCATCTGTAATATCCAGTCATGACACAAAATACAAGGTTAAGATGAAACTATTGAAAGAAGCAAAAAAAAATGAAAAAACAAAACAAAAACAAAAACACTGTGATGGACGCGACCAATTCTTGTAGGCTGATACATGCATCCAATCAGCCAGTAGGACTGGACACACAAAATCAGAACTGTGTACTCTAATTTTATTCATTTTTAATGTAGGTGTCACTTTCTATGATTTATGTTTTCTGTTCATCATCGTTGTATTAAGATTTAGTGCTTGAGGTGCAGGATTAGTCTGCAGGCTTTGATACATTTGCTCTGATTAATAAAGTTGCTTAAGGTTTGTATTTTATAAAAATGGTCTTTATATTAAATTTAAACTGTCAGGAGAAACCAGCAGACTGTGGACTACAAGTAATAGTAAAGACATCTTAATAGAAAAAGACGTGTGTGTGTGTGTGTGTGTGTGTGTGTGTGTGTGTGTGTGTGTGTGTGTGTGTGTGTGTGTGTGCGCGCGTGCGTGCAGGGAGCAGGAAATGAAAGTGTACCAGGCCAGGAGGAGTCTGGAGAAGGCACTGATGGCTGACAGTTTGGCGCGGGCCGCCGAAAACACCCGAGAGCTGCTCGAGGGGAAGAAGGCCTGAAGACAAGACAGGTGAGATGTGGGGGAAATGAGTATGAACGGGTTAAAGACGTCGTCTCCAATGTGCACATGAGCTGCCGATAGGACTGGACAGATGACGTTAACCGGTAGTCATGGTAACTCAACGTGCTTTCCAGAATAGGAGAGCCGGAGGTGAAATATCTGTGAAAGACAGGAAATAAAGTTTCTGTGGAGTGATTTTTAAGCAGTGTCACAGGTCACTGCTGTGAGCAGCTTGTTACAGTGTGTAGTTAAGTTTTAATAACCTCTGGTGGCCACGTGAAGAAGTGTTAGAGACTTTTTAAAGTTATCTCACTCTGTGATGCAAGATAGGCAAATAAAAGTCACATGATCTGCCTGGCAAACAAACCCCTAGGATCAAAAAGCAAACAAAGCAAACAACATGAATCAAACAGGAACAAGGAATAAATAGAATAATATATAACCTTTAAATGTCTTGAATGATGCAGAACCTTATGTGTGTGTGTGTGTGTGTGTGTGTGTGTGTGTGTGTGTGTGTGTGTGTGTGTGTGTGTGTGTGTGTGTGTGTGTGTGTTTGGTGAGACTTGTTGTGAATGCTGATGAGATTCTCAGCGTCTGATTGAAACTCAGCTATGTAGCAGCGCAGCAGTGTGTCTGTGTGTGTGATTGATGGGCCGTGGGGTTGTGTGCGTGTGTGTGTGTTTCGGTGGCTAATGTGTGTGTTGTATTACAGTTTGTTTGGTTATTGCCTATGTTTCACTCTGCGGAGCCCGTAAACAAATCCAGATTAAAAAACATTTACTTTCAGAAGTTCACACAGCCATCCATCATCTCGCCCATTTTCCGGCTGCTTATCCAGGTCAAGGTCGCCGTGGCAACGGGACGGCGCAGCAGACCAGAGGCTGTTTTCAGAATGAAAAGGTTTTTGCTGCAGAGTTTCAGACCTCGAAGGGGTTTTACCCACAAAGAAAACTCGAGGAGAACAGACCTGGCTGGTTAAACGTTGGTGTGATTTCTTGAGTCAGTCGGTAAAACTCAAGTGCAGTTTGTCCTGAGGGTGGTGCTAAAGAGCAAATGAGTTAAACGAGTTGATCATGTGGGGTGCAACCTCTGGAGCATAAAAATTAACCTGCAGTTCCTTCATGTCCACTTGAGGCTGGCTACAGATGTGAGGTGTCAATGGTTACAGCCTGTTTGAGTCTCTGTGTCATATTTCTGCTCTGTACATCAAATGGACCGGTACTTATACAGTGCCTTTCTACTCAGTTTGAGCCCTCGGCATCAGTATCTTACTGATACCAAGGATGCCTCAACACAAGGACTGCATGAGCGGGAATCATTCCATCAACCTTCCGATTGGTCGATGGCCCTCTCTCCCACCTGAACCACTACTTAAAGTTTGGGATGTTTCCGCTTTGATTGACTGTTGGTTGCTGGTGTTGGAGGCAGGTGTCACCTCAGTTAGTTTGGACTAATGAACATGTTTGAACTGTTGGTGCCTGCTGGCCTTGTAAAACATATTCAAAATACAGACAGTCTTGCTTTATGCTGTTTATCTCAAGATTATGCTTTGAGTATATCTGATCTCGCATTTGACCTCTAAACACTTTCCTGGTGAGTTTATGGACTCAGTCGTTCTGGGTCATAAACACATGAGGAGGATATGACCACAACCAGTGTGTGAATGTGTGTGTGAATGGGTGGATGACTGGATATGTAAAGCGCTTTGGGGTCCTTAGGGACTAGTAAAGCGCTATATAAATACAGGCCATTTACCTTTTTTTTTTTTTTACAACTCATCCGTTATATTCGTTTATATTAGTTTTAAAGCACAAATGTGGTGACAGTGAAAACGCTCAACTCGTGGCTTCAGAGCCATACTTCAGAGGCCAGTGGGTGATGACAGGGCATCTACATTCATGTTTTAAACCATCCACGATCCCTGCAGACTGTTCTTAACTGGATTATTATTGCACTGGTGCAGTCCAACATCACACGTTTCTGCGAGGGAGCTGCAGGTTAAAGACCGGCTAAAGTCCAACCTGACACCATGTTTTCACCTGCACCTCTAGAAAAGTCCAGTACTGCAGTCCATGTGTCTAAACTGTAAATGTCACCTTACTAACCAAAGGTTCCTAGCATCTTCCATTAATGTAGCACTTGACCTTCTAACGGCTCCTCTGGCTCCAGAAAACAAACCAACATGGCGAAGGGCGTAAAGCTGGAGTGGAGTTCCCGTGGCCGTATGCATGTTTCCCGTACGGTCTGTGGGAGGATTCAGCAGCTGAAGCATCAGCATCATGGCGCTCTTCTGTCCGGCACTCGTGTTATATTGCTTTTGTAAGCGTGTCATGATATGTCTGTTGGGTTTTATCTGTTGTTAATAGAGGCTGCAGTTACGTATATGTGTGTGTGTCTTTGTGTGAGTGTGTGTGCTGATGCTTCCTCTAAAAGCTGACAGATAAGGAGGCTTTTTTTAAAGCACATTTGTTTTCTGTGGAGGGAAAATTGTCCATTAATGCAGATTTATGCAGATTGGCTGGATGGAAGTCGTTCGGGCGAAAAGAGCCACTGAGAGTCGAGGAGTGATTACTAATGGGTTTTTATAGCTGGACCAGAGAGAGGGGGCAGTGGGCAGCTTCTCTCTCTCTCTTTGTGTGTATGTGTGTGTTTCTGCTTCGGAGCTGTTGAAACAACCCTTTTAAATCTTTGTCGAATTCTCACATTGTTTGCTTTGCTTCCTGCTGCTCTGACTCTTATTTGTAGCGTCCTGCTAATTTATTTATGTTGGTTTTCTGGCTGAGTTGGCTTCTGCCATTCTCTATCTTTTATGCGACCCTTTATATTCTGCGCTTACTCAGAAACATGCTACACTAGGTGGCAATAACACATTACAATACTGCTGCCATGAACGATGGGGGCAAACACATCTAACGGTGCTGTATTCTTTTCTTTGAATGCATCAGTTTTCATTACCAGAAGTGTTGATGTGAGTTATGTTAGTACTGGTACCACACAAAATCATTTATGTGCAGGAAAAACATTACTGTGTGGTTTAATCTATTGTAATGTGAATGATTTAGGTGGAGATGTATATTTTATATGAATAATTGAAATTGACAAAAAACCTTAAAAAGCCTTAAAAAGTAATTATAGTAAATACAGGTGGGAAGAGGCCCACTTTAGACCCTCTCCTGCATTCTGGCATCTCTGCTACGAAGAGAGAAAGAGGGTGTCTGCTGTTAGTCTGCAGGAAATTTAAAGATGGTGACAAAATAAAGAAGCAGTTTTTGTGCAAACAGATGGGTTTAGGTTTAACTCACTCTTTATTCTACAATCCTTTTAAAGCTAATAAACCTTTGGTCAGTGGTCATAGCTTCTTGCTTCTATGTTTAAGCTCAATGATCAGCTGTTAGCCAAATTTGGCCAAATATTAACAGGTCAGTCTCATTGCATTAGGAGCTATTGTCCATAGCCTGAAAAGACTGAAAAGCGGCGCTGGTTTTTCATGCCTTGTGGGCTTTTTGTGTACTGCTTTTAAGAGTGTAAGAGTTTCTGTGTGAGGTGAAACATTTCTCATTGGCATTTCTGCACTTGTTGGGGTTTGAATTAGGCCTGTGTCCATTTTAGCTTCATGCTGGCACATTTTTAGGCATTAGAAAATGTTACCTTTAAAATGTCATAGATTTGTTTTGGCTTTACAGTTTTTTTCTGTTAAAAACTTTTTCATTTGGGTGTTTAAAAAAAGTAAACAGTGGCTGAAACACCTACCAATGATGCAGTCTGTCAACTGCCTTGATTTTGAGTTTTGATGTAGGACTGTAATCAAAGTTTTACATAACTGCAGAACCATGCATGTTCATCAGCTGGTATATTTATATTAAATTTTTTAAAAATGTCTTTTAAGCTGAAGTGTAATTTGTCAAATTGTGTTATTAATGTGCGATTATCATCCTCATTTCGACCTTTCAATCCCATTTCTGAGCAAATATGAGCCAAAAAGAGCTTCCTTTTCAGCACCACCTTTCTCCACTCAGAGGTCTTCCACAGACATAAAGCTGATATCCATCTCCTCGTGTGACTGTGGGGAAGACACGAAGGAAGAGGATTTCTCTAAACATTGAACTGTTCCTTTAAAATGAGCAGACTGCCGTTTTTATCTGATCGAGACTAAAGATTCACACTGCTGACTGAGGAAAGACTGTGACTGATACAAACACACACCAGCATCTCTCTCTCTCTCTCTCTCTCTCTCTCTCTCTCTCTCTCTCTCTCTCTCTCTCTCTCTCTCTCTCTCTCTCTCTCTCTCTCTCTCTCTCTCTCTCTGTGTGTGTGTGTGTGTGTGTGTGTGTGTGTGTGTGTGTGTGTGTGTGTGTGTGTGTGTGTGTGTGTGTGAATATTAGCTGTGTATCTTGTAATTTCCAGAGGAGCTGATTCAGACTCCTGCAGCATTTTTCAGCTGCTGGTAATTAGTGCATGTTGAGACACAGAGAATTATCTGCTTCAAAGTCATTCATGAGGCTGATAACTGCTGAGTGTGTGTGCCCGTGTGCTGTCAGTTAGCTGAATTGCCTCGATTAAGCAGCAGATTATCAGGATTTTCTAATTATTAGGGAGTAATTAAGAGTGAGCTGAGGATTATCAGACCGAAACATGGAAACAGTGAAGGAAGAAAACATTCACATGCATTAATACTGAAACAGTAAAACAAAGAAACACTAACACAGCACAACAAAGAGTTCATCATTAAGTCTGGATTTGGCAAACACTAGCAAATCTGAAGGATGCACAATGGCACAGGAAGGGTCTAAAAATAAATGTTTAACTGTGGGGTTGTAGGTTCAGTTACAGGTAAAGTGAACCAAAATCAGAATTAAGGAGGCAGTCTGAATGAGTTGCTAGGTGATTCAATGGATTTGTCATCATGTAATCAATGATTCAAAAGTAGAAACTGGGGATGAAAAAAAGACTAAAAAGATAAATGACAATAAAAAACAACAACAAAATAATGCAGCTTTAATGCAGATGAGATTTTGTATATTCAGTACTACAGCAACATGGATAACAGTTTCAAGGAGGGATTCTAAATGGTATAAAGACAGATTTAAAGCAAGCCAATTTCATCTTGGAATACCCATCGATTCAAAAACTATTTAGATGCTAGTGATTCAGAAAGAAAGATTTAAAAATGGAAGAAAGGGGAAGGTGAAATAACAAAATTATTAAAAATTTAAAGATGTTGGGATTCAGTATGGTTCAGTAAATGAATAGAAATAAAAATGCCTACTGGACTGCATAGGTTAATAGTACAGTTTGAATTTAAATTAGGCTAACGAAGGATAAAAAAGGATAGTTAAGAATAAAAAAAATGGTGTAATCAAAAAATTAAAAACATAAAATTAGAGATGGGATTGTTTAAAATTTAAAACCATTTAAAGGAGGAGATTAGATGCAGTAAGAGACTACAGGCTACAGACTCAGTTACAGTTACAGGAGTCAAACTGAGGAGTTAAAACGAGTGCAGCAAGAGAGTACAGTTTGCAAATTCAGTACTACACCTATCAAAAAAGAGGTGAGGGGATTATAAATGTCATGACGAGACATTCAAAGTAAGCTAATGAAGGATTCGTCAACATATAAACTAGTGTTGAAAAGAAATACAAAGTAGGGATTCAAAACAGCACAATAAAAATACAAATACAGAGGTTGAGTACTTCAGATGGATTGACTCAAAGTGAGATGAAGGAATGATTCTGAATGGCACAATTAACCTTTTTAAGTAGGCTCGTCATAAAACAGCTGATTCAAAATCGTTAAAAACCAAAGATTGTAAATTGCACAGTGAAAAGAAAATACCAACTGGAGAAAGAAATTGGATTCAATACAATAGAAACATCTAAAATGGGAAGAAGGTGGGATTCCAAATGGCATATTACGAGTTCAAATAGAGAAAAATGTAATCATCTGTAATCAAATTAATAATTAAATTAAATGGAAAAGTAAGCTTAAATGGAATAGTGAGACCAGTATAGGGCTGAGAACTGAAAGAACGGGGTGATTCCGTATATAAACAAGGGAGGACTCAAACAAGCCTCAATGAATGACAAATTGCGTGAAGGAGGGAATCAAATGGCACAATTAAATATTTAAAACAGAAGGTACAGAGGGCGACTACAATGGCAAATAAATAATTCAGGATGGTAATTAACAGGGATGACTAAAGTTAGAGCTCAAAGTGGCAAAGTGAAAGCATCAATAGGGGTTCAAAGCGGCAGGATGATTGATTCAAAAGAGATTTATGATGGAAAATGGAAATGAAATGAAGGAGGAAGGATTTGAAAATGCCACAATGATGGATTAACAATGGCTTAATTAGACATTTGAAAGCTCAAGGATGAGAATAAAAATGGATTTTGTTCTGTATTAAAAAAATGGGGATTCACAATGGCACATTGGGAAAATTGGAAACTTAGTGGTCAGCAGTGCGGTCAAATGTCTTTGTTAGGCTGAGGGAGACGGGGAGGCTGAGGAGGAGGAGCAGGAGTAGAACATATGATGTGTGTGATATCACCTCTTCTCTCCTGCTGAGCGAACGCTTCACTCTGATGTTTGATATATTATTAAAATGTTTTCTGTACAAGCAAAAGGGTCCTAGTTGTCCTAATTGTAGCTCCACCCTCCTCGTTATTGTACCAAGGAGGAGGAGGAGAAGGTGGGGTGGGGTTAATGGAGGAGTTAATGATTAACATGGAAGCTCAGTGCATTAATTGGATATTTCAATGTGTACAGAGGCGAATGTTTATTATTCTGCAGGAGGAGGGAGACACACGGCAGTTAGTTTGGGGGATTTTATTAAGATGAACTTAATGAGTCAATTTGGGGTTTATAGAGAAGGAAGTGGGAGGCAGAGTTTTATTCAGAGGTCTCCACAGAGCCTCACAATCTATTTGTTGGGAAGATATCAGTGCTTGCTTGCACTTCATTAATGCCTACACACAAGTGGCAGCTTTTTACCGGTAAATATTTTTTAGGACAGTTTTTCTAAATAATCCCTACCAAACTCAAACATTAATTCCAAGATTTAAAATATCTTCACTTTTCCCAAGAGCATTGTCTTGTCATGCAAAAAGATGGACAAAGGAGGCCTGATTATCATAGAAACTAAAATAGGCTTATCTCATGTAACCACAAGTAAAAATGTAGGTTAAGAAACACACGATCCAAAGGTTTTAATCTCAGGATCAGTGAGTGTGCTGATCAACACGTTCAACAAAGCTGGGTTTTCTTTGTGTTAGCTGAACAAACATTAAAGCCCCAGTCACAGAAACAGGCTAGTACAATAGTGGTAACTTTTTTTTCATGTAATCCAGGCTTCTGGTCTCTGGTCACTCTCACATAAACATTTAATGAGGCACATCGGTCAGTTCACTGATTGAGCATTGCTCACTACAGGTTATAAAATGTGTGATTTAAAAGAAAGATATTAGACATATAACATGACATATAGACTAATGATCTAATCATCTCTATTTCAGGCAGAAAAGCACCTAACAGAAAGGGCCTGGCCCACTTAAGGTCAAGCATGCTGTAGGGCTGGGGTAGAGTTAATTTGAACCCAAATGCTTCTTGAATTTATGAAGTGCTAATTTTTTTTTGTTTTTACAGTTTAATTTAAGCAAATAGGAACTGAACTTGAAGGTTGTTTTACAGAACAGCCCATCTTTTAAAGATCTTTCAAACTCAGACGTGAACTGTCATAGTAACTCCTCTTCTTTCTTTGTGTCTCTCTAGAGTTCCTCTGTTTACCAGCCTCAGGGTTATCACCGCCTTCATCTTAATCCAGACAACAAACCAAAAACCAGACCTCCCACAGCCCAAACGTCACCCGTTCTGATCCATTGTTTCCGTGGATGATCGCTTCAACCTTCCTGTTGTGGAGCCTTTTTTGCACTTGACATTTCTAAACATCTGGAAACATTTTTTTTCCAGAGTCACAGTAGCAACAGTGGGAGCAACAACCACAGCAATAATGACACAATACCAGCAACAATGCCTCTGACATCGGAGGCTACAGTAGCAATAAGTGGAGCCTGAACCAGCTTGAAGCAACCAAAGCCTTTAATCCTCTCTCTGTGCAAACTTTACAACAAGCATTTCTTTTATTGCAGTTTTTCTTTTTAATATAAAGTAGATAAAAAAATAAATTAAAAAAACAGAATGTACTTAAGAGCAAGTCCTTCATAAAGACCCAAAGTCAGGTTGCAAACTGCTGGATGGCTTTTGCTAACTCTACTAACTTTCATTTTTTGCTCTTTTATGATTTTGGTTCCTTTGTGGTGTCATATGTCAGCTTCAGGGGTTTTAATGAAATAATGAGAATTTACAATTATATGAAATAGAACAATTACTTATTTAAAGATAAATTTTATACCTTCTGAGAACATATGTGTACATTTTCTGGACTGGACTGGAATAAATAATTATATTCAGAGTTATGTTTGTCTTTTTGTTTTTCTCTGAGCATGGAGGCTGTTTCCCCAAAATGAGGCTAAATAGGTCAGATATCGGGAATTGAAGGGAGCTGAAGAAGGTTTACAGTTAATAACACTGTGCAGACCTCCCCCTTCTTGATATGTAGTGGTATTTTCGCCTAGCATCTAAACATTTGTTTTGCCTGAATGGTCACACACCTGGTCTCACATGAAAATCTCCTTCTCTGAAAGGATCTGCAAAGAAGGATGGGATAAACCTCTGTAAATCCCGCTGTGCAAAGCCAGCAGAGACGTTCCCAAGAAGACTGAAAGCTGTAATTGCTGCCAAAGGGATTTATATCAACTACTGAATTAACAATGTGGAATCTGATTTTTAAAAAATTTTTATTTCACTTTAGCTGTATGCGGTTTTCAGTGTATACCGACGGCGTAAACCTATACAAGTAGATTTTAGTGCCATCCCTCTAATTTCACAGTAAGGAGTTAGCAGATCTGGGGCCTTTATCTCTTGGTGCTTATTGCTGTGGCAGATAAATCAAGGTACAGCCGCCAGGAGGCTCCTGCAAATAAATTATGAGGAAAAACCTGGGATGAGAAGTCATTGTTGGAGCTCAAAGAAAAGTTAAGTAATCAGCGGGTAGTTTGTTCTGTCAGACATTTGGCACAAACTGCTCCCAGTCCAGATGTTGGAGTCTGTGTGTGATTGTATTGGTGTTCGTGGTGTTTGTGTGTTAAAGACAGAGTGAGACAAACCAGCCTGCCAGTTCTGGCCTCATTTGCATCTGCTAATGGCTCCATGATGCCGGTTTCTGATCACTGCAACCACACATTTAAAATCCTGCTTCTGTGCCAGATGCTCCTCTCTCCCTCTGCCTCGTTCAGGGATTCCTGCTTCCATCCTGTAACAGCAGCTCCGTCCGTGCTCCGCATGAGAAAACAGCAGCTGAGGTTTGACTGGAGGCAGGAAGCAGCACCAGTAATGATGATTTCAGGTGATAAATCTGGATTTATGCTCAAACTTTACAACCGTGAGCATGCCACTTTAAAACCATGAGCATTACTGTGCTGCTGCTGTGAAAGCTTCCTACATGTGTAGGAAGCTAGCTGCAGACCTTTGCTTCTATTCAGGCACAAGAACACTTCAGTCAGAGATGCTTACAGCACAGTGAGAGGTTGTGAAAAGTCTCTGTCTTTGAGGGGGCTCTTGAAGAATATGAGAGCATGAAAACTTCATATCATAAATAGAAAAAGCTTAACACATCCAAAGAGGATATGTTAAGCTTTTTTTATGTTTGAGAGGGAAATGCTGTGTGCTGTAAATGTCCGGTCTCATGTTCATACCTACAGCACATCCTAGTAGTATAAATATCTGTTCCATAAAGGTACTCTGGTCTCTGGTGAGAGCCTCAAAATGATTCAAACCATCACTGACCTTTCCAGATAACAAATATGAAATTTTTACTCTTTAAAAGTGGAAAATCTTCACTTTGAATACATGGAATCAATGTAGAGCAAATACTTAATGATGAACTCTTTGCCCTTGGTGAGAGGTGGCGGGAGTGGGTATCCTAGTATTCCCTCGGCTTGCTGCCTGTTGGGGTTTTTCCTGGTGGACGAGAGTTTTGTTCCCTGCGCCTTTGGGTTGGGGAACGGGTCCTGACTGTCGTCTGCGCTTATGCATCAAGTGGTGGGTCAGAGTACCCAGTCTTCTTGGAGTCCCTGGGTGGAGTGCTTGAGAGTGCTCCACCTGGACACTCTGTTATCCTACTGGGAGACTTCTATGCTTATGTGGGCAACGACAGTGAGACCTGGAGGGGCGTGATTGGGAGGAACGTCCTCCAGGATCTGAAGTCCACAGTGTTTTGTTGTTGGACTTCTGTGCAAACCACAGTTTGTCCATAACAAATACCATGTTTGAACATAAGAGAGTCCATAAGTGCACGTGGCACTAGGACATTCCTGGCCGCAGGTCAGTGATCAATTTTCTAATCATATCGCCAGACCTGCGGCCATATCTTCTGGACACTTGTGTAAAGAGAGCGACTGAGCTGTCAGGATCAGGTAGCGGGGGAAGATGCAGGACAGACTTGGAAAGTGACTGTGCACTGGGAACGCCTGGCAGAGGCCCTGGTTCACGAGATCTTCAATGCAGACCCTCGGCAGAGCTTTAACACCATTCCGAGGGAGACTGGGGCCATTGAGTCTGAATGAACCATGTTCAGCACCTCCATTGCCAAAGCCGTTGCACTGAGCTGCAGCCGCAAGGTGGTTGGTGCCTGTTGTGGTGATAACCCCTGAACCAAATGGTGGACACCAAAGTTGAAGGGAGCTACCAGGTTGAAGAAAGAAGCCCTATCGGGCTTGGTTAGCCTGTGGGACTTCGGAGGCAGCTGATAGGTACTGACAGACCAAGCGGAACGCGGCTCAGGCAGTGGCTGACGGAAAAACCCTGGTGTGGGAGGAGTTTGGAGTTACCTTTGTCATCGATTCTGTTGGTAATTTTTATGGACAGAATTTCTAGGCGTAGCCAGGTGGCAGAAGGCTGTCACTTTCTTGTCTCAGAATCTCATCTCATCTTTTTGTGGAAGTTGTGGTTCTGTTGGCTTCATCAGGTAATGGCCTCCAGCTTGCACTGGAGCAGTTTACAGCCGAGTGTGAAGCGATAGGAATGAGAATTAGCACTTCCAAATCTGAGGCCATGGTCCTCAGCCGGAAAAAGGGTGGAGTGCACACTCCAGGTCAGGAACGAATTCCTGCCCCAAGTGGAGAAGTTCAACTATCTCGGGGTCTTGTTTATGAGTGATGGGAGAAGGGAGCGGGAAATCGACAGATTGATGCTGCGGCTGCAGTGATGCGGACGCTATACCGGTCCATCGCGTTGAAGAGAGAGCTGAGTGTATAAGCAAAGCTCTCAATTTATTGGTCATTCTGCATCCCTACCCTCACCTGTGGTCATGAGCTGTGGGTAGTGACTGAAAGAACGAGATTGTGGATACAAGTGGCGGAAATGGGCTTCCTTCAAAGGACGAGGAGTTTGGCCAGAAAAGAGCTGCTGCTCCTCCACACCGAAAGGAGCCAGTTGAGGTGGTTCAGGCATCTGATAACGATGCCTCTGGGTGAGGTGTTCCAGGCATGTCCCGGTGGGAGGAGACCCCGGAGCAGATCCAGGACATGCTGGAGAGATTATATCTCTCGGCCGGCCTGGGAACGCCTTGTTGTTCTCCCAGACAAGCTGGAGGAAGTTGCTGGGGAGAGAGAGGTCTGGGCTTCCCTGGTTAGGCTGCTGCTCCCGCGACCCAGCCCCGGATAAGTGGAAGAAAATACATGGATGGATGTATGGAAAAAAAAACATTCTGCACAGTTTGCGGATAAAAGTACTCGATTTGTGTCCTGTTTTTAAAATGTCACCCTCCTCCTCTTGCATGTTAACAGTCAGAAGTGTAAGATAAACAGGAGAGAAGTTGCAGCTTTCATGTTGCATATTTCATGAATCTGAACATAAAACTGAATCTATGAGCGTGCAGTGGGTTCATCAGCATTTTCAGTCTTTAACCAGCTGTTTCCTCTGGAATTAAAGCAACAAAAAGATAAAATTAATAACAAGCAGAAGAAAAAGGCTCCAGTGCCGAGGAGAGCTGCAGAGCATAATTATCAGGGTATTTGTCACCACGAGCGACCCCTTTCACATACACAAATTAATTGTTTGTGTTTTTAATGTATGAATATTCATGAGAGCGGCTTTAAGGATATAGGGTTAGGGGTTAGAGAATCCATTATATCAATACAAACACAAGCTTGTGTGTGCGTGTTTGTGCAGTCGGCGTTTGTTCTGGTTATTTCTGGATGTCACATCTGATTGTTTCCATCACAACACACACAGCCTAAGTGTACTTTATGGGAAAGCAAATGAGCAGCAGCAGAGTGCATTAAAACAATTTCAAAAGTCTTTTGGCCTATTATGGTTTTCAATTATCCATCCATTCCAATTCAGTTCAATTCAGTTTTGTTTGCATAGTGCCCAATCACAACACTAGTCTTCTCAAGGTGCCTAAATCTCCTTCCGCTACAGAGCTTTGACATAAACAACATGATAAATTCAGTGTCATGTGTATTTGTTAGCCAAGCATTTCTGAAATGAGTGAAGCCAATGTGTTTTCAATACATGCTAACTGGCTGTCACATGTTTAAAATACTCTGGGTTTAGTCTTCAGCACTGTGAAACTGCTATTTTCTTGTTAGGGATTCATCTTTTCAATGACTTTTACTGCAACTTTAAAAAAACTTTTGAAAAGCAGATTGGTTGAAATGGCAAGACTGCATCCATCCAGTGGCGGTTTCCTAGCCTGTTTGGCGCCCTGGGTGAACAGTCCCTCTGATCCCTTTACCCCTGGTCCTAAAGTGTATATTTATTTTCTTACTCTTCTTATATTTATTGTTTGTTTACTTGCACTGCTGTAACTGGAGCCTCGTCGTCTCGTCTCTCTATATAGGGCTTTGGAGTTGACGTCATGCCGTAGTGCATTGTGGGATGGGATGTGCCATGTCAGAAGGCAACAAATCAAAACAAACACAGTGTTGGAAGCTGTACTGCCAAAACCATGCTTAAAGTCAGCGCAAAAGACAAAGGGCTGTATCGTGACCGATTGCGCCCAGACGCCAAGAGACGGTACGTGGAAAAAATAGCGTGCATCGGTAATGTGGACCCGTATGAAATAAGGCAGTGGAGTAGAAACCCAGACAGCCTACCACCGTTGTCCTATCCCGATATCTTCGCGTACCTTGTCTGTGGAGTCAGCGCATAGGGGAAATCATTTTCGTAATTATAAATCCCTGGAGGCGCACATCTGATTCACAAACTGTTGGGTACAAGATTTGGCCGTTTTTAAGCCTCCACGTTGTGAGTACGTTCACCATATGACCAAGATACAGCCAGAGGTTGCACATAACATTGACTTCTCCTCAGCAGCTGCCCCAAAATTTGCTCTAGATGAACGATTCATGATTGATGCCAGCTGTGTGTTGCCATGTAAATAGTTTGCATTTCATGTGTATGTACTTGCTAAGTACATGTGAATAGATCTTGAATTTAAAAAAAATAAACATACTTTTCTTTCTGTTTCATTGAAACCACTTTATAGAAAGTACAATTCTTTACAATGAACTGTACATGCAACACAGCAGTTTTATGAATATTCAACAAGAGCAAATTTCATTTGGCCCTGGTTTGACAACCACACTGGGGCACATATTCACCAAAACACAGCACACCTTAACAATCTTATCAATCAGTGCTGTCTTCACTCTCACATGATGTGAGTAATCGGATTGGCATTGTAGTGTGTAGCATTTTGAATTTGTTACGCAAACTACCTATTACTCGCTCAACATGAATTCTCAGGTGGGCAATTGCTCTCGTTTGGGGATGGCAGAGAACTTGATATCCGCTCGTCTGACCGCTGCAATCCAAGCCTGACGTCTTCGTTTAGTATTATCGGATACATGAGATCCCTCCCGTTGCCTCCAGGAGGGGAAACAATGAAAAGAGAGCCCATTTTCCAGCTTCTTGCCTTCCCTATCGTGTGATCTACCGTTGCAACCGACAACACAGTGCGTACGAACCATAGCTGATGCTTCCGTGTGTTTTGTCTGGCCTACTGTCATGGCGAGAGGGGGCGTGGCCTCCCTCCCGTGACATCACGCTCCAAAGCCCTATACTGGACTGTATGTAGCATAGATGAGAATAAAGTTTACTTTGACTTCACCAGCAAGCAGGCGCACCGAGGGCTCTCGTGCTCACTTTTCACGTATAAAATTTCGGAAAAACATTGGTACAAATTATAAGTCTGTATCATAATGTCTGGTGTTTTCGTGTTTGTTGTTTTGTTTTTATTTTGTTTTATTTTGCGAGTTGGTTATTAGACGCTGCTCCAGCCAGCCAGAGAATCCCCCGCCGCCCCGCCCTCTCCTCTCTGTGCCGCAAGCAGCAGGCGCACCTCGCAAACTAGGGCGCCCTTACTCCCAGCAAATGAGCGATAGAAAACTGATCGGTGCCTATGCCATCCCTAGTATGCGCTGGCATGACGTCGGGGCAGCATGAGTACGAGCAATTTTTTTTTCTGCCGATGCCCGTGATGCCGCCCCCACCACGATGCCGCCCCGGGCAACCGCCTGTGTCGCCCGTATCAAAAATCGCTACTGACTGCATCTGCAGACTGTAGACGGAAAAGAAGAAAGTATTCCACTATAGGTTTGTGAAATCTGATTTTGAACCATCATATTGAGCAAGGTCCAAATAATCAAATCCACTAATTGTTTCCCATATGGAAAAGAAATATAAAAAACTTATCAGATGCATCAGATGTGGCCTACTTCATATAGTGAATCATATAAGGCTTATATGATTTACTCATGAAAGTGCCCACTTTCATACATTGTTTTAGTAAGTATCCAAAACATACAAGTTTCATTTATATGATTTTTCTAGGGATCTTATATCTGTTTTCACTCTTGTATGCTTTTCATACAAGTTTCACACAAGACAGATACAAACTTTACAAGATTTATATATATCTTTTCCATGGGAAACATCTTTAAAAAACTGTTGTTGTTTATTAAAGATTTTAGCTGATAGGTGCTGCTTAAGCACATGCTCTGCTACAGTCCACCAACCCATCCAGGGTGCAACTGCTTCTCACCCAACAGTGTGTGAAATAGTCTCAACAGTTAATCTAACGATTTGTGTTTCTGGACACAAATTTCACAGAATTTCCCAACATGCTTTGTGGCCTTAAACAAGACTCTTGTGAGCACCTCTGTCAAAGCAAAAGTTTTTGCACATTGCTGGTCTGTAGCATCCCCAGTACTAGACACCCCACTAAATTCATCCCATGGTCAGACAGTGCAAAAAGCCCATTCTCTCTAAAAAGAACATGGCAGCACTACTTAGGCTTGCCAAGCTGCATGTGAACCATCTATGAGACTTTTGGAACAATGCTCTTTTGACAGATTAGATGTGGAGATGTTTGGCCATATTGCATAATACCACATTTGATGAAAACCAAACACAGCACATCGGCGCAAACACTTAATACAAAGCGTGAATTAAGGTGATACAAGAGTAACGATTTGGGGTTGTTTTGCAGCCACAGTACAAGGACAACTTACAGTCATGGAATTAACCAGGAACTCCTCTGACCCAGTCTATAACAGAATGACTGAAAAAGAAAAGAACTGACATGTTACACTGCCCAGGATAAAGTCCAACCTGATTCAAAGGCGGGACCTTAAGTGCATAAACGAATACCCACAAACTAAATAAACTGAAGCACTGTTGTGAAGAAGAGAGGGCCAAAATTTCTCCACAACAATGCGAGAGACTGAGACTCAGATAGAGAATGATTAATGATTCAAGCTACTGAAGCTACTGTACTTAAGTTTTCATAAGGCTAATTTTCCAGTCTGTGTTACTAGCCTAGAATAAGACAACCTAATTGTAAAGAGTTAGGAGAACAATGAAATGTAAAAAACAAAACAAAACATAGTTCCAATCTTCTAATGGTAAGCCACACAAACTGAAAGTCAAGATTTAAACTGAATTTATTGGTTTTAGTAACTAAGTAGATTTTACTTCTTTAAAATCAAATATGGAAACAGTTTGAATGTTTTAGAAGATAATGGGGACATTTTATTATGCCGATGACACCCTCCTGTTTCTATGTGTTGATTAAAGACCGCATCCATCCAAATAGGGTGTGAGATCACGACCTTGACAGTGATTACGCCATCCATACCTGAAACCAGACACGCAGTTAATCCTTTCACAAATGACTGTCTATCCAGAAAAAGCAGGACCATCAGTTTTTAGAATCACATCATTCATTCTTACCAGGCTGCGATGCCTTGGGGGTCTGTAACAACACGTTTGGCGCAGTTGATTGCCACGGTGACATCATCACTTAAAAGGTCTGTGATTAAAAAAAGTAAATACATGATGGCAATTAAGATGTGGTGATTGAGGTAAAACAAGTACAACACAGGAGAAAAGGTATTAATCCATCCACTTTGACACACGTTTTATTGTATAAGCTTGGAAAACAGTGACGTACAAAGAAAAACTTAAATTTTATCTCTAGTGGGCTGGACCAGTATAACCTTTGCATAATAACTGATAGAAGATGTGATTTTCTCAGTAATAATGCTTTTTATGCAGATCTTTAGGTTCTTTGCTTGGATGAAGTTCTAACAACCCCTCATGCCATGAACCAATCCTAAACCTTGGTATCATTCAGATCACAACAAGACCTGGCTCATCACTGACCCTTGCAATTGATTTGGCATCCATTTCTGAAAGACATGATTTTGTCATTGCACCACCAGCGATTATTAATCTGAAAGATGCCAAAATCAGTGGATCCATCGTTGTTGTGGTGCGTCTTCATGGTGTCGTAGTCTGACTCCCATTTGGTCAGGCAAACCCCTGCAGACAAAACAGGAGACATGGACTCCTGAAATCTAAACGTCAGGTATTAAAACCAACACTTTCTCATTTATCCACTTTTCTCATCAGAATCACATTTTTATCATATTTGAAGACCAAACTAATAGTGTTCCACTGTGTTTTTTTCTAACTAGGTACACTTTCAGTGCAATGGCAGTTTTTTTGGGATTATTATCATGCTGAAAACTGAAGCCTTACCAATCAGAGTTCTTCCAGATGGTATTTAATGGCAGATTAAACTCAGTGGTGTTGGAGAGTTTGTCAACATGGATGGAATCATGAATGCAGAAAAGTACCATCAAACATGACAAAGCCTCTACCATGTTTTACGGATGCCCGTTCCAAACCCGCTCCATTTCCAGGGGCAGTTCAATCGTTCACGTCTAACCCAACGAATATACTTTTAAACTGTCACTGGTCTAACCTTGCTGCACAAGGAAATAGCTTCTGATTGGATCACTTCCAAGCTTGTCCCACACTTCTATGCAACTTAATTAGTTCTGCTTAATATCTCCAAGATTTAACATCTCCAAGATTTTTTTTAATCTCATTTTCATTCATTGACAAAAGTGTCAGTACATTTCATCACAGTTTTTGTCCTCCTTCGTTTGTTTATATTTAGTTATTGTTTTATTTATTTTTTTAGGAAAAAAGTTTGTTGAGGAAAACTGTGATGGAAATTAATGGTCAGCTACATTAACACTGATCCATAAGACTTGTTTTCACTTCTTTATGCCTGTCTAATTGGGTCATTTCTGGCATTTTTGTAAATTCGACCAAAGAAATGGGAACAAATGATGTGTTTTTGCAACAGACTGAACGTAACGTAAAGTAACAAGCTGTAACAAGTATGGTAAAAATGGCCTGTATTTGTATAGCCCTTTACTAGTCCCTAAGGACCCCAAAGCGCTTTACACATCCAGTCATCCACCCATTCACACACACATAGTGTGTGTATCATAACAAGCTGATCGTAAAGTGCCTAGCATGGGATTCACATGTGAAGTCATTTAGCTCTTGTGTGTGAGACCAGGCAGTCTGACAGGTCATACTCACAGTCAGCCAGACTGACATCGCGGTAGCCGTCCATTCCACTATCCTTCAACTTGTGGGCCCATTCACAGCGCTGGAAGCGTTTAGCGTTCGCTACAGCCACCAAGAGCAAAAAGAATAGACTTTTCATCATGGTGTCTCTGCTGGTCTGAATTTGTCCAGAGCTGTTGCTGAGTTTTCTGAGTTGTAACTGTCTAGGTTCAGATAAGAGGACCTGAGCATGAGTCACGCAAAAGCAAATAGCAAGCAATGGTGGGTTCATGGTTACAAATTCCAGACAGACAAACAAAGCAGATCAATCAGAGTGAGACAAACTGATGTTTGAGGAAGTTTTTTTTTTTTTAAAGCAGTTCTAATTAATGGCAGAAACAAAGCATACAAAGCTTTATTATTGATTTTACACCACAGGACCATATGAATCATACCATGAATATAATATTGCACTAAAAAAAGACTAAAATATAAAATGCTTTTAAAATTGAACACAATAATGGATACAACTTGAAGTTGCCACATTTCAGTCCAAATGTAAGTCAAATTTTATTCTAATTTCCAGATATTTCTCAAAAAATAACAAGCATTTATGTAGTTACCCAGTTATAGCTCAAACAGTGAAAAATAATGTAAAGAATTAAAAAAGAAATCATTAAGTCATCATTGGTGTATGGAGGCCCGTTTAAGCCACTAGAAAAAAAGTATCCATAACTCAAAATTTCAACTTATTAACTCGAAATTTTGAGAAAAGTAACTCGAAATTTCGAGTTAGCTCTGCCAATCAGTAATCTATGTGAATGACATCATTTTCTTGTTAGGAAGGATATGGCGCAGAGGAACACTCACTGTAAACTGCATCGCAACAAATTGGAGATTTCGAGAGTACGTTTGCTGATAGTAACACCATGTGATTCAGCTAATAACACAAGGATTTCAGCATTGGTGAAGCCATGTTGAAATTATTCAGCAATTTGTGCGTTCATGACTGGCTGTAATACCGGTAGCTTAGCTGTAGCATTTGTAGCTGAGGGCTTCAGCTCCGGGGTAACAAGGAAATGACGTCGTCATTCACGTAGATTACTGATTGGCAGCGCTAACTCGAAATTTCAAAATTCTTTTTTTTTTTTTTTAAGTGGTGGAAACAGGCTTTCATACTGGTGATAACCCAAAGTGTTTGGAGAAAAGGAAAATTAACTTTTTGAAAAAAAATTCAGTTGAAGGATTATTTTCTTGGAACTCTGACTCTAAAGACTTGGATAATTTAATACAACAAAAATTACATACACAGGGTGGTTAGCACTGTCACCTCATAACAAGAAGGTTCTTGTCAAGGATTGCTGTGTGGCAGGCAGGAGATTGGACCTAAAATGCAGGACTCACAACACACGGGAATAAACTCAAAATACAGCTTTATTTACTGACTCAAGGAAATTATACAAAACTAAACTAGACTGGGAAAATATAAATTAAACATCACAGAGCAGCACACAAGGGAACACACAGCATGAGGGAGAACACAACACTGACAAAGAGAAACACAGGGCTTAAATACACTGAGGGATAACAAGGGCAATGAGACACAAAAGGAGAGCACAGCTGGGAGTAATTAGGCAGGATGAGACAAAGGAAGCAAACTAGAAACACTGACATGAGACACAGACCTTCAAAGTAAAACAGGAAACACAGACTGAACTCTAGACATGTAAACTTAACAGAGACTCGGGAGACAGAATATAGAGACCTGAAATGTGGGACAGAAAGACACAGAGTTAACACCGAGAAACCAAATAACAAAACCTAAGAACTAGAACTCAGGAAGTACTACAGAACTAGGGAGCTAGAAATACTAGGACAGAAACCAAAACACAAACAGTCATAAACCATGATAAAATCAAATGTAAAAGTACAAAACTCAAAACACTAGGTCACCGACCCATGACCGAGACAGTTCTAGGTTCAGATCCACTCTGTGGCTATTCTTTGTGCAGTTTGCATACTCTCTCTGTGTCTGTGTGGCTTCTCTCTTACCCACAGAGGTGAATGGTCTCTCTGTATTGGCACTGCAACAGATTGGAGAACTGTCCAAGGTGTACTCTGCCCTTTGGGAGGTGGGATAGACCCCAGCCCCACTGTCACCCTGAACTGGATAAATGTCAAAGATGGAGGGATGAAAAATGACATATTTTAATTGATGATGAATTAATGATGACATCGAGGGTTATATTTTAGAAACGATAAATAACACAAACTGAAAATCAAGATTTTAATTCAGTTTATTAGTTTGAGTATCTCAGTGTGTTTCACTCCAGTTAGCTCAAAAACACAGAAACAGCCCAAATGCTTCAGAGGAAGACAGGGGCATTTTATTATGTTGATGACACCCTCCTGTTTCTATGTGCTGGTTAAAGACCACATCCAGCCAAATACTTTGTGAGATCATGACCCTCAAAGTTATCACGTCATCCAACCTGGAACCAGACACAAGGATCATCAGTCTGGTGAAGCAGCACCATCACATCACATCAGATGATCATATGATCCATTCTTACCAGGCTCTGATGCCTAGAGGATCCCTAACAACTTGCTTGGCACAGTTTATTGCCATGTTGACATCTCTCAAAAGCACTTTGTCCAAACAAAGAAAAAAATGAAGGGAATTATGGCGGGGGCATGGTCTGTGGCCTGCTGCAGAGGAAGGGTGACGCAGTGCGTTGAGTTGTGTTTGATGTTGACAGTGAGGAGCAGAGACACAGAAGGGAGCAACGAGCCACCAGGGTAGTGTCTGTGTCCCAGGCTGAACAAGCAAAACCTCAGTGTGTTTGTGTGGGGCAAATAAAAGGGCTGCTGCCCAAATCGAACATCATGTGTGGTCGATGCTTTGGGGAAGAGTTAAGTGTGACAGGAATTTCAAAAGTACAGATGAGAGAACAACAAGTATAAAAATAAGGGAAGATGCTGTAAATCAGGGGTGCCCAATCCCGGTCCTCGAGAGCTACCGTCCTGCAGCTTTTAGATGCATCCTTGTTCCCACACACCTGAATCAAATGAATGGCTTGTTATCAGGCCTTTGCCAAACATGATGGCATGCTGAAGAGATCAAACCATTTGATTCAGCTGTGTTGGAGTAGGGATGCATCTAAAAGCTGCAGGATAGTAGCTCTCGAGGACCGGGATTGGGCAGCCCTGCTGTAAATGAATCCATATAAACTGCTAATGGTGAGCTGAACTTAATTTGATAACTGTCCATTTACAGGTTGAGCTATATTCCTACCCTTACCTGGACACTGGGGAAATAACAGAGGTCAACATCTGCATTTTTATGCAGAAACCAAGATATTTGAGATAAGATAAAATGAATCAAGAACACTAACACACATATTTATGTCCCCAGTACAGGACATGAAGTTTTGGTAAACAGTAGTCATTCAGTAATTAATAATTAGAATGAAGTTACATAGCTTAAGCTAGTACAACAGGAAACATGAGCTCAGTTAACTGTGGTGATAACCCTCTGTTCTCTCTGTTATGAGAAGTCTTGGCAATCAGAGGGAAACTAATAATGATCACATGACCTGCATTTTTTATTATCAAAAAATCCCAACTCTAACTCCAGTTACATATTTCTCCAAAAACATAGGGTTAGAAATGGTGTCATCACTGTTGCCGCACAGCAAGAAGGTCCTGAGTTCAATTTCCAGGCCGGGGTCTTTCTGTGTGGGTTCCCTCCGGGTACTCCGGCTTCCTCCCACCGTCCAAAGACATGCAGTTTGTGGGGATAGGTTAATCGATTAATCCAAATTGCCCATAGGTGTGAATGCGGGAGTGAATGTGAGCGCGAATGGTTGTCTGTCTCTGTGTGTTAGCCCTACGACAGACTGGCGACCTGTCCAGGGTGTACCCCGCCTCTCGCCCTATGACAGCTGGTATAGGCTCCAGCACCCCCCGCGAACCTGAAAAGGATAAGCAGAAGTGAATGAATGAATGGATAGATAGAATTGGTGTCATTACCAGTGATGGCTTCACAGAGTTCACAGGGTTAACACTGCTCAACTAGCCAAGATTAGACGGCTAAGACACTCTGTATGGCAGAAAAATGAAATTAATTTTACTTCATCGGCCAGATAAATCCTATTGTATTCCCCAGTGGATTGGATCAGTATAAGTTAAGACCTATCAGTAAAAATGCTTTTAATACTGATTACACTTCAGGCTTTATTTTTGGGTGAAATTTTAACAACCTCTGTTAATGACACAATCCTGTCTTAACCAGGTCATCGGCAAAACTTTCAGGATGAAAAATTTCACCTCGTCCTCATTTTAGGTTTGACAGCGTTTTAGTAGGTAAAGGTGAATGAATTGAGCTGTGGTTTGGGGAAGGCCTCGAAGGGGACTGGCAACAGCTCCCTGGCAGATCCCCGTGTACTAAATAGGAGTGAAGAAGTTAAAGAATTGAGAACAAGGAGGGAGGGAGGGCGGGGCACGTAAAGAGAATGAACAGCTTGCAGAAGTGGGGGAACCTATATAGATGACAACCGGAAGGAGCATGTTTGGAGGCGTGGTGTCATGGTCCTGGGTCTGTGACCCAGTGTTTTTGGTTGTGTACTTTTACTTTTAATAGTTTTATGTATTATGACTGTTGTTTTGGGTTTCCCAGGGTTTAGTTGTGTTCCCTCTGTTTGGTGTCATCCCTGCTTGTGTATCCCCTTTAGTGTAGTAAGGTCTCTGTGTTTAGTCTGCGTCTCTGAGTCTGTGTCATTATGTGCATGCGTTTCCTGTTTTACTTTGAAGGTCTGTGTCTGATGTCAGTGCGTTCTGTTTACGTTTCCCCTGCCTCGTCAGCTGTGATGTCTCCCAGGTGTGTTTCCCTCCTGTTTCCCATCCCCTGATTGCTCGTGTGTGTATTTATAGTGTGTGTTCCCTTGTCCTCGTTGCTGGTTTGTCTGCATCTTTGTCCGTCATCCTGTGTAGTTCCCTGCGCCTCCCTGCATCTCTGTTTCTGGTTAGTTTTTCCCAGTTTAGGTTTTCTTAGTTTCATGTTCACCCTCGTCATTTCTGTTTGTATCTACATTTGTTTAATAAACTCACTTGCACCAGAGCTGCCGCTTCTTGGGTCCTAAATAATTCACACACGGCTTGCCCTGGCAACCCGTGACACGTGGTCCTGCTCCTGAAATTCCGATACATAATCTCCAATTGTTCTATCAACAAGGTCTAGAAGCCTGAAATCCTTCTTTGCAATTTACACATGCAGCCAAGTCTAGCTTGGCTGTATGTGTAAATGAGCTTGCCAGCTCCTTTAGATTGCCAGGTTAGACCATCTATCAGGCTGTGGCTGTCAGACCATAGTTTTGACACCCCTATTCACAGGAATTACCCACCAATCAGTGCCCAGCATCATTAATGCAATTATCCATCCTGCTGTCACTCACAAGTATGTCACCATATTTATCCATATATAAGCAGCATACTGCAGGTAAAAGTGGCAGATGTTGTACTAAAACATACAATTATAAATTAAAAGTAAATTCTCTTGTACATAGGTTACATTCTGTTTGGGTCTCCAAAACCTGCTGAGAGCATCACAGTTAGGGAGAAAAGGGTCAAAACTACCAGTATATAAGAAGTTGCTCTGAATAGAGAATCATAGAGTATAACAGCTTTAGCCCTTTGAGATCTTAGTCGTCATTGGTATCGACACCAACACTACTGTGTGCTTTAACTTCCTAAGACCCGAACTCTTCCACGGCATACATTTTTAATTTCTCTTTGATATTTGGGCATATTGGGGCATATGAATGTAAAAACAAAGAATTACCAGATCTTTTTTTTACCTTATTTTTGTTTTTAAGAAAAATAAGAGCCACATGTGAGGATATTCGTTTAAAATTTCAATAGAACTGTAGTAGTATAATGTCCTCGTAAAAGGATATCAGGCCCTTGTAGAGCAAAATTGAGTATTTTGGTCTAAATAACCCAAAATGTGATGTCCACATATGTGGACGCCAGGTCCTAGGAGGTTAAATATTAGAATATTATTACATTTGTCAAGCTCTCCCATGCCTGGAAGTCAGAGAACAAAGAAAGTAACAGACACCCATCAAACCTCTTCACTTGTTAGTGTCATGAACAGGTCTCCAGTTGTAGCTAAAACATGGACAGAAATCATTGAGTCATCACTGGTGATAATCCTACCCACTTGAGAAAGCAGAATTGTAATATCTAAATCATTTTTATTTATTCCAGTAATAATAATAATAATAATACTAATTATGTTATTTTCTTTTTCTCTGATTTTCGGACTTGGAAGAACAATCTAATACAATATTATTGTCATGGTACTGGGTCTGCGGCCCAGTGTTGTGTGTATTTTAGTTTTATTTTATTGATGATTGTATTTTTCTCCATGTTTCCTGTTTTATTTTGAAGGAATCTTGTGTTCTTTGTTCATTGTATTTAGTTTCACTTCCCCTGTCCTGTCATTAGGTTCATGTCAGCCAGCTGTTTCCCCATGTGTTCCCACTTCCCCTGATCACCTCCTGTGTGGATTTATGTCCTCTGTTTTCTGTATGTCATTGTCAGGTCGTCTGTTATCCCCACCATAGTCTGTCATAGTGTTTTGATAGTGTGTCATAGTTTTCATGCTTAATCAACTGCCACCAGCCGAATAAAGGCTCGCTTTTTGTTTCACCTGCAACTTCTCTCTCAGTGTCTGCTCTTCGGTCCATTCAGCAAAACACACCGGCGTATCCCGCCGTGATTATTATATATTTCAATTGAATGCTTTAGGGTTGGGGTCATGACTGATGATAACTTTCAGGGTTAAATCCTAAAAAAGGTAGATGAAAAGAATGAAAGCTGTGATTTTAATTCAGTTTATTAATTTGAAAAATTACTGAAACAGAAGAAGACGGGGACATCTTATTATGTGAACGAGACCCTCCTGTTGCCGTGGGCTGACTAAACACCACATCCACTCACATAGGAGCTGAGGTCACGACCCTCACAGTTATATTGCCAGCCATACCTGAAACCAGACAAAAGTATGATTAACCAAGTAAGAGGTCAGTCAGTCAGAAACTTTTTGCCAGTTATGTGATTCGTTCTTACCAGGCACTGATGCCTTGAGGATCCCGCACGACACGTTTGGCACAGGTGATTGCTGCATTGACATTATCGCTCAAAAACGCTGTGACCAAAAATGGGGAAAAAAGGACAGCAACGTAAAAATCAAAAGTGTAAAACATCAAAATTGTAGCTGGCATTGCTGAAACTGAGAAAAAAGTGAGTCAAATGACAATATTAAAATTTAGTCAACTTAGGACATAATGAGACAGGATTTTAGGTGGTTTGAAGCAGTTTCTTGCAGTATTGTGAATGCTGCACTGGTCTGCCATTAAGGAGAGTACCCCAAACTTAGAAATGTCCATGTACAGTTTCATTTACATTCTCAACCTAAATAACTAATAATCTGTGTCAAGAATTTAAGAATTAACCAATGTTGAACTAGCTTGAATGCAAAACTGTTCTGAAAAGTGTACACTCTTCTCATTTTAATTTAATTGCGATGTTATTGTTCTTGTAAAAGCAATGTTGAAGAAATCAGGGCAAAAGCCTGTAGCCCTCAGCTGTTCCAACAGCAGTAGTAAACTTCAAATCTAAAATAAAAATTAACACAAAGCAAAAGTGGTCTTAAGACCAGTATTCGCAGACCAATAGAGTATTAACGTAAACATTTTTTATCTCCTGTGCAGCAGTTTATAACCACCTGTATCTGCTGCTATAAGGATAGAGGCAGATACAAGTGACAGAAAGGACCAATCATGGACAGTACCAATGTTGCACTTAACATGCTGCTTTTTACTAAGAGTAATTTCCCATGCACAGAGGTAAGTATTTGAGAAGTAAGAGCGTTTTTTTGGAGGGATAGAGGGTATACAAAAGTGTCTACTTCTGTAGCCAGCATACACAGAGCATCCCATTGGAGTTTTGGTTCTGTTTGGGTCTTGACTGCCTCCTGATCTTTAAAGCATCACATTTAAGGAGAATATGTTTAAAACTACCAGATACGCAACTTATAAACTGAGGTCTATGTAGGGGTGGGTTTATTTTAGTTCGAATAATGCAATATTGATTCATTAAATCCTGAATCGATTTTTAAATATAAATGTATTTTTCCAGAAATGTCAGAATCTTAGGTTGAAGCTCAGCAAACTGTTTCAACAGCTGCCAAACGGCTAAAACAGGCAATGAGAACAGGTAAAATGATTGCGTACAAAGATGTAAGCACAAAGTGTGGATCGTTCACCCGATGGCACGTACGCAGACACCCCATTGGGTGCTGAAAGCTGACATCTCACAGATTCTGCAGCTTCAGGTTTCGTCACTCTCTGACCAAAATTCACTGAACCAACAGCAAAAGAAGATCAAAACTACGCTTCATGTTTGAAAAACATTGTCATTAATCCCCTCTTACTTTGGCTGTTTTGCTTCCACCATGATAAAAATCTCTCTCTCTCAGTGTACTCAGAAACCATTTACCATCAAAAAGCTCTACTTTCTGCATGAGTCGCTTATTACAAACCGGTATGATGTTCAATATAGAATAAATTTAAACTTTTACAAACTATGTCAAATTGCAAAATGCTTAGCTGTGTCTCTAATAAAACCTCTGTAACTTTGTTCTGCTTCATTTCAGCATCATCAGGTAATGTTCATATGTTTATTCATGGTTTTCTTTAGTTTTTGATCAGTTGCAGAATATTTTTAAGGTTTATCTGCTATAAGAAGCCAGGCCAGGAAAATCTTCTTCATGTTTTTCTGTGTTTTATGCTCAGATATCATCTGGTGTGATGCTTACACCTCTAATGAAGTCTAACAAGTGTCAGCTTTGTTTTTATACATAGATATACAATACTGATAAATGATCATAATTATAATATTTCTGACTGAGTCAAAACTGAATCGAATTGGGGATTGAATCGAATCAGGACCTTGCGAATTGGAATTTAATCAGTTATAGAAATCAGTGATGACCAGCCCTAGGTCTAAGTCATCATTGATGGGGTCCCCAACCCTAAACCCTTTCAACTTTAACTCATGCAGACAAGCAGAAAATGTAATATTTGTTTTATTAAATTTCCCAAGTTCTCCTAATCCTTGGCAGTCAGGAAACACCCATCAGAAACTATTCTGATTCCCCCCAAAATAATTTATTTAGCTTTTCTTTAAAGTATAAGGTAAGTGTTAGGACCTATGATGACTAACACCTCACAAGGTTAAAGATTGCCATCACTCAGACAGCAAGAGGACCTGAGCTAAAAACCTATTGAGGCTCATGACTGACCACTGCAGTCCATGTTGCATCCGTTATGCGAGTTGATGATGTAGTCATTGCACCACCAGTAGCTGTTAATTTGAAAGATGCCAAAGTCGGTGGATCCGTCATTGTTGGTGTTTTTGGCCCTGGTGTTATAGTTTGACTCCCATCGGGTGAGGCAAACCCCTGCAGACAGAAAAAAAGAGCTGGAGGTATAGACAACTTGAAAGCTAAGTGTCAGGTAAACTAAAATTGACCTGTTTTTCATATATTAATGCTTGGTCAGAATCACATTCTTGACAGATTTTAAAAACTAAGGTTACACAAATTGGAAGATAGATCGGTAAGTTGGACTCTCTGCGCACCAATATTATTAAAAAGCAAGTAGGTGAAAATTCCACATATGGGTAACCATGACCTTACCCTTAACATGGCATTGGTAACAATGTACAAGTTAAGAATGATCTTGCATTTTCCTAAGCTGACATGCTGGTACACAGCAAAATCTCCAGTGTTAAATTAACACTGGAGAGTGTCTATATGGGTCCACACCTCTGAGTGTTAAATACAACACTGTTGAGTGTTAAATTAACACTTTTGACAGTGTTATATGTTTAAAAGTAACCTAGTCAGTTTTGAAGATTAACAATGGCTAACACTGAGCAGTGCTGATTTTCTAACACTGGAATATTTCTAACATTTTGAGTTATTTTCCAGTGTTAGAAAATCAGCACTGCTCAGTGTTAGCCATTGTTAATCTTCAAAACTGACTAGGTTACTTTTAAACATATAACACTGTCAAAAGTGTTAATTTAACACTCAGAGGTGTGGACCCATATAGACACTCTCCAGTGTTAATTTAACACTGGAGATTTTGCTGTGTACTCACAGTCGGCAAGGCTGATTCCATAGTAGCCGTCCATGCCATTAGCCTTGAGCGTGCGGGCCCATTCACAGCGCTCGAAGATTTTGGCGTTGGCCACAGCCAAGAAGAGCAAAACCAACAGACTCCTCATGATGGTATTTTTCCTTGTCCGAATGTGTCCACAACTGCTGCTGCTTCCCTTTTTATAGCCAAAAATGCTTAGTTGCAAATGGTGTTGATTTCCAGACTCAGATAAGAGGTCCCCAAAGGACAGCATAAGGGAAGGGTTGCATCAAAGTAGAAAAGCAAGCAATGGTGGGTATATGGTTAAAAAATAGAGCTTGACAAACAAAGCATATCGATCCAGCTGAGAAGGATCCCAAAGCTCTGAAAAGTGTATTTAAAAAAAGGTCTAACTAGATAAGAGCACCCAAATACCCACAAGGGAACGGTTAGGTGAAAGTGGAAAAGCAAGCAATGGTGGATTTATTCTTAAAAAATACAGCTGGACAAACAAAGCATATTGGTCAAGTTGAGATAGATTCCAGAGTTGTGGAACGATTTTCCGTTTGTTTTTGCAACACATGAGACCACATTTTCCTCAAACAAACATCATGTTTGATTCAATAAGCCTAAAGTAGCCTTAAACATTCAACCAGTGATTTTAAATTCATCTATCAGCTCCTTAAAATGACCACAAAAACAGAAAATTATCAAAATCTCTCTTCAATCTTTGAAATAATAAACAGTGAAAGTAGAGATTTTAACTGAGTTTAACATTATTAATTTCAATGTGTTTCCTTAAAAGGAGAAACAGTTGTAATGATTCCATCTGCTGCAGAGAAAGATGGGGACATTTTGTCGATGATCAGGGCCGTGCAGAGATGTTTGAAGGGGCACATAGGCTGAACAATCTCACACATAGTACATAATTCGCACTTTACTTTCTTCTTTCCTGAACCTTATCTTATCTTATCATATTATATACATTTGTACTTATGTAAATATGTATATTTTTATAGTTTTTCAAATCATTACAGTGCAATACTTTGCACGATTATGGATATACTTATAAGCACAAACACATGGCTGTTACACCTGTTACACTTTTTTAATATATATTATACAGAATATTATACACTTTTACATTTTTATATATGATTCTTACTCCTGTTTTTTTTTTTTTCTCTTAGTTTAGGTAAAAGTTTTTCTAGTATGTTTCTCACAGTCGGGGGGAGTATTTTTTAGCCAGAAAAAAACATTTGACTGTATGTTGTACTAGCTATAACTACATGTGACAAATAAAGAAAGAAATTGAAATTGAATTAATTAAATGTGGCAATAATTTATTAAAATTGGAATTAATTAATTAAATAAATAGTTATGACACATGTAATTAATTAATTATTGACACATTTAATTAATTATTTATGTATTTCACATTTTAATTAATTATTGACACATTTAATTAATTAATTATTGACACATTTAATTAATTATTTATGTATTTCACATTTTAATTAATTATTGACACATTTAATTAATTATTTAATGATATATTTATTTATTTCATTTTGGCAGTCCTGGCGCCTGGCTCTCATCTTGAAATAATTTTATCTGTCAGCCTCACCCATCAAACTCAGGGGGCGGGGTTAACGCTGATCGAGTCAAAACCATTGCTTTGGCCTGGTGGCCATTGTTTCTAGAACACAACAACCGGCATGTGGAAGCTAACAGAACTGAACTTTGAAAAACCCTGTTTGTGTGTCACCAAATACCGTTTTAATATTTTTTTTAGCCGAGAATGTAGTGGTTTAATCTTCATGTGTCTGGTCGGTTTGTCAAGATACAGCCTCTTTGCAAAAGTGCTTCGATGATTTCGGAGATGTCTGCCCAGTCTCACGGCAAAGCGTGGGATAGACCCGCTCGCCTCGCAAGCAATCCCACCGACAAAGCGCAGGCCCCGGTACACAGCTGTAGTAACCCCCGCTGACTTCTTTTACTGAGGTTATATTTATCGGTGTTTTATTTCCTGATGTTCTTATGTGTCCTACGTGTTTCAGTCGCCAATTCTGAATTATAACATTAAAAACATGTTTAAGGAGGAGAGAGAGCAAATAAATCTGTTTAACATCTGATCTTTGGGTTTTTGTTCAGTAATCAGTGTGACCTGTGTATAAACGCATAAAAGAGATAACGTTGGTGTTTCCGTCATGTAGTAACTGCTGGCTTTAACTGTACAAAGGTTGTTCGACACTATGAAACACATACAGACTTCATGATGTTCGGCTAATAGTCTTATTGTGAATATTAATCATGAGGGTAAACGGCCCTGTACACCACGGAGCGAGGTCAGCATATCCACGATATCCTCAGCTCCATGAGTTAACACAGAGTTTCCCAGCTGACTATCTAACTGCCAACTATTCCAGAGACATGAAAATATACAGCATAAAGAAAAGTGTAAGAGACTCAGCAGCAGATTAGAATAACAGTTATACATTTAATAAATCACCAAATGAATCCAAGAAACGAGCAAACCTGTTCCGACAATTTGAGTTTGTATTCCCTCAGCTGCAGACTCGCTGCTGTTTAAATGTTTGAAAAGGAAGATTAGATAAGAACAAACGTCAAACATAGACTCAGTCTGCCTTCACATTTGATATGAGGCCAGCACGTATAGTGGCTGTGTCCTGTTTTAAGATCATACATGTAAAATTGTTGTCTGACCTCCGTCGATCCAGCCGCTCAGAGTCCGTGGTTACCATGGTTACTGCATAAGCAGCTATAATGTTAACAGCTGGCACTGAGAAAACCTACCGGCAGCATGGGTGTTTATGTTTTTCATTGCAAAAGAACTGTCTGAATGGTTAACTGAAGTTAACTTGGATAAATTATAGTTAAGGAGTATCACAGATAACGCCTACGTGAGCTGTGCGACTGTTCACCACTGAAATCAGCAGGCTATTACTGAAATACACGTGCTATATCATAAACTATGATATAAATAGGGAGGTCCTATTAACCCTTTAGAGCCGATCGGAGCGGGAACGCTCTGTTATGCGTAACTATTTTTAAATCCCAGTAGCACTGCAACCACGTAAGCTAGCGCAAAAATTTTTTTTGCATATGAAACCGGAGGAGTTGTACTTACATCTGATGCCATCAGCTTGTCCTAGGTCACGGTTTCCTTCCACATAAAGCTTTGCAAAAACTGCATAAAAAGCGCTTGCAGGAACAAAAACATAATATTCCAGAAACACGCTTTACCGATCTGATCAGCTGTTCAAAACACTTCCTACGTTGGAATAGACGTCAGCGCGAACTTTTGCATTTCCGCCATTACCTGGCCGAAACCGGAAGTGACGTCATTTTCGCGGAAATGTAGTCTTTTTTGCGATCAGGGCCTCAGGGCCTATACTGCTCTTTTTAAAAGTTATCTTTGACTTTATGACTTTCTGTGTCGTTTCTGGGATGCTTAGGACTCATATTGCACTGCTGGAAATAGTTTATTTTGATGCATATGCTGCCTTTTTGCAAATTTGCAGTATAATATTTATTTTCGTTTTTCCTGCAGTGTATAAAAATTGGTGTATTTCAAAAATAAAACTATGAAGACACTCAAAATAAATTTCCTGTGGTAGGAAACTATTTTGTGCAACTTTTTTGTATTTACAGTTTTGAGGGATAAGACTCTTAAATTTCTCTAACTACAAATATATGTTAAAAAATCAAAAACGATTTTCAATTTTTTTGTAGTTTATTGCACTTTTTTGCAATTTATGTAATTACTATGCACTTAATGAATACATATTATTAAAATCTGGGCTATAATGGTTGTATTGATGTATAGCAACTTGAAATGCTCCCAAAAATGGCTCCACAGCATGTAAAAATATAATATAAGCTCTGGCGGACTTGGTTCTATGGTAGGTCTTAAAGGGTTAACATGTTTAGTTTTAAAGGACACCTTCCTGCCTTTAGTCTCATTCATGAGCAGTATTAGTTTTCTTCTAACATCCAGAAGTCTGCACGATGTGTTTCATAGTTTGTAACAAGCCTTTGACAGGTAAACATAACATGACCGAAAAAGCAAAAAAATGGTTCATTTATGTTTGATGTGTGTTTATTCCTCCCTAAATATCGTCGGTGAAGTTCGCCATGCACGTCAGATTTTCCTGCGCATTTTTTATACCTCTGCCAACAGAGAGAAAAAAAAAATCACATTCTAACAGACAGCTGGTGCTTAGAATACAGTTGAATAACTATTAAAAAACAGATGATATAATATTTCTGTCCAGGTTGCAGACTTCATGATGAACATGCTGTTGCAAACTCTGCTCCTCTCGGTGGAAATGCGCCTTCTCTTTCCTCTTTGTATAAAAACATTTTAAAAGTCAGTTTAATCTCAAAATTCACAGTTAAATCCAAAACACACCAGATAAAGAAAAGCGAATAGTTCAGTCTCACACATGTGCCAGTGAACCATTAAACGTCTGTGAAACTATGCAGTTATGAAACGTAACTTTAACCTCAGCCAAACCGATTTGCTCAGTTGTGAATAAAACAGCGAAGTAAACGTGACCCGACAGACAGAATCTGAGTGAATGAAGTCCAGCGTTTAACCACTGAGAGCTAAAACTCAGCTGAGGTTTCAAAGCTGTGTGCCGGTGATTGGACATCAGCCGCTGATGAAGCTGGTTCGCCTATAAAGTGCTCTGTAAGGAAACAAGCTCCAGCAGCTCTGCGCTCGGGGAAAACACTATATTTACTTATCTTGTGCAGAAAAATGCGCTGACATTGCTTTATATCGAGCACCGGCTGCCCAGTTAAACTGTGACTATCACCAGGTAACGTAGGCGTGTTTCTTGAATTAGCAGCAGGTGTTAAACAGCTGACAGATGAGGAGGAGGATGCATGCAGGTAAACTGAGGGTCTGTTGAGCTGATCGCTGGTTTCGTGAGAAAAATGTCAGCTCGTTCTTTATGTTACAGAAGCACAGAGACACAAGACCAGGCGGAAAGAGACGATCGTTCGGTGAAAATGAGAATCTGCGAATGCAACATGTGGAACACGGAGAGTGGAATATGTAAACAAACCGGTTAACGTAACCCCCTCGGTGCACTCTGCATGCTAATTGTTAGCAGAGCTAGTGAAATCTCTGAAAACATCTGAGCACTTTTGCAAACATGTTCTATGTTGACAACCTGACCAGACATACGTCGCGACATTCGCGGCTAAAACACTGTTAAAAGTGTAGCTGGTGACAGAAAAACGGGGTATTTTAAAACTACACCACCACCATTGCTGCTTGTGATTTGATCTGCATTCTGGGATACCTGGCTGCCCCAAGTCTACACAAGCAATCGATTATCTAGGATCGACCTGTTTTGACTTACTTTGCACGTCAACCAATCAAATGTTAGAGAAGCTGCATGGGCAGCGTTAACCCCGCCCCCTGAGTTTGATGGGTGAGGCTGACAGATAAAATTATTTCATGATGAGAGCCAGGCGCCAGGACTGCCAAAATGAAATAAATAAATATATCATTAAATAATTAATTAAATGTGTCAATAATTAATTAATTAAATGTGTCAATAATTAATTAAAATGTGAAATACATAAATAATTAATTAAATGTGTCAATAATTAATTAATTACATGTGTCATAACCATTTATTTAATTAATTAATTCCAATTTTAATAAATTATTGACACATTTAATTAATTTTTTAATGGTGTATTTAATTAATTCATTGTGGCAGTCCTGGCATTCCATACATATCATGGTGCCAGCATTTTTTATGGAATATGTTGATCAAACCCCAGAAAAGGAAACTTGGGGCTGGTGCTCAAGCCCCTACTGCCCCCCCCCCCCCCCAGCACGTGCCTGTAGATGATAGTGTCCTGTTTGTATGTGTTGCTCAAACATCATATTCAGACAAATAGGATCTGAGATCCTGGCTCTGTCAGCGATTGTGCCAGGCAACCCTAAGTCCAGACCAAAAATTCAGTCCAATGAAAACCTCAGTTTGTTTAACTGAATAAATCGAGTTTCATCACTGACCGTTGCCGTCGATGTTGCATCCATTTGCTGAATGAATGCTGTGGTCATTTCACCACTAGCGGCTAATTATATGAAAGATGCTGAAGTCAGTGGATCCATCAGAGTTACAGTTGTTGCCTTTGTGTTATAGTTTGACTGGTCAGGCTAATCCTTGCAGACTGAAAAGAAGAGATGGACGTGCAGATCCCCGAAAGCTAAATTTTAAGTGTCAACCCACACATCCTCAACCAGTGTTGGGGAGTAACGGAATACATGTACCGCCGTTACGTATTTAAAATACAAAATATGAGTAACTGTATTCTGTTACAGTTACCGTTTAAAAAGGTGGTATTTAGAATACACTTACTTTGTTGGAATAAATGGATTACACGGCGGTATTTTCCTGTTTCATATTGTCACGGGTCAGGCCTGTTTGGGTTCTGTTTGACAGCTATGTTCTGTTGTTCCAGGCGGCAGCGTTACAGTTGCCATGGTTACAAGATGACGCACTCTCTCTGCGACTGTGCTTCCTGGGTGAGAGAGCGCCTTTTTGTTGTTGTTGTTGTGCTGAGCTAATAGGCAGAGTGTTACAGGCATCGCCCTAAAGAATGTAACCTCATGGGCAGTGTAGTCCGTGCTGCAGGGAGAACGGACCGCCATACCCGTTATGTGTCTGTGAGCGTGAGGAGGGAGAAAAAGGAGAGTGGAAAAGTACGAGCTGTCATCGAGCAGAAATGGGAGCTGGAAGCATGTAAATATAATAATAACCACTGCAGCCAAGAAGAGTGCCTGACGAGCCCAGTAATAGCTTGTAAGTAAGCTATTAAGCTATTAAGACTCGACTGTACGCTGTGTTCGTGTTTTCCTCCGAAACAATAATTTACGTTGGAGCAGCCTTTCAACACCTCTCTCTGTGTCTCGCTAGCAAAGTTGACCCAGACAACAAAGTAAAACTGACGTATTAGTCAGAGGTCCCTTTACTACGGTTAGGAGCCGCAGACCTTCAGTAATAGTAATAAATCACACAGCAATAGTACAATCATGTAGTTGTAAAAAGCACGATAATATATTAAGTAATCCAAAGAGTTCAGAATACGTTACTCTCATTGAGTAACACAACGGAATACGTTACAAAATACATTTTGGGGCATGTATTCTGTATTCTGTAATGAAATACATTTTAAAAGTAACCTTCCCAACACTGTCCTCAACTAACCACTTTTCAAATACTGACACTTGGTTAGGGTCCCTTCTTGTCATATTTTAACCCTCTGATTTCTTTTTTTTTCATCTGTGAATAACCCTAAGCATAGACAATCAGAGTATGTAACATTTGTTTTAAACACATTCTTAGCTGACATACATCAAAAACTAGGGGTGGGTTTTAATAATCGATTCATCGATTAAAATCGATTCTGGCTTGGATAACGTGATATTGATTCATTAAAATCCTGAATCGATTTTTTTATATAAATGTATTTTGCCCAAAATTCCAGAATCTCAGGTGAAACGTCACAAAATTTTGACAACCACCAAACATTTTAAACAGTAAATGAGAGCAGATACACGGCTTCTGCACAAAGACGTAAACACAAAGCACGGACCGCGGATCAGAATCGGTGAGATGTGGCTTTCTCACCCGACGGCACGGACACGGTCGGGGCTGAAAGCCGACAGCTCGCTGATTCTGATGTTTCGGCGGGTCCACGCTTTGTGTTTACGCCCTTTTTGCGCTGATTCTAAAGCTGTTAGTTTTATCTCTCTCCAAACAATATTGACCGAACCAGCAGCAAAAGAAGATCCAAACTAAGCTTCACATAAACATCGTCATGGACTCCCTCTGACTTTTGCTGTTTTGCTTCCACCACAATAAAATCACACTTCATGCACAGCTCTCTCTCTCTCTCTCTCTCTTTCTCAGTGTACTTCAAGAACAGTTTCCTGTCTATCCCCGAAATCTGTTTTCTGCATTATTCGCTTGCTTGTTACGCACAAGCCTATGGTGTTTACAGCGCTGTCGGCCGATGTTTTTTTTTCCTTTTACTCACTTCCAAAAAGAAAACCTAATTTCTGCCATTCAATAGGCTTCTGAACAAATTTAAACTTTTTAAAATTATACAAAATGCAAAACGCTCAGCTGTGTCTCTAATAAAACCTCTGTAACTTCAGAGTTAACGTTCATAAGTTGATTAATGGTTTTCTTTCGTTTTTGATGTGCTGCAGAATATTTTTATAAAATCCCAGGCCAGGAAAACCACCTTCATGCTTTTCTGTGTTTTATCTTCAGCTACTTTGACACAAAGGCATCTGCTGTGATGCTCACACCTTTGATAAAGTCTGGAAAGTGTCAGCTTCCTTTTTATAGATACAAAAATATGTAAATGTACTGATCTGAATTATAATATTTCTAACTGTCTGAGGCAAAATTTCCCAGATTCAAATCGAATTGAATCGTGGATCAAATCGATTCAGGACCTTGTGAATCGGAATCGAATCGATTCTAGAAATCAGTGACGATACCCAGCCCTATCAAAAACTATTCATTGTTCCAAAATAAAGGGTCAGGGTCACCATCTCAGATCACACAGATGCCAAAAGCAAGAACCAGCCACCCCAACTCACGTACTCGGTCTCTCTCTCTCACACACACACTCATAGCAATGTATAGCATACAGGAAAAAAAGAGCAATTTGTGCATTTATGTACGTGACTGTCACGGGTTGCTCTGAGGATCCACTCGCAGGACTCCGGAGTGTGTTGTAACAGAGACAGTTTATTCACAAAAATCTTCACCAAGTGTATTTACAGGCAGTGCGAGGACAGTGCTATATACAAGATGTGCGAGGACGGGTTCCAGGGCTCCAGGGAAAACAAAGGGATCACACACACGCTCACGCCAACCTCTCTCCGCTAGTGACCAGCCACCTCTTACACGCTCCACACGGGGAAACACGGGGACGAGTCCGGGGAATCTAGAACAGAGAGACAAATGTTACTTTCTGAGGCGGAAGTGTGGGAAACTAGGGCTCGACGTGTACTGACAGGAGTCTTCACAACAATCCAGCGTTGAACAGCTGATCTCCTCCTTCTGATATACCAGCTGGTCTGATGAGGCCCAGGTGTGCATGATCCGGGAGGGCGTGGGCCGAGGGCGTGAACCCACCATGAGTTCCGCCCCGGCAAAACAGGGGAGGGGGAGAGAGATTGCTGATCAGTGCCTTGCCGACCCCGCAGGTCGTGACAGTGACACAGTTACTATGAAAGTTCAGTATGTGGATGGCTCTGGATTTGACCTTTACTGTGTATTATTCTGCACGCCATACAGGTCAGCTGTAACACAGACTGCAAGTTTACAGAGTGGAGTAATGTGTAATGAAGCAACCTTCCTCTGTATGACTCCTGCCTCTACCTGAGCTCTGATATATATCTATAACTCTGATGTTAACTCTGTGAAAAGCAGTAGAATAGAAATTCAACTGAGAATAAAAAAAAGGAAAGAGCTGGCATCAAAGTTAATGGTTAAGAGAGGAGAAAGCTGTGAGAAGCATGTAAGGATTGATGAAGCATTTAATCTAAATAAGCAAACTTGGATTGCAAAAGTGAGACATTTCTCTTTAGGGTCTTATCAGAAACTTAGAAATAGTTGCTGTTGTATTTTCTTTCAAGCTGACTTCATGACAACCAGCACCACAGATGACATGAACTGTGATCTTACTGGTGCCAGAGAACCACTCCGGGATAGACCTATGGTTGCATTTACCCGCCTAAACAAGCATAGTTTCAAAAACAAAAAAGATTTTTGCTTTTAAACCAGCTCTCTTACATGGTTGGCCTTATAATCTCCAATTACTTGTGCCAAATACCCATATAAATGGGTAGATATGAACCATACATTAGCCATACCATTCCACTGGTAGAAAGGACTCTACCATATGGGTCACTGGTGACTTAGACATTAAGCGTCATGTCATCTTGCTTGTTCTTAAATTAAAAGGCTGGTACTCACAGTCAGCCAGGCTGACACCACAATAGCCGTCCATCCTGCTTGCCTTCAGCTTATGGGCCCAGTCACAGCGCTCGAAGATTTAACGCTTGCCACAGTCATTAAAAGCAAGAAAACAAACACACTCCTCATGATGATGTCTGTGCTGGTCTAAAATTTTCACAGTTGCTGCTGAATCTCCTTCTTATTGTTGAAAAAGCTCAGCTGAAAATGCTGTGACTCTCCAGGTTCAGATATGAAGATCCAAATGTGCAACAAATAATGGGTTACATAAAACAAAAGGCTGGGTTCATGGTTACACAATCCAGAGAGTCTGAAGTTCAACAATAACTGGATATAGAGAATGTTTGCCTTCAAAATAATAGTTATGTTTTTTAAAATGGGTTGGGTGCAGCAGTAAGAAAACTTTGACTTTGAAGGTGATTAGTTTTAGTTTCCATTGTCACAATTTTTCAAGGTTTACTGCTGCCCAGCTAATAGTTAACAAGTATTTGCAGACATCATATAAACTATGGACAACCATGCCAATCGGTTAGCAATCAGAGCAATTGCAAAGATTTTTGTGGTTTGGCACCCCTTTGCAATTGATTTAACCTGGTGACACAGCAAACCTCCAGCACTAGCCAAATGGTTGGGAAAGACATTTTTCTCCTGGCAGTCGATAACCTGCCAGTGGCTTGTGAAGGCCCATGCCACTGAGGCCCAAGTTGAAGTACAACACATGTGACATATGAGTCATGACAGGCTCATACATACAGTCTCACTTTTAGGATCTGGGCCAGCAGGAACACTAACTATGAGCAAGTACTGCACCTAAACACGAGAACCTTTAATATGTCTAATTCGTCATCACAATTGCACTTGCATCAATTTCTCTTTATTGTGTATTTTTCATGAGTGGCGTTGCTCTTTCTCTCGAGTGTCTAATGACCCTGTGTTACTGAAAGAACAGCAGCTGCCTGTCTCTCTGCTAGCTCTATTCTGATGCATTTTATCATACAGAGCTGTAATCACAGTCATAATGGAGTTCCTGAACTCCATTTATCGCACCAACTTTCTCAATTCTCTCGCTGCACTTAGTGTTTTCAGGCTGTTCTTCATCAAAACACCCTCGCTTGCTCCCCTCTCTCAATGTCTCATCTCAAACCTGAAACACGGGTAAAGAGTGCAATTAATCAACAGGCCAAGTGACAGCAGTTGGATCAATTCATCTGCACATGGAGAGAGACGAGAATGGATCTATCAGTAAGAGAGAAAGAGAGGGAGAGAGCTAGAGAGAAGCCCAGGAGCAGCTGAAAAAGGTGTAAACAACAATGTTAGAGGGATCTTAACACAGCTGTGAAGTTCTACAATTTTTCCCAGCACTGCACTGAAGAAAACACTTCTCCTGTTAAGTTGTTGATGTATTACATTTCTTTCTAATTTAATTAATCTCATCATATTTTTTGCCTGTACACACAACACCAAGTATAGTCAGTTAAAAACATAGTATGCATGCATAATTTAGAGGTAATCATCCCAAATACCCCAATGTGGAAGAAGGTAAGGGGAAAAAGTTAGAATTGCTGTTCACTGCAATAATGATCTCTCTTAAGATCCAGCAAGTCTCCGATGACCTGACTAAAGTTATGAATCCAGTTCTTTTTATAGTTTTTGGCTGTAATCCCAAAATTAATATATAAGACTTAATTTGGACTGATAAGGGAAGGAAAAGGAATGGATGGATGGATAGATGGATAAAAATAAAGAGACTCAAGTACTTATTATTTAACTGGGTCATCAGTTTGCTGCTAATTTTCTGTACTCTGCTTTTTGTGGTTCAATTAGAGTATTATGATGATATGATGCCGTCCATCCGGTTTCACAAGGTCAAAGAGATGAAGCTTTTTTTAATGTAAAATATATTGAAAAGCACTCTGTCATTAGGTCCTCAATATCCCTGGATCAATTGGAGCACTCACTCACTCAATAGCACATCCAGACAATCTTCATCAACTCTTAAGGTCACACGTAATGAGGTTGCTGTTGAAAGGTGTATGAGCTGTATATTTTTAGCCTTGCTAGCAGATTGCTCTATGAATGGGGGTGTAAGCCTGTTGACAGTTCAGTCTGCCACTTTGATCTAATTAAAATGATCAACCAGTGGTGGCAAAACATCTGGTCTTGTTTTATAATTTCCAAAAGTGTCCGATAAAATCTTGAGAACAGCTTGTTTTAACAGTCCAGTTACTACCTACCCCTTTCTTATGACTTTAACAAGACTGTCCCATTTAATTAACATAGACAATGGTTATTTCCATGTACTGCTTAGCACTCTAGCTTGGAAGTAAAAATCCATCCATTTTGTTTATCAAGGTCCAGATTCAAAGTCAAAACACCTCACCTTGGAGGCACCCAGGAAGTATACTAGTCAGATGTCTAAAGCACCTCAACTGGCTCCTTTTGTTGTGCGATTCTTCTTGAAACCCATCCTGAATGGAAACGTGGATGGCATTCAAAGACAGTTTGATCTCCAGTTAACTTTTTGTGTGGATTTGGGCACATTAACTAAAAGAAATGTAAAAAAAACCCAGATGTCCTATGGTAATTTCTGAGCTTGGTTAAAGACAGCGATAAATCACGCTGAGATATTGCGTTACAGAGAATAATGGAGCTGATTTACCTTCATCCATTATCTTCCTGAATTAGGACATTTCCAGCAATCACTTCAGGCTGGACTGCGATTGGTTACTGAGCCAACAGTCCTGTTAATCACAGATGAAGCAAACACTGAAAGTTTCTAAAACAAATACTGGCTACGACTAAAACCTGTCCATGTGTTTGTATTTAATCCTCATCCAGAGAGAGATTTAGTGTGTGGGAGTCCCTGCTGAACATCTGAGCTATTCTTTAAACTGATCGTTTGTCTTGGTTTCATAAGACTTGAGAGTAATCAGACTCGCAAACTATTTGAAAATATTCTCACACCTTAATGCTTCTAACTGATTGAAGCATCGCCCGTACTGTGTTACGACATTTCTAAAGGCACCCACACACAAATGTAGTCAGAAGTCTCCAGTTGCATTGCCTAATGTAACCAATTAGAAGCGTGTAGGGGTCCATAGACTGGCTCCTTGTTTTTTTTTCTCCTAACTTTGGCCATAAATAGGGTGGGTCTTTTCTTTTAGTTCCTGACGTCTCTGCACATGCTCACTCTGCTTTAAACTGAGGGCAGACTTAATTATCCAGAATAGATGGAAACACCTGTGTTTCCATCTATTCTGGATAGATGGAAACCCCAGAGGTGTGCCAAATATTGGCACACCTCTGGGGTGCCAAATATTGGTGGTTTATGAAATACAGTTACCATGGATTCAAGTTAACATCAAAGTCATGCTGCTCTTTTTTTTATAGTAAGAGAAGCAAAGCAGTAACAGCTCTTAAATTTTAAGTATCGAATTATAGTGAAAATGTAAAGAAAATAGAAGAATGAGGCACCAGGTGGCAGTCACAGATATACTGGATTATAATGCAGTGGGGGTTCTGGGCATTCTGTATTACTTTCAAATAATTATCCTCAGCTTTATTTAATATTCCCTGGGGAGTCACTTTTAGGCATGATTTACTCTGTACATTTTTACCTGGTTTCATGATGACTCACAACAAGGGCAGGCAAGATCATAATAAGATTTGTTAGAAAATTACAAAAAACCAATGCACTTAAATTTCAAAAGCAAAACCTACTTGGTTTTTGTAGTTTTGACCTCTTTCTCCTTTATCTTCCTGCTCTTGCATGATTATCAAGCAGACTGTGTGAACACATGGACATGGCCATAATTATATGAGAAATTTGAGGTGAGCTAATGTTAATGCTACAAAACTAGTTTGATTAGCATCTGTATTTCATTTCATGTCAGGTTTGCTGTCAGGAGCAATCGCAGGACTTCAAGGCCTGGGAACGCATAATGATTTGGTCTGGACCAGTTTGCGATGGGAGACATGAAAGAGAAAACAGACAGGCGAGACAGAAAGAACGACAAAACACAGAGATACAAGGCTGCCTATAAAGGAAACAATGATGGCAAGACACAGACATGAGACTAGGAATAACAAAAAAACAGAAACTAGAAATAACCTCAGATGCACCAGGGAAAATCTAAACAATACTGAGCTAACACTTTCTTTCAATTCTTAAATGCAGCAGAAAGAATCATGAGTCCACAACAAACTCCAAACGTTGGACCATGACATTCTGACTAACATCAAACAGGCTTAAAACTAAACGTACCTACTGGTTAAACTAAACTCCTAACTTTTGATGGTTGATTAGTGCAACCGAAACCAAAAGATAATAAATATCATTACTTGTTTATTTATTGTTGTTTTGTAATCAGACGAGCACCCGCTGCTGACCATTTCAAGGAGTTACAGGTTCACTTTTCAGACCACCCCAAAAATGAATGATGAATTTAATCAAGGATATGCAGTAAATGTCTAAACTGATTTCTATAAATCCACTGGGCAGTAGAGGAGACATTAGGTCTAAAACATGGATGCTGGTATTAACATGGGGCCTGTACAGTGGCTTAATATCAATATCAGACAACTTTGGATTCTTATTTTAACACTCGGTCTTGAAGAAAAGTAAAAGCATGATGAACTCACAATATAGCAGTAAATCTGCTAAAGCTGGATTTGATTGTAGGTCCACATTTAGCTTCAGGTCATGCGTTGTGACTTTTCTACAGAAAGGTAAGCGTCACCCTGAGCAAGAGAGCAATGAAGGTCCTTGCATAAAAAATAACAAACTAATAAAATATATTTATGAGAATCCACAAAAGATTAGACCCTCTGTGATTAAATGAGTTTTGGTGAAAAAATAGTTAAAAAAAAATGAAAGTGAAAAAATGAGAGTCTAACTAAAGAGAAAGCAGAAGTAGAAACACAGCGAGGTAGGACATCGGCAACAAGCAGGATGTATAACAGTGAAATATCTTCTGAATCGATAAATGAGTCAATTATTTATTAAAGACTGACACAGAAAGTGTGAGGGGACACCTCTGAACTCTAACCTGGACACATGTGATTCATTTTCAGATGCGTGAGGAAATTCAGACTTCAGTTCAGATCCAACAGTTTAAATAATGACTCTGGCTTTTTGGCACACACACACACACACACACACACACACACACACACACACACACACACACGCATGCACACAGACAGTGACCTCTGTCTCTGTGTCACTGATTGGTTGGAGTAGAACGGATGGAGGTGGAAAGACAGAGAGCGAGCGAGGCCAGACAGGAATGATGTCAGGGATGATGAGTTTTGGTCCACTAGGCTGAGCTGAAAAAAGTGAAGTGCAATTCAACTCCCACAGCTTCTCTGTGGGTATTAGAGGTGTTGGGGGCAGTGGCTGTCACCTGAAACTGTCATAATGCAGAGAAAATGCAAAACCTGTCAGTGCAAATCATTTGATTTTAGGGGATTTAGACTGGGTTTAGGATTAATTTAGAGGTTAGAGTCAGGTTTGTGTCAGTTTGGTCGCTAAGGTAAGTCATGTAAAGTCCCCTGAAGTGATGAAGTGATAAGATCTTTTGAATCTTCACTCCCTTCTTTTTCACTCCCCACATTTTGTCACTACTAAATACCAGAATGCTTTAGTTACTGGCTCCTGTGGTTTGTTTTGTTCTGCTTGTTGCTAATGGTCTCCTCTTTTCTGCCTTCCTTCTCCTTACCCCATCTGGTTGGGTTGGTTGGACTAGAGGACTAACTGTGGTTGGACTAGAGGAGTAACTGTGGATTTGAAACAGGTTTGGGATGAGATAGAGATGGAAACAATCAGACACAAGACGACTCTTACTGGTAACGACACAGAGACAGAGGAACAGAGGCAGAAACACAGAAACGAGACAAAAGGAAGCAGTGACAGGGAAACACAGTGGAGACTAGAACAAAATAAAAACACAATAAAGCAAAACCACTTTCACTAAACGTGGAAGTCATCACTACAGTAACAATAAAAGACTCAATAAAACAATATTTCCAAAAGTACGTTCATCTGCATTTCCACACAAATGAATTCGAGTGACATAACATTTTCAACCCACAGACTTGACTATGATGTCAGCACACCCTTTGCCGCTGTAACAGTTTCAATTCCTCTGGGAAGGAGTGTGTTTATAGGAATATGTGACCATTTTTCCAGAAGCATGTTTGTGAGGTCAGACACTGATGTTGGACGAGCAGGTCTGTCTCGCAGTCTCCCGTCTGATTCATCGTTTGTAGAAGCAGTCTGATTGATTTTATACAGTTGTGGCCATGGAGCTGAATTCAGTGATTTGGATAGTTGAGTGAATACTTTTGGTATTATAGTATACTAAACAAAAAAACAACACAAAACCAAGACATCATGACAAAAAGAGAATGAGCGTGGGCCTCCAGGCTGATAAATGGGCACCTCTACTCTTCTGACCTCTTAAGGTGGTCTTTGTAGGGTCTCTATAACAGGACTGATAACATTTGTCAGCTGATATTGCTGTGTCCAATACATCAATGAACTCAAGCAAAAGACAGCTTATGCATAATGGCAAGACAACACCATGCCTTGTGATGTGCATGGGTCTGCTTTTTGTTTTTGTGATGTAAACTGGCGAGGCTAAGATGGTTTGGACATGTGCAGAGGAGGGAGAGTGGATATCTTAGACAGAGGATGTTGTAGATGAAGCTGCCAGGCTGGAGATTTATGGATGTAGTGAAGGAGGATATGCAGAGGGTTGGTGTGACAGAAAGGATGGGGTGATGTAGGTGTAGGAGATCTGCTGTGCCCGAGACAGACTTTTGAAACTTCTTCAAGTTGCGTTGCGAGCGGAGGCAGAAGAGAGGCAAGCGGGGAGGCCTGTGGGCACGGCTAAAGACTAGTCCGTTTAAACCACCACTCCCGATCATATTCCTCTCCAACGCCCGTTCAATCCGTTACAAACTGGATGAAATACGACTGCAGATCGCCACTCGACGGACTTTTAATAACTGTTCGTGCATGATTTTCACTGAAACCTGGCTGGACAGCGCCATTCCCGATGCGGCTATCGATCTAGCAGGCCGCACCGCCTATCGAGCCGACAGGTCTGCGGACTCGGGTAAGAAGACTGGCGGGGGGCTGTGCATCTATATTAACAACCTTTGGTGCACGAACGTCACGGTAACGGAAAAACTGTGCAGTACAGAGGTAGAACTGTTGGTGTTAAAGTGCCGTCCATTCTATCTCCCTCGGGAATTTTCTGCCGTTTACATCTGCGCTGTTTACATTCCACCAGATGCTAATGCTAAGCTAGCGTTAGCACAATTGAGCAGCAGCATCAATAACAGCCTGGTAGCACACCCGGACAGTGTCTTTATTGCAGCTGGGGATTTTAACCACGCGGACCTGAAATCTGTACTTCACAATTTCCACCGTAATGTGAAGTGTGCTACCAGAGGAGATAGAACGTTGGACCAGGTGTACACCAACATGGCGAATGCGTACAGAGCCCAGGCTTATCCCCACCTGGGTCTGTCAGACCATCTCTCCCTTCTGCTACACCCAATATACACACAAAAGATCAAGAGCACTGGGATTACAACCAAAACCGTGAGAACATGGCCGCAGGACGCTATTCCGATGCTTCAGGACTGTTTCCACTGCACAGACTGGGATGTATTCAAGGTGCAGGACACTGACAATCGTGTCGCATTGGACAGTTACACCTCCACTGTCTTGGACTACATCTGTTTCTGTGTGGACAATGTAACAACTTGGAAACGATTCCGTGTGTTCCCTAATAATCCACCCTGGATGACACACGGAGTTCAACAACTTATTCGAACAAGGAACAACGCTTTCAAATCCAGAGACCAGGAGGCATACAGTGCTGCCAGGGCCAACCTGAGAAGAGGCATCAAGACTGCCAAGCAGCAGCACAGGAGGCGTATCGAGGCCAGGTTTGAGAACAACACAAACCCAAGGCAGGTCTGGGAGGGCATCAGGGCTATCACGGACTACAAAAGAAGAACACCATCACCCTCAGCCGACAGTTCTACTCTGGCTGAGGATCTAAATCTCTTTTATGCCCGTTTTGACAGGGAGAACACCGACCCTGTCCTGTCCCCTCTCCCCTCAACCGACCCTGCTCCGGTCCTGAGCACTCATGAGCTGAGGCGTGTGTTCCGGAGCATTAACACCAGGAAGGCGGCCGGGCCGGATGGAGTGCTGGGCCGGGTGCTAAAAGACTGTGCTGCGGACCTGGCGGACGTCTTCACCTCTATATATAACACCTCGTTGTCCTGTTCACTGGTACCATCCTGTTTCAAAGCAGCAACCATCGTTCCCATCCCAAAACAGTCAAATGTCACATGTCTGAACGATTTCAGACCTGTGGCACTCACCCCCATTCCCGCCAAATGCCTGGAGAGACTGGTCATTAAACACATCAGAGCTGCTTTTCCACCATCCCTGGACTCGCACCAGTTTGCATACAGGGAGAACCGGTCAACCGAGGATGCGATCGCCACAGTGCTGCACACATTACTGAAGCACTTGGAACACAGGAACACCTATGCACGGCTCCTCTTTGTAGACTACAGCTCGGCTTTTAATACCATCCGGCCATACAAACTCCGTCCCAAACTCCACCAACTGGGACTTAACTCCTCTCTGTGCAACTGGATTGTGGACTTCCTCACTAACCGTAGACAGAGTGTCAGAGTGGGTAAGAACACCTCTTCCACCCTTGTGGTCAACACCGGTGCCCCTCAGGGGTGTGTTCTGAGCCCTCTGCTATACACTCTCTTCACCCATGACTGTATTTCCTCCTGCGCGTCCAATCTCATTGTTAAGTTTGCAGATGACACTACAGTGCTCGGACTTATATCCAACAATGATGAGACAAACTATAGGACAGAGGTGCAACAACTAGAGTCATGGTGCCACGACAATAACTTGGTCTTAAACACCAAAAAGACCAAGGAGATCATTGTAGATTTCCGGAAGAGGGGCCATAACAACCATCTGCCTCTCTTCATTGGCAGTGAGGCGGTGGAGAGGGTGAGCAGTTTTAAATTCTTGGGGGTAACTGTGACCGAGGACCTGTCCCGGGGCAACCATATCACCTCAGTTGTACGGAAGGCCCAACAGCGCCTCTACTACCTGAGGAGACTGCGGAGCGCACACATTCCCAGATCTCTGATGTTGAACTTCTACAACTGTGCCATCAGCAGCGTTCTGACGTATGGATTTCTAGTGTGGTTCCCCAGCTGCACCAAGGCTGATCAGCAAGCACTCCAGCGGGTGGTGAAAGAAGCTGGCAGAATTATTGGAACAAGTCTGCCAGAGATCAGTAATATCTTCCCCACTCGCTGTCTGAGGAGGGTGCACAGTATCCTGCGGGACCAACATCACCCTGCGCGCCACCTTTTCCATCTGCTGCCCTCAGGGAGAAGGTACAGGTCTATACAGGCCAGAACATCCAGACTGGCCAACAGCCTGTATCCACAGGCTGTGAGGCTCCTGAACTCTCTGCCCCCCTCTCACGGACAATAACCATATCCAACTTCTTAATAGCAATGAACTGGTCTGCATTCGTGCATCATATCTTTATTCTCTTCCCCCTCCTGCCCCCCCCCCCTCTTTCTTAAATAGATAACTATCATATCTGATATCATATCTCACAGTACAATAATATTGAATGGGTTGCATTGTTGTATTTTGTCATGTTTCTCAGGTCTTTGTCTGAATTTCTACGAACATTATTGCTAAGGATTGTCTTATTGCATTGGAGTCACACTGGGTTAAATATGTACACTTGGGTTTTAAGGGGTATTTATTATTTTCTTTTTTTTTTTGGGCTGTATGGAAGCCCCAAACGCAATTTCATTGTTCTTGACAATGACAATAAATAAATAAATACTAAAATACTAAATACTAAGTTCACGTGAGAGAAACCTGAAACCAAAATCTATAGGTAAACATTTTTTTGTGTTCGTTATACTGTGAACAGCAGAGATTCAGAAACACTGCATTCCTTGGTGTACACATCACTAACAAGCTCGCCTGGTCCACCAACTCAAGCTCTGTTGCGAAGGAGTCACAATTGTGGCTCCACTTCCTGTAAAGACTAAAGAAAGCTAGACCTCTGTCACTAATCCTCACCACCTTCTCCAGTGGAACTCTGGAAGTGGAAGCCTTCTGAGCACCTACGTCTCTCTTTGCCTGTGCACAGACATGCTGCCACCATGCAGTACCACACCCTTCCTGCACACAGATTGTTTGCAATGCCGCTATGGAATACTGTGAAGTATGCCATAGCGGCATAAATGTGCATGATGCATTACAATGCCAACTGCACTCTGAGATTCTGCAAAAACTTCTTCAACCAAGCTATCAGGCAAATTCACAGCCTCTTCCCAGCACCTGATACCTGATATGAGTGAGGCCTGAAATCCTGGTGGAACTACAGTGGAGACAGAGACAGTGGAGTTTTAGAGGTGGAGCTAAGTGGAGGAAATCTAAACTCTCATCATGGGGAATGTGAGGTGTTTGGACAATAAGATACGAGCTCTGTGAGCTTATTAAATCCCAGAGTGAGTGCAATTTGATGTCTCTAACGGAGACTGGACTGCAGCACGACTGTACTAGGCTTCGGACTTTTTGGGTGGATTGCACTGTGACTGAAAGGTGGTGTAATCCCAGACATGTTAATATGAAGCAATGTTTCTGTGGCTTGAATATTGAGTTGATCTGGAATGCATCCATGTGGATTCGTAAGGGGAACTCTGCGCATGCTGTTGCTGCTTGTATCCAGTTCGATTGATAAACACCCCGTTTGGCTTTCTCCATCTGGCTGTAGTGACTGGCTACAGATTATTAATGGCTGTTGACCACCCTCTGCTTCACTTACTGGACATGCAGCTGCAGAATTTCTCTAACATTTGTTTCAGCACATCCCCATAATGAAACTCACACCACAATATCTGCAGTGATGTTTAAGTTTTATTATTATTATTTTATCATTTTTATTTTACTTTCAATAATTAAAAAAATACATTTAATTGTATTTTTTGTTCATTTTTTGTTAGTTTTACCTTACAGAAATATTTAAATTTATTTTTTTGAGCAATTTGACTTTATTTAGGCTATTTTTGTATTTTGGTTGATTTGACACATTAATTTCCAAATGTTTGGGACTAAAGTACATCTTAGCATATCTTATTTTATGTCTGTATTTGTGAAAGCTTCTGGGCTCCAGCTCTCTGAATGTGTATGTATGTAGAAGTGCTGCTTGTTTGTTCCAGATAATTCAGCCTTAACTTCATTAATCCGTGAAGTGTCAGGCTGCTCTTTGGCAAACTTCGGCCTGGGCTGGCAGTTGCTTCCCCTGTGGTGTCCTGCCATGAACATCATGATCAGTGTTTGACATGCTTGCCAACACTTAGGTTTGCCTTGGTGCTGAGAGCCAAGAGTGAAAAAAATCCCTCCTTATATTACCATCAACACTACAGAGGTTCAAGAAAAGCACGGCTGTGATCCTGGTGACTTGCACATTAAAAACAGAAACTCTTCACTTTATCTCAAGCTAAATTTGCAGTTGCAGACAACAAACAGCTCCATGTTTAAAGACACTCAATCGTGTTTGTGCTTAAGGATGAATCATCTGCAGGGGCAAAGGAGAACAAAAGCCAGGAGGTCGATGAGAAAAAGTGATGAAGGACGAAAAAAGAGGGAGTGAGAAGGTTTGGACAAGACAGAGGAAAAGAAATATAATAATAAAGAGAATTAAAAGGAGAAGGAAGTGGAGGAGGAAGAACAATGAGCAAGAACAGAAAGAAGGAGTGATTAAAAACAAGTGTGAGGGGTGAGAGAGGAGGAGGGGAGGGAGGAAGACGAGGGGAGGGCAGGTTGTTAATTTCAGGGTTGGTATCTCTGAGGCAGCAGAACCTCCAGGGTCAGCAGGCCACCAACAGGACTTTCATACTGAAATAGACAGCCTGACCCTGGGACACATACAGAAGGAGGAGGAAGTGGAGGTTAGTGGGGGCTTAAGCTGTTGTCTTCAGCCAGTCAGACTGACTGCTTTGGCATGAATTTAATATCATATTTGCATTCATAAAATGTGAAGTATTCCATAGCGGCAAAATGTGCATGATGCATTGTGACAGAAAACACCAGGAACTTAATACCAAATCACAGCTTAATAATGTAAAAATATATATATGAATAAAAATAATCAGATATAATCTGTCCTCCCATCTCAGTGAGCAAAATTCCAGGATTTTATTAGTCAGTTACTAAGCAGTTATTAGCATACACATCTGTATGTTTGCATCCATCAGATTTATGGATGCAGCTCGCTAACTACCCTCGTGTCTTATCAGAATATGGTTTCACTCCAAAAGACAACACAATGGTGGGCAAAATGCCAGTGACGATGATTCAGAACCATCCTCCTCTTCCTTCAGCTGCTCCATGTCACTCCGTCCTTAGCATCCTCTTCCGTCACACTGACCCTCTGCATGCCCTCCTTCACCACATCGATGAATCCTCTCTGCAGTCTTCCTCATTTCCCAATCTGTCATTGGGAAATATAGTTCTTTGAGCTGGTGTTTCCTGTGTCCTCTGTCACCCCTGCACCACCTACAGTTGATTTACACCTAAAGCTGGGTCCTCTTTCCTCTTTCTAAATCACACTTAGCACTTTAAAAAATGTGGCATAAGAGATGTGCATTAATGTCATGTAAGTTGACTTAAAGGAACTCGGTTAACCTGCGTTTGGTTCAGTGAAACAGATGATTAAAGCTTTCCGAGAAGAAATGCAGCTCCTAAAGACAGCAGACGGCGGATGAATGTTGGAGGAATTTTTCTAACAAACACCGCAACCTTTAAAACAAGCCTGAAAATAATGAGAAAACATCAAAACCAAGAAACAAACTGAATACATAAAGAAGACACACAGGAGAGTGTAGTGCTGCTGCGTAATGACATGACCAGCTGAGTACACAAATAATTATCATATGATCAGTGTCACTGCGATCAAACAGTGACGAGTTCACTTTTGGTTTCTGATAGCCGCTCTCTGGGAGAAGGCAGTGCACAGACAGTAGATAAAAGGCTGTCTGCAGACGTCTGGAAATGTTAGCAATTATATAGTAACTTTTCTTGTGATTACAGCATCTTTCAAAACACTCTGATGGAAAGCATTTGTAGGAAAATTGTGTGTAGCCTTGTGTTCTTGTGTCATTTTTTTGGTAAACATTTCAAAAACTGTCAACATCAGAATATACACGTAGGACCTGAATGTGTTTAATATGAATGTCGTAGGCAGTGTTGGGACTAACGCGTTATTAAGTAACGCGTTACAGTAACTACGTTATTATTGTGGTAACGAGCACGGTAACTAGTTATTATGCCAAAACCAGGAACGCGTTATTCGTTACTTCGTGTGGTGGCTATCGCGGAGCTTCCACAGATTCAATAACATTAGCAAGTGGTGGAGGCCAGCAGGTGGATGAAGGAAAAGGGAGGCAAGAGGAGAGACCCGAAGCGGCCGCTGGTCCGAGAGTGTCAGGTGAACTGAACTTCAGGTAAGAAGTTATAACCTGCAGTCCATCTGGGTCAGATATGAACCAAGTTTAGGTGGAGTTTATTTTCATTATGCTGACTTTTTTGTACTGCGTGCTAGTGTAACCAACACGTCTACTCACCAAAGAATGAGTGAAGCAATATGGATAACAGCAGAGGACCATTTATTTAGGGTCTGATGGCAATTTACCATCGGTGTCCAGCACTTTAAAGGATTGATGGACTGGAGCACATCTGTCCTTAACATACCCTCTTAAACATCAGCTTGACACTGATACATCAAAGGAAACTTAACCGACTCTAAGTGCAAATGTTTCAACCTGAACAACTTAAAACTTCCATGGGATACAATGTAAACAAAGACAAGAAGAAGAAAAAAAATATTTCCATCAATAGCCACTTCTCCTAACCAGGAGACAAGTGAATATATTATGTAAAGAGTCTTTTTCTCAGTCCTGGGGTTGTAACTAGAGATGGACCGATCCGATATTACGTATCGGTATCGGTCCGATACTGACCTAAATTACTGGATCGGATATCGGAGAAAAATAAAAAATGTAATCCGATCCATTAAATATCACGAAAGCACCTCACAAAACTTGCAACACGCCGTAACTCACCTCAGAACGTTAGCACGTCGGAGCAGTATGCATCACGTGATAGAGCGGCTGTGGCATGCGGGACCTGTCGGTGGTCTGGATAGCATTTGGAGCTTCGCTAGCAACCCGGCATTTCATCTCCGACAAAGTTATCCCGAGAGAAGTAAAGCAAGTGTGTAAGTCCATCTCTGAATGTTTGTAAAGCATTCCTGCGTTAAGCTTAACAAGCGATATATGGAGCGACTGCCTCTCCTGCTGCTACTTCAATCATGAAACTGCTTAACGATCAGCTGATCGGCTTTTCTGTCGCGAGTCTGTGTCTCTAGTTTGCTTTTGGCCCACTTTGCACCAGAAAGAGGAAACCAGCGGCTGAACAACAGCAGCACGTTTAAGCTTGATCAGCTATTGTTAGAATGTATTTAATATTACTTTCTACTCCAGGATCTTTTTCTACATAGCTGACGCTGGTAACTGTGCAGGGGCGGATCTAGCAAAGTTTAGCCAGGGGGGCCGATAGGGCATTAACAGGGAAAAGGGGGCACAAAGACATACTTTTCTTTCTTATTCTCATTTAAAATGTCTAGCTTTTAATAAATAATTATCTGACACCCAAAGTTTTAATTTGATGTAAAATAAATAGAAGTCAATTACTGTATATAGTAACTATTAAGTCTAATATACCCTAGTAAGCTATAGTACTTTTTCCTTTGGGACGGTACCATCTGTGCAGTCTGCAATTTTGTTGAAGAAAGATGTTGAATCTATTTAATATTTCTTGAAAAATAATTGATTTCTGTGCATTTTTTTTCACACTGCATCAAATTAAGGTTGAGTACGTCGATTAAGCATCATGAGGTGGAGCGTGAGGGGTGGTTCCCTATTTTTTATTTATTTATTTTTGTTGTTGCTGGGAGTTGGAACCCTATTAGTTAGGTTGCTTAATATTTATGCTAAGTACTCTTTAAAATACCAGAATAGGGAGGATGGTGTAGGTTTAAGTAGGGCTGCTCAATTAATCGAATTTTAATCACGATTACGATCTGGGCTTTCAACGATCATTAAAAATGACTGAGCCGATTATTAGCCCCTCCCTCATTTATCCGCGACACCTTAAAGGCCGGTCCGTGAAAATATTGTCGGGCATAAACCGGTCCGTGGCGCAAAAAAGGTTGGAGACCGCTGATTAAGAGGACCCGAGGGAAGCTCGGAAAGCTAAGCAGAAGTTATTTGGAGAGGAGAGTGACTGCCGTTGGTTGAAAAGAGAGTTTAAAAAAAAAAAACTTCAGTGGTGTTGCACACTATTTTATATTATTTTTTTAAAGTCATTGTTAACCCTTTAAAGCCGGTCAGAGCTGCATGCTCCGTTTTGCGTAACTATTGTTAAATCCCTGTAGAACCTGAACCGTGTAAGCTAGCGCAATAATTTGTTTTGCATATGAAACCGGAGGAGTTGTACTTACATCTGATGCCATCAGCTTGTCCTCGGTCACGGTTTCGTTCCACATATAGCTTTGCAAAAATTGCATAAAAAGCGCTTGCAGGAACAAAAACATAATATTCCAGAAACACGTTTTGCCGTTCCTATCAGCTGTTCGTAACACTTCCCACAGTGAAATGATGCACATGCTGTTTTCTTTGCAAATTTGCATCATAGGATTGTTTTTTGTTTTTCCTGCAGTATATAAAAATTGCTGTATCTCCAAAATAAAACTATGAAGACACTCAAAATAAATTTCCTGTTGTTGTAAACTATTTTTTGCAACTTTATTGTATTTAAAGTTTTGAGGGATAAACCTCTTAAATTTCTCCAAGTAGAAATATATGTAAACAAAACAAAAGCGATTTTCAATTTTTTTTGTAGTTTATTGCACTTTTTTGCAATTTATGTAATTACTATGGACTTAATGCATACATATTATTAAAATATGGGCTATAACAGTTGTATTGATGTATAGCAACTTGAAATGCTCCCACAAATGGCACTACAGCATGTAAAAAAATAATATAAGCTCTGGTGGACTTGGTTCTATAGTAGGTCTTAACACTAGGAAGGCCCAGAGCCCAGCCATTTGGCTTTTCTACCTTTAAAACCCGGAGAGCAGCCAAATGGCTGGTAGGCTTTTAGCTAAGCTTTAGCTTCAGGCAAGTGGAAGCTAAATTGGCTAGTCATTCATATGTAAATTGGGTTGTTACCTGGGAATTCTGGAGGGAGGGGAGTGGGGGTGTGTGGATGAGGGGGTGGGGGAGCTGCTAAAAGCGGTGAGCTTCCTTTTGTTTCATCTTGATGCATTCTCAATCATCCAGGGAAACAAATCTCCAAAAGTCACCAACTTGGAGTGTTTCAGTTTGCCATCTTAGGGAGAAATCAACACACATGGGTGTATGTCCTTTGTTGCTGAGATTTATTGATAAAAACAGTACAAAAAATCAACCATTTGTACACATTTTTACAAATAATTATAAAAAGTGAGTGAGTACATTTCAACATTTTCAGCAATCACTCACAATCCTGGCACTGCCATGGTATCTGTAGTCTGCATTTACCTTGGCTTGGCTTCCTGATCAATTGTCCACTACCAAAAGGAAGCCAAGCCCTGTGATCACACCTTGTTTTGTTGTAAAGGGTGGCAGGGCTTGGCTTCCTTTTGGTAGTGGAGCATTGATCAGTCGTCCATTGTGGCATCAATGTGATCACACCTTGTTTTGTTGTAAAGGGTGGCAGGGCTTGGCTTCCTTTTGGTAGTGGAGCATTGATCAGTCGTCCATTGTGGCATCAATGTGATCACACCTTGTTTTGTTGTAAAGGGTGGCAGGGCTTGGCTTCCTTTTGGTAGTGGAGCATTGATCAGTCGTCCATTGTGGCATCAATGTGATCACACCTTGTTTTGTTGTAAAGGGTGGCAGGGCTTGGCTTCCTTTTGGTAGTGGAGCATTGATCAGTCGTCCATTGTGGCATCAATGTGATCACACCTTGTTTTGTTGTAAAGGGTGGCAGGGCTTGGCTTCCTTTTGGTAGTGGAGCATTGATCAGTCGTCCATTGTGGCATCAATGTGATCACACCTTGTTTTGTTGTAAAGGGTGGCAGGGCTTGGCTTCCTTTTGGTAGTGGAGCATTGATCAGTCGTCCATTGTGGCATCAATGTGATCACACCTTGTTTTGTTGTAAAGGGTGGCAGGGCTTGGCTTCCTTTTGGTAGTGGAGCATTGATCAGTCGTCCATTGTGGCATCAATGTGATCACACCTTGTTTTGTTGTAAAGGGTGGCAGGGCTTGGCTTCCTTTTGGTAGTGGAGCATTGATCAGTCGTCCATTGTGGCATCAATGTGATCACACCTTGTTTTGTTGTAAAGGGTGGCAGGGCTTGGCTTCCTTTTGGTAGTGGAGCATTGATCAGGAAGCCAAGCCCTGCCACCCTTTACAACAAAACAAGGTGTGATCACATTGATGCCACAATGGACGACTGATCAATGCTCCACTACCAAAAGGAAGCCAAGCCCTGCCACCCTTTACAACAAAACAAGGTGTGATCACATTGATGCCACAATGGACGACTGATCAATGCTCCACTACCAAAAGGAAGCCAAGCCCTGCCACCCTTTACAACAAAACAAGGTGTGATCACAGGGCTTGGCTTCCTTTTGGTAGTGGACAATTGATCAGGAAGCCAAGCCAAGGTAAATGCAGACTACAGATACCATGGCAGTGCCAGGATTGTGAGTGATTGCTGAAAATGTTGAAATGTACTCACTCACTTTTTATAATTATTTGTAAAAATGTGTACAAATGGTTGATTTTTTGTACTGTTTTTATCAATAAATCTCAGCAACAAAGGACATACACCCATGTGTGTTGATTTCTCCCTAAGATGGCAAACTGAAACACTCCAAGTTGGTGACTTTTGGAGATTTGTTTCCCTGGATGATTGAGAATGCATCAAGATGAAACAAAAGGAAGCTCACCGCTTTTAGCAGCTCCCCCACCCCCTCATCCACACACCCCCACTCCCCTCCCTCCAGAATTCCCAGGTAACAACCCAATTTACATATGAATGACTAGCCAATTTAGCTTCCACTTGCCTGAAGCTAAAGCTTAGCTAAAAGCCTACCAGCCATTTGGCTGGTGGCGGGTTTTAAAGGTAGAAAGGTAGAAGCCTGGGCCTTCCTAGTGTTAAAGGGTTAAATAAATATCGTCAAATAATCGTGATCTCAATTTCAGTGAAAATAATCGTGATTATCATTTTTGCCATAATCGAGCAGCCCTAGGTTTAAGTTTATTAGATTGATCAGTATTGCTGAACTATGAAATATTTTTTTTTGCATACAGGTATAACAGAATAGCTTTAGTGTAGTTGTTGTTTTAAACTTGAGTATGAACTTATACAAAATGCAGCAATATATTTAAAAAACAGTTTTGTTGATTAAAAAACACTATATCGGATTCATATCGGTATCGGCAGATATCCAAATTTATGATATCGGTATCGGACATAAAAAAGTGGTATCGTGCCATCTCTAGTTGTAACACCACAACCTCCTCAGTCAGTAATCAGAGAGTGTCTATTTGACAATAACCAAAATGTCTTTGGATAGTCTTTGTGAATGCAAAAAGAAAAAAAAACAATGGTGTTAGCTGGCCAGCAAAATAAAGAGAGTGTATGGCACTGAGTGCGGGCGTGTGTGTGAGTACTTCGGTCCAAATAATCAAGGTCCGGATGGATGAATGGATGGCAGCCACCGATCCTTTAATGGCACCAGCGAGACAGCACAGCAGTAAGGCAGCACAGCAGCGAGGCGTCTGGCAGGAGAACGAACAATAGTCTTTTTTTTAGGCTACTGCAGAAGGAGATATTCCCCGCTAGCTCACCCAAGCTTGCTCTCTGGCCCAGCTACAAGCCACGTGAGCTCATAACCCCACAGTGACATACGAACTTGGCTACCAATGTCCGCTTAGCATGGCGGCTAATTGTCGAGCTTGATAGCTTATCCCCGATTAGCACCTTAATAACCATTACTACACATCACATCATAGCAAACACATGATAACACATGGAATAATATAATATACATACGAAACAGATTTTTACCTGGCAGGGGAACGAACAATAGTCTTTTTTTTAGGCTACTGCAGAAGGAGATATTCCCCGCTAGCTCACCCAAGTAGTGATGGGATTTCCGGCTCTTTTTAGAGAACCGGCTCTTTCAGCTCGGCTCACTAAAAAGAGCCGGCTCTTTCGGCTCCGAACCGGCTCTTCAGGTTGTTTTGTTGCTTTAATTAATTTATTATTAACAATAATATAAAATTATGCACAAAAGGAATTACTAATGTAAAAAAAAAGAAGTGGTTTTATTTATATATGTTTATATATAAATATATGCGGTGGCCCCTAGAGACAAAGCACGTACAAACTCCAAAACACTTTTCTAGCATGAACTGAACTTCCAAAACAGAGCTACCTAGATCAGCGGTCCCCAACCTCCGGGCCTCGGAAAGGTATCGGTCCGTGAGTCGTTTGGTACCGGGCCGTGAGTGTTGAGGCTCAGGTGTGAAATGTATGGTTTTCAGGGTTTTTATCGGTTTTCAGCGTTATTTTGTTTACGTTTTTATCATTAACTCGGTTTTCCTGGGTCTTTTCACGTGTGTTATGAATAAATCTTCTTTTTTCGGTACCGGTACTAGTTTAATTTTGTTGTATTTATCCGCGACACCTTAAAGGCCGGTCCGTGAAAATATTGTCGGGCGTAAACCGGTCCGTGGCGCAAAAAAGGTTGTGGACCGCTGACCTAGATCACCTAGATCACTTAAATTACACAATTGAAAGCATGTGTGTATTGTTTGTGTATTTATACACAAGCACTCATATATATTCAAATAATTTTAAAAAATGTTCATTTACCTGTTACTACCACACACCAAATCCGGTCGTTGGTACTTGCTGGCTTGTGTAGCCACCAGGTAACAAAAGCTCAACACTGCGCCCAGCATCCTGGAGCACTTCTGTTGTATTTTGTGCGTGTTTTGAGTTTTTACGTGTTTTGGAGTTTTTATGTGCTTTGTCTGTAGGGGCCACCATAAATATACTTTTATTTATTCACGCCACATAAAATGTAATAAATAAATCATATAATACAAAAACCAACTATTCACATTTCAACTTTAAACTATTTAAATTTTCAGCTTTTACCTTTTAAACAAATTTAAACTGAAACAACACAAAATACCGCAAACCACAATACAATTAAATATAAATTAAAATATGAAAATAAAAAGAAGATGCATATTCTCTGTCATATGGACCTGCATGAATAAACTTCCTGAATCCTTTATCATCTGCAACTGAATATAGTTGTGGATGATTACTATACCTTTCTAATGTGACATTGTTGTCCCTGCCTCTCTTTCTCTCTCTCTCCCTCCTGCTCTGTTCCTCTGCTACTGCCAGTGTAACTACCGCCCCTCCCCCCTCTGCCCAGCGCAAAGCACAAGGCTCGCGTGCAGAGTGAAGCGGAAAAAAGTGCAAGAGAGAGGGTGAGAGAAAGAAAAACAAAAAAAACACTGAGCCGGCTCGCGTCGTTCACGCCAAAGAGTCGGATCTAAGAGCCATTTCGTTCGCGACCGACACATCACTACACCCAAGTTTGTTCTCTGGCACAGCTACAAGCCACGTGAGCTCATAGCCCCTCCCGCTAGGATGTACTACCACAGTCGACTGTCGTAAAACAGCTGCAAACCAATAGCAATAAAAAAAACCTCAAAATCATTGAAAAACATTTTATAACTGAACACCCAATATAGATATATAGATATATACTAAATATCACACAATATCAGATAACCAAATTAACACTGGGTTACACTAGCTAGCATGACGGAGTTTCTATACAGCTGGGTGGGTGCTATGTTACTGATGTTGAACTTTATTTTGTTCATAAGGTTAATTATTAGAGTTGCCAACCGTCCCATAAAAAACAGAATCGTCTGGTATTCAGAGAAAATATTACGCCTTTCGTATTGAGGTGAAGAGGAATGCAGTTTGTCCCGGGCTTCAGCTACAATGAAAAAGACACAAAGCTGGAGTTATTCTGTGTTTACGCTGCACAGCTGCCTCTTCTTCTCTCATCCTCTCACCCTGCCTCTCCAGTTTCTACTTCAATCATGAAACTGATCAATGATCAGCTGATCAGCTTTTCTCTCTTGTTTATTTATCGCCCACTTTGCGCCAGAAACAGGAAACCAGCGGATGTTGCGGTAAACAACAGCAGCACGTTTAAGCTTGATCAGCTGTTGTTAGAATTTATTTAATATTAATTTCTAGTATCAGCTGATGTTTGCTGGAGCCACAGCTGTAAACCTGCTGGTCATGATATCGGTTTGAATATGTGGTGAGAGGGAAACATGAAGATGAAACCAGGAGATGTCCTTACTGAATCATCAGAGCTGTGATGGAGAAACAGGTTTACCTTTTAGTTAACATGAATGAGTTGAAGAGAAGTTATGAACTGTTTCTGAGAGAAAAATAACACCAGGATCGTTTTCTAAGTAGCTGACAGCTGGTAACTGTGCAGGGGCGGGTCTAGCAAAGTGTTGCCAGGGGTCCATGTAGGGAATTAAAAGGGAAAGGGGGGCACAAGGAAATACTTTCTTATTCTCATTTAAAATGTCTAGCTTTTAAAACAATAATTATCTGAGTCTTACAACAAACAATTGATAGATTGATACATCAGAACAGAACATTCTGGCGCATCAGAACAGTGTACATCACTGTCACAACAGTGTTTATTTTCATTCAAAGGCTTTATGATCTTTCCTATAATGGTGGGCCAGTCTCTAGTCAAAATGCCCGGGACGATTTTTTTGTCCCAGTCCAGCCCTGTATGCAGCTCATCTGCAGTCTGGTGTTACCTACATCTTCCTATTCAGAAGGCAGAATTTCCGAGTTCTGAGTACAATCGAAAGCACCACGACTGCAGTTTTTGTGTTGGATGTAAAAAGCAGGCCAGGATAGAATCAGGCGTGGGATTTCTCTCGGGGAAATATGCACATTATTTTTTTCCTTTCTATTGGTAGGTGGCACAGTGCACTTGTGGCAAGTAAGCAAGCTAGAAGACTGGCAATCTTGCTGGGTATCCAGTTATGGAAGCAACACATTAACAAGAGAATTCTGAGTAAAACCAAAGTTACTGTTATGTATGAACCAAGATTTATTGTGTGCTATGCAAGCCATCGCCAGTAGGGGGCACCACGCCCAGTTATGTGTGTGTGTTACTTCTGTGTGATCCCAATAAAGAAGAAGTCAACTTGTAAACAAACTGTTGTATGTGCAGTCTGACTCGGCATAAGCTCTAATAGTGTATTGACACTACAGTGGAAATATAACATAAATTGGCGACGAGTTGTGACGTCTGGAAGACTTGGCTGTCTACTGGGCCCTATTTCAGGAAGCCGGTTTAGTGCAAACTCTGAGTAAGTATACCCTGAGTTAACGAAAACTCTGGGTTTTCGGTTTCACAAAGCGAGTTTAGATTAATTCTGAGTGAGTTACTATGACGACACACTCCGTGAAGCTAACCTGCCCCCTAGCAGGTTTACTTCAACTAACCCTGACGTTCTCCGCCTCTTTGTCGGAAACCTGACTGTAGGAAGTGTCAGACATGGCGTGTCCCTTCCTTGAAGAGCCAGTAGATGTTGAAGCCCAAATTCTCCGCAGAGCTCTCCGCCGGGAGAGAGTGATTAGAGCGCGTTTGGACATTTTATCATTTCCTGATGATTTCCTGTGTGAACGTTACCGTTTTTCAGCACAATCTATAATTTATTTGAATAACATCCTCAGGCCTAATATTGCTCATGTGATACATCGCGGACATTCTCTCAGTTCTGTACATATTATTTGTATCGCACTTCGGTTTTTTGCAAACGGGAGCTTTCTGTATAATATTGGTGACGCTGAGCACGTTTCCAAGGCTACCGTCTGTCGGGCAGTCAGGAATGTTACAGTTGCACTGAAACGTCTCCTGTACTCGTCTGTGGTGTTCCCCGGTCATAGACCCACAGGATTTATCAAAGAAGGATGCCACAAAATTGCAGGTATCAGGATGAACGAAACTTAATTCATGATGTGGTGATACTTGAACTACTACTTAAATTTTACATTTATTTTCACGGTTCCCAGGCGTGATTGGCTGTATAGATGGCACTCACATTCCAATCATTGCTCCTTCAGTAAATGAAGGAGACTATGTGAACAGGAAGTCTTTCCACAGCATTAATGTACAGGTACATAGTTCCCTGTAGCATTTCAAACTAACAAATTAGTTCATTATTAGTAATGGATGCTAATTTGTGTTCTCTGCACTGTGAAGATCATATGTGATGCTGCCAACATTATCACAAATGTGGAAGCCAAGTGGCCAGGCTCTGTGAGTGGTGGTGGTGGAGGACCCCCACCTGTTTTTCGGGCCTCCGCTTTTTTTCTGTTGGCTATAACGGGTCACATTTGAGCATACAGAGTAAGCAAATATGTACTTGTAATGTGCTCAGATAATTTCAATAAGTGCTTACAGAGGGGAAATTAATGTAGCCTCTAACTGCAATTGATTTACATCGGACAAACAGACCAAGCACTATGGCTCATAATACAATTACACCTTACCTGTTTGGACTATATTTTTATATTTCATTTTTACTTGCTGCCAGGAACGTTTGGGGCCTGTTGGGTTGCACCTGCGCTCACGTCACATCACAAAATAAAATGTATAACATATAAAATAAAATAAAATATAATAAAATAACGTGTTAAATGGGTGGAAATCCCTAGATCAATGTTTAAATTAACACTCACGCATTGACTCTGTCGGCTATGTTTTGCCATGCATGCACCCTTTCTTTTGCAGCTGAGGCTGTGTTACTTTTTTTCCGCATAATTTGTATGTTATCGGCATATGCTGCCATCAGAATTTCGGCCTCAAGCGCTGTAAAATACATTGACCGCGCCTTCTTTCCCTCCGTCTCCATGGTGACTCGCTTAATCTGTGCTCCACTAATCAGGGCTTTATGTATCCTCGTGCGCGCGTTTAACTTGGGGTTAAAGCAACTCCGCGTTGACTGAACTAATTGTTATCAGCCTTTCTGAAACCGAATATTCCGAGTTGGACAGTTCGGGGTTACTCAACCCTGAGTATCGTTTTTCACTCTGAGTTTTCTAAACCGGCTTCCTGAAATAGGGCCCTGAGCATGAACTGACTGCGTGGTGAATTAGCATCGGAGCTAGCTGCTAGCTGCTTTTCGCCGACGAGTCAAAAACGACAGTGTTGGCTGTGGACAGCGGATACATCATGGCTGGAATGATTGGACAGATGGACCCTTTTGATGATGCTGGTGAGCAATGGGCGACGTATATTGAACGTTTTGAGCATTACACCCTTGCTAATGACATTCAGCCTGAGAAACGGGTCCCGGTGCTGCTGAGTGTGATGGGTCCCAAGACGTACAGTCTGCTGCGTAATCTAGTGGCGCCAAGCAAGCCTGGGACAATGCAGTATGACAATATTGTGGGTGTTTTGCAAGCTCATTTTGCTCCCAAACCGCTGGTAATAGCTGAAAGGTTCCGGTTCCACAAGAGGAATCAGGGGGAAGAAGAAACGGTCGCACAGTATGTGGCGGTGCTGAAAAGACTGTCAGAACATTGCGAGTTTGGTGCGTATCTGGAAGATGCTCTACGAGACAGATTTGTGTGTGGATTAAAGTGTGAAACTGTGCAGAAGCGTCTTTTGACTAAAAAGGATCTCACGTTTCGCAAAGCAGTTGATTATGCTGTGTCGGCAGAGACAGCAACACGTGAAGTGCAGCAGTTGAGTGGTTCCCTTAAAGTGAATGCAGTGCTGTCACAAAGAGGTGAAAAATGCCGCCGCTGCGGGAAAATGAATCATACTGATGATGACTGCTGGTACAAAGACAGTGACTGTCACCAGTGTGGAAGGAAGGGCCACACGAAACGCATGTGCAAAGGTAGAGCCAGAAGCAGCCAAGATTGGAACAGGAAAGAGGGGAAACCTGAGCTGAAAGGCAATGCAGTTAAAAACAGAGCAAAGGACAAAAAGAGGAGAATTCATCATGTTGCTGCAGAGGAGGGTGAAAGTGAAGGAACCAGACCCGACACTGATAGTGAGTTGGAGCTGTATTCTTTGTCACAAAAAGAGAAATATTCACGTATCTCCCTAATGCCTGTAGTTAACGGGAAGAAAATGGAGATGGAGCTGGATACAGGGGCTGCTGTGTCTTTGATCCCATGGGAACAATATAAAAGTATGCTGAGTCAGTTGCCGCTGCAACCCACTGACATCATGCTGAAAACGTACACTGGGGAGCCGCTGGCACCAGAAGGGGTCATCAAGGTGCAAGTTGAACTGAATAAGCAGCGTGCAACTCTACCCTTGTACGTGGTAAAGGTGGATGCTCCACCACTGTTTGGTAGGGAGTGGCTGAGAGTGATTAAGCTGAACTGGAAAGACTTAAAGATGGTCCATGCCAGAGAGCAAAGCGGAAATGACAATCTGGAGGCTGTGCTAAAGAAACACTCTGCCGTTTTCTCTAAGGAGCTGGGCACAATGAAAGGAATTAAAGCCAGATTGACTCTTAGGCCTGATAGTGTCCCCAAATTCTGTCCACCACGTAACGTGCCTTATGCTCTCCGCCCTCGGGTGGAGGCAGAACTGAAACGCCTGACTGAGCTTGGTGTGATCACACCAGTGGAGCATAGTGATTGGGCTACGCCCGTGGTCCCTGTCAACAAGAAGGATGGCTCAGTGAGACTCTGTGGTGATTTCAAGGTCACTCTTAATTCGCAGCTCTGTGTGGATAAGTACCCACTTCCACGCATTGAGGACCTGTTTGCTTCTCTAGCAGGAGGTCAGCATTTCAGTAAGCTAGACTTAGCAAATGCCTACTTACAGATGGAGGTAGAAGAGGAGTCTAAGAAGCTGCTGACTATTTCGACACAAAAAGGGCTGTTCCGTTTCAATCGCTTGCCTTTTGGAGTGGCGTCTTCACCTGCATTGTTTCAGAAGGCTATGGATCAAGTGCTTCTCGGCCTACCATACACCCATTGTTATCTGGATGACATCCTCGTCAGTGGTCCAGATAAACAGACACACCTGAGAACCCTTAAGGCAGTTTTGGGCAGGCTGGAGGACTATGGCCTGCGTCTCAAACAGGAGAAGTGCCTGTTTTTCCAAGAATCGGTGGAATACCTGGGCCACATAATTGATGCGGCAGGGTTACACAAATCACCAGAAAAGGTGCGTGCCGTTATGGAAGCTCCAGCACCAGCTGATGTCAGCCAGTTACGTTCTTTTCTGGGAATGCTCAACTATTATGGACGTTTCATACCTGATTTAGCTACAGTCCTGAAACCGCTGAATGAGCTACTCAGTAAAGAGAAGAAATGGCAGTGGACATCAGCCTGCGAGTCAGCTTTCCAGAAAGCTAAAGAACGTCTGGCCTCACCAAAAATACTCACCCACTACAATCCTGAACTGCCTCTCCGTTTGGCATGTGACGCTTCACCATATGGCGTTGGAGCCGTGCTCTCACATGTCATGCCAAGAACGGCCAATTGCTTATGCTTCACGAACCCTCAGCAAAGCTGAACGAAACTATGCTCAGATCGAGAGGGAGGCGTTGGCAATTGTTTTTGGAGTGCGCAAGTTTCACCAGTATCTCCATGGTAACAAGTTCACCTTGCTCACTGATCATCGCCCACTGACCTCAATTCTGAGTCCAGTAAAAGGTACACCATCAATGGCAGCTGCGCGAATGCAGCGTTGGGCGCTCATTCTGTCAGCACATAATTTCACCTTACAGTATCGGAAGGGGGCACATCACGCCAATGCTGACGGTCTGTCACGTTTACCTCTGCCCCTTGCACAGAAAGAGAAACAGGGAGCAGTTGAGGTATTCTACGCATCTCAGCTGGACACATTACCAGTCAGTGTCGCCGAGATCAGACGTGACACTTTGTCTGATGTCACTTTGTCTCGTGTGCTGGAAATGGTAATAACTGGACGTTTTCCAGCAACAAAGGACACAGATCAAGAGCTGTCACCCTATCTGATGCGCAGACATGAACTCACAATACAGCAGGGATGCCTCATGTGGGGCTTGAGGGTGGTTGTGCCACCTAAGCTGCGCTCTCATGTACTGAAAGAGCTCCACACTGCATATCCAGGGATGGTGAGGATGAAGAGCTTAGCTCGCAGCTATGTTTGGTGGCCTGGCATTGATTCTCAAATTGAGCTTCAAGCTAAAGCCTGCCACTCTTGTCAGCGTGTGCAAAAAGAGCCTGGGTTAGCGCCTTTGCACCCTTGGCTGTGGCCTTCCTGTCCATGGGAACGGATCCATGTGGATTTTGCGGGTCCATTTGAAAGTCACATGTACCTGGTGGTGGTAGATGCACATTCCAAGTGGCCTGAAGTGCATATTATGGATAGCACCACAGCTGGTAAAACCATACAAGTGCTACGGGGTCTCTTTAGTCGCCATGGCATTCCCCACGTCCTGGTGAGTGATAACGGACCGCAGTTCTGTTCTGAGGAATTCAGGGTGTTCCTGAAAGCTAATGGAGTCAAACACATCCGCTCCGCGCCGTACCATCCTGCCACTAATGGTTTGGCTGAGCGTTTTGTGCAGACATTCAAGCATGCACTGAAAGCCTCCAGGGGTACAGCACCTGTGCAACAACGCCTTGACACGTTCCTCTTGACATATCGCAACACTCCGCATGCAACAACTAGAGAAACGCCAGCTATATTGTTCATTGGACGCAAGCTGCGCTCTCGACTGGATTTTTTGAAGCCCAGTGTGGCCGGAGCTGTGCGTCGGTCACAGGATGCGCAACAACAATGCCGACAGCAACACTCCAGGGACAGACGGTTCACTGTTGGCGAGCCTGTCCTGGTGCGCGATTATAGGAAGGGAGAGGACAAGTGGACGCACGGTGTCGTACTGGAGAAGACTGGGCCAGTGTCATACAAGGTGAATGTGGGAGCCCAAGGGGTGTGGAAACGTCATGTGGATCAGATGCTGACACGACCTGAGTCAGTATCTCAGCAGGTCACAGTGGATCCTCCGACAAGCTCTCAGATGTCACCAGCCCAGAGTGGTAGTGACACCATGCTTTACCCTTGTACAACTCTGCAGGAAGAGACTGTTGAACAAGTTATGGGGACCACCGTACCTCCAGATACACCCCAGTCTCTTAAATCATCACCGACTGACTGTACACAGGTTACAGAGCCTGTAAGACGTTACCCAGTGAGAGTCACCAAGCCACCCGCTCGTTATTGTGATGGGTGAGCGTATTAAGTAGTTCAGTGAGAGTGTTGGCGTTCAGAGACATTATTCTCAACTAAAAAGAAATTCATACAGAAAGCAACATTAGTTCCAGTTTTCATGAATGTTGTAATATAAAAAAAAAAAAGGTGCTACTTTGGTTATGGGAAATGTTTCTGCGGGTGGTGCCACGGTCGCATAGCTTAGTGGGGAGGAGATGTTATGTATGAACCAAGAATTATTGTGTGCTATGCAAGCCATCGCCAGTAGGGGGCACCACGCCCAGTTATGTGTGTGTGTTACTTCTGTGTGATCCCAATAAAGAAGAAGTCAACTTGTAAACAAACTGTTGTATGTGCAGTCTGACTCGGCATAAGCTCTAATAGTGTATTGACACTACAGTGGAAATATAACAGTTACTTTCCCTAGTAACTAGTTACTCTGAAAGTAACGAGTAACTTGAAGTAACTGAGTTACTTTTGATAGAAGTAACTAGTAATGTAACTAAGTTACTAATTTAAAGTAACTTACCCAACACTGGTTGTAGGTGAGATCAAAGAACAACCTCAAGAGCTGAAAACCAAAAATCTGCAGATCCTCTGACGCCCACTTGAGGCAGTGAATCAGTCCCCAGACTTCCATGTTGAAAAGTCCAACTTTACAGCAAAATAAACAAGTTTAGAGCCTGATACAAAAACTGGTGTTGGTCTTCATAACAGCTGTATGGGGGATGTTTTTTTATATTCACCCATTTGGATTTTGTCAGTGCACAAAGTCTGGTGTGTAGCCTCTGTGACTGACACGGCTGTAGCTGTCTGCTAGGCTTCACCTCAACTAATTGGAGTCCCTGAACTGGACCTCTGGATGGTGTTTGTGCCGTTGGTGCCTTCTGGAGTATTTTTAATGAATTTATCTGACAAATACTCTGGCTTGCTGTGTGCTACAGCATGTTCAAGGAGTTTCTGCTCTGCTAGGATTTTATTAGTCAGCTGCATGGAGACCACAGGCTGCCCTGCAGCACTCTAACATCGTCCATCACTGCAAACTCTACCACAAAACTGCAGTTTAGCTTGCATGCATTGTTCAGTATTAAGATAAAATTTGGATAAAACTTTATAAAAACTAAACAAACATGAAATAACTAGATAATTTTTACCACTGTGCTGCTCTTTTGTGGAGCTTTAACAGATCTACCAAGAATTTAGACAACACATGTCAGCTTTAAATGAGCACTGCTTACCTTTAAAAATTATTTCATTCATTTCATTCAGGCCTCTCCTTCTTACTGCTTTCTCACTTCTAAGAGTGAATCTGTAACACATTTTTATCACTATGTTATTTTTTTATTATGAGAAATACAACAGCTGTGCCTTTAGCTTTCAGTATGACTCTAATCCAAACTGCAGAGGAACATATTGTGTGCTTTCTGATATTTGTTTAGCTGTCTAAAATGTTAACCGATAACTCTTCCTTAGCTGAACTGTGCAGCAGATGAGTTAACATTACAAGTAAGTCTCTCAGAAGTGGATACAACTACCAGAGGTGGTGCATAAGATTTATTTTTTAACTCATTCTGTTGCAAATTTTGGCACTTGTATCCACTTTTTGAAAGATTTTTTTTCAGTTATCTGCTGCACTGTTATTGATGTCTGAATGCATGATTGCACAATCGGGATGTGAATGATAAAACACGAGACCTTCTAATGCAGGGTCTCTCTGGTGAATTAACCAAAAATATTTCCTTATATGTCCCAGGATAATCTTATATCTTATAATCTTATATCAGGTGAGCTTCCTGTTGGATTTAGTCTACATTTTACACTTTTATTGATTCTTAATACATTGTTGTTGTTTAATGTTATAATAAAGTGCCGAGTGGTGCCACTGTAACACTGGGGACTCCACATATTGTTTATTTCTTTAAACTATTATAATTTCAGTTGAAATATTTGCACCTGGTGACCGTAGTATAACCCTGTCACAGGCCTGTGTTTTTGTCTTGAGTAGAATTGATGGCATAATCAAAGGAAACCCCTGAAAGTGGAATTTACAGTTCCAGAAACCAAATCCTCCCAGTGGGAATGTCAGAGCTCAAAGTGTCTGATATTGCTGCAGGTGGTTTAATGTCGGGTTTGATTGCAAACCCAGTGCGCTGCTATAGAGACGCCAAAGGGGACCCTGTGGGTGAGACAGCAGAGTCTGATGCTTCGGGAATGAAAATGTGGTGAAAAGACACAAATCTACTTAAGTAACGGGGTTATCACTCAATTATTCATACCTAATCAGTTTCTTAACAGTAGTGGTGAGCTGAGGCAGGTAGTCCTGCTCAGTGTGTGGTTTCTAGGAACAGAGTCACCTTCACATTAATCATCTTTATAAAAAAATTAATCGATTTCAGAGGTCTTATTTCTATAAACTGATATACAGCAACCTGTGTGGCTTCCCCATCTCATACTTTCCATGGAACATTTTTCCTTTCCTATTTTTCTCTCTGTGGCACAAAAATTGCTCATTCTTACAAACCTCTGATTGGGTCCGTTGTGTTTTCACAGCCATCAAAGAGCACAACTCTGGGCCCTTCTGGTTTGGGTCACTGAACAGGCAATTTCAGGGTGTGGAAGAAGGCAATAAGGATATCTGAACTTAATACCCTGTCCTTAAGGCTGACCCCAGCACCCTGCGGATCAAACTCTTTTAGCTTCCTGCATCCACCAGCTCACTCTTATTGCCAAAAAGTTTATTTTTATGAAGTCAAGAGAAGCTCTCATGAACATTTCCTACCATCTGAGCACAGCCATGGATGCTTTAACCTTCTGAGCTCAGGTCATCATATGCAATCACTGTAGCCCTAAATTCTGGAGGTAGAGAAAAGGACATTTTTGGAAATGATGATGGTTGAATATCTTCACCTGTGTCTCATTACCTTCTTGCATCCAATTTCCTGATTTACCCATCGGTGTATAAATAGCACTGTTTCCCCCTCGGTCTTTATCTCAATATCTATTGTTGTTCATCTGTGTTCTCTGCTGGTGTGTTGGCTATTATGAATTTAATTTGTCACTTCATTTCATGCACTTTGAATTTCTGGGACCTATTTCAGGAAGCAGGTTTAGCTAACAGTTCAGATTTTGTTAAGCCAGAGATGAAGGAAACATAGATTTTCTGTTCCAGAAATAGAGTTAAGTAATCTATATAAAACTATATAAAGCTTTAGACAACAACACACTATTACTAATCAGTCATTTGTTGTGTTGCGTTGTTGTCGATCACACTGATGGAAAATATTTGTCACAGCTGGATCTTGGAGATGATGGGATGATGAGGCTGAAATAACTTAAAGACTTGTGTCTCTCATACATTTGGATCAATTTAAAAGTCACTTTTTTAAAAGCAACTGCTGCGAGTCTTCCTTATTCAAAACAATTCACTCTTCCAGATAAAATTAAGCCAAATATATATAAGCTAGCTCTATAAATCCTGAGTCCTTTCTTTTAATACATTTACCATTACTGATAAAACTTCACATTTATTAAAGACTCAGAAGACTGCTGTGTATTTCAGCTGAATGTGAAACAGCTGAAATACAAATTCTTGAGCTCTTCTCTGAGCCGTTGGTATTTCTCGTGTTCCTTCTTCCTGATGTTGCTGTCATTCGGAACCGCTACATCGATCACTACGGCCGTCTTCTTCTGCTTGTCTACCACCAATATGTCTGGTTGGTTGGCCACCACCATTTTGTCCGTCTGTATCTGGAAGTCCCACAGCATCTTAGCTTGGTCATTCTCCACCACCCTTGGGGGCATCTCCCATTTTGACCTTGGGACTTCCAGGCCATACTCGGCACAGATGTTCCTGTGCACTATGCCAGCTACTTGGTTATGGTGTTCCATGCATGCCCTGCCAGCTAGCATCTTACACCCTGCTGTTATGTGCAGGATTGTCTCAGGGGCATCTTTACACAGCCTGCACCTGAGGTCTTACTCCAGACTCCAGCCTCTATGGATCTTGTGCTCAGAGCTTGTTCCTGTGCTGCCATGATTAGTGCCTCTGTGCTGTCTTTCAGTCCAACTTTGTCCAACCACTCGTAGGATTTCTGGATGTCAGCCACCTCCTCTATCTGCCGGTGGTACATACCGTGCAGGGGCCTGTCCCTCCATGATGGTTCCTCCTCTTTCTTGGGTTTCTGCTGCCTGAGGTATTTACTGAGCACGCTGTCAGTTGGGGCCATCTTCCTGATGCATTTGTGGATGTCTGTTGTCTCATCCTTGACTGTGGTGCTGACACTCACCAGTCCTTCCTTCTACTTAGCATACAGCCTCAGGGTGCTGTATGGATGAAACCCTTCATGCATGGTCAGGAGCTTCCTGGTCTTGATGTCAGTGGCTTTTATCTCCCCTTTGGCCAGTTTATTATCCCGGGCAGGGCGTAGGTGTTGATAGCCCGGATCTTGTTCTTACCGTTCAGCTGACTCCTCAGGACTTACCTGACTCTCTGCAGGTACTTAGTGGTTGCAGCTTTCCTAGCGGCTTCTTTGTGGTTTCCATTTGCCTGTGGGATCCCCAGGTACTTGTAGCTGTCCTCTATGTCTGCAATGTTGCTTTCTGGTAGTTCAATCCCCTCAGTTCTGACATTCTGCCCTCTCTTTGTTATCATCTGACTACACTTCTCCAGTCCGAACGACATTCTGATGTCATTGCTGTATATCCTGGTGGTGTGGGGATTTGACACACTTGATGGTGACTTGTGCTATGGGCTTGAAGTTCGCCTCTAGTGTTGTACGCCACATCCCCATTGAGTTCCTGATGAAGGCTCTTAATGTCCCATTGATCTTGTACAATTCTAAGCATTCCAGTATCCAGCTGTGGGGCATTGAGTCATAGGCCTTCTTGTAATCAATCCAGGCAGTGCACAGGCTGGTCAGCCTAGTCTTGCAGTCTCGGGCGACTGGTTGGTCTACCAGTAGCTGGTGTTTTGCGCCTCTGGTATTCTTCCCAATCCCTTTCTGTGCCCCACTCATGACCCATGTGTGGGTTCATCTTAGCTGCTATAATGCCTGACAGGAGCTTCCATGTGGTACTGAGGCAGGTTATTGGCCGGTAGTTGGATGGGACTGGTCCCTTCTTGGGATCCTTGAGGATCAGGACTGTCCAGCCTTCGGTTAGCCATTCTGGGTGTCTCTCATCAACTAGCAGCTGGTTCATTTGTGCTGCCAGGTACTCATGGAGTGCAGTCAGCTTCTTCAGCCAGTAGGCATGAACCATGTCGGGGCCTAGAGCTGTCCAACTCTTCATACTGGAGACCCTTTCTTGGATGTCTGCCACTGTGATGGTTACTGGACCATGTTCAGGGAGGTTGCTGTGGTCTGCCCTCAGATCCACTAGCCACTGAGCATTGCCGTTATGGGTTGTGTCCTTCTCCCATATGCTCTTCTAGTATTCCGTGTAAAAAAAAAAAACACCCAGCACGCCCCTGCGGGCGGTTTATCCTTCAAGCTCGGGTCCTCTACCAGAGGCCTGGGAGCTTGAGGGTCCTGCGCAGTATCTTAGCTGTTCCCAGGACTGCGCTCTTCTGGACAGAGATCTCCGATGTTATTCCCGGGATCTGCTGGAGCCACTCGCCTAGCTTGGGAGTCACCGCACCTAGTGCTCCGATTACCACGGGGACCACCGTTACCTTCACCCTCCACATCCTCTCGAGCTCTTCTCTGAGCCCTTGGTATTTCTCCAGCTTCTCGTGTTCCTTCTTCCTGATATTGCTGTCATTCGGAACCGCTACATCGATCACTACGGCCGTCTTCTTCTGTTTGTCTACCACCACTATGTCCGGTTGGTTAGCCACCACCATTTTGTCCGTCTGTATCTGGAAGTCCCACAGGATCTTAGCTCGGTCATTCTCCACCACCCTTGGGGGCATCTCCCATTTTGACCTCGGGACTTCTAGGTTATACTCGGCACAGATGTTCCTGTACACTATGCCGGCCACTTGGTTATGGCGTTCCATGTATGCCTTGCCTGCTAGCATCTTGCACCCTGCTGTTATGTGCTGGATTGTCTCTGGGGCATCTTTACACAGCCTGCACCTGGGGTCTTGCCTGGTGTGATAGACCCCAGCCTCTATGGATCTTGTACTCAGAGCTTGTTCTTGTGCTGCCATGATTAGTGCCTCTGTGCTGTCTTTCAGTCCAGCTTTGTCCAGCCACTGGTAGGATTTCTGGATATCAGCCACCTCCTCTATCTGCCGGTGGTACATACCGTGCAGGGGCCTGTCCTTCCATGATGGTTCCTCGTCTCCCTCCTCTTTCTTGGGTTTCTGCTGCCTGAGGTATTCACTGAGCACTCGGTCAGTTGGGGCCATCTTCCCAATGTATTCTTGGATGTTCCTTGTCTCATCCTGGACTGTGGTGCTGACACTCACCAGTCCCCGGCCCCCTTCCTTCCGCTTAGCGTACAGCCTCAGGGTGCTGGACTTGGGGTGAAACCCTCCATGCATGGTCAGGAGCTTTCTTGTCTTTATGTCAGTGGCTTCTATCTCCTCCTTTGGCCAGCCTATTACCCCAGCAGGGTACCTGATCACGGGCAGGGCGTATGTGTTGATGGCCCGGATCTTGTTCTTACCATTCAGCTGACTCCTCAGGACTTGCCTGACCCTCTGCAGGTACTTGGTGGTTGCAGCCTTTCTAGCGGCCTCTTCATGGTTCCCATTTGCCTGCGGGATCCCCAGGTACTTGTAACTGTCCTCTATGTCTGCAATGTTGCCTTCTGGTAGTTCAATCCCCTCAGTTCTGACTACCTTCCCTCTCTTTGTTACCATCCGACTACACTTCTCCAGTCCGAACGACATTCCAATGTCATTGCTGTATAGCCTGGTAGTGTGGATCAGTGAATCGATGTCTCGTTCACTCTTGGCATACAGCTTGATGTCATCCATGTACAGGAGGTGGCTGACAACTGCTCCGTTCCATAGTCGGTATCCGTAGCCAGTCTTGTTAATGATCTCACTGAGGGGGTTCAGGCCTATGCAGAACAGCAGTGGGGACAGAGCATCTCCTTGGTAGATCCCGCACTTGATGGTAACTTGTGCTATGGGCTTGGAGTTGGCCTCTAGTGTTGTACGCCACATCCCCATTGAGTTCCTGATGAAGGCTCTTAGGGTCCCATTGATCTTGTACAATTCTAGGCATTCCAGTATCCAGCTGTGGGGCATTGAGTCATAGGTATATATATATATATATATATATATATATATATATATATATATATATATATATATATATGTTTACACACATATAAAGTGGTTGCTATGCATTATATTGATTTGTGGTATTGGCTTCCATTGATGATGACTTTCTTTTGCTACTCACACATGTTATAGAATAGAATAGAATAGAATACTTTTATTTGTCAATTTCTTCAAATGTACTTGCCATACAAAGGAATTGAAATTACGTTTCACACTGTCCCATGCGTAGGCATTGACAACAATAAGGTGCAGATGCACAACAAAAACAAAAACAGCCCTAACAATAAGATAATAAATAGTAATATAATAATATAAATAGTGCTAAAAGAATACTAAAAAAATATATATAGTAGCAGGTGTGTGCAATTGCAATGCAAGTCAGGAATGTTTTCAGTTCTTGGTTCAGAGAGTGTTTCCTTGTTGGAGAGTGTGGGGGGGTAGAGTCCAATCTGTCTACTATACTTCTGCCAATCTGGTGATTCTGCTGGCTGGGAGCCGGGAGGGAAGAGAGTTCAGCAGTCTCACAGCCTGGTGGATGAAGCTGTTGGTGAGCCTGGTAGTGCGGGAGCGGAGACTTCTGTATCTCTTTCCAGAGGGCAGGAGGCTGAACAGACAGTGCGCGGGGTGGGTTGCATCGTTGACAATTGTGATGGCTTTGCGGGTGAGGCGAGTGGTGTAAATGTCTTGCAGGGAGGGGAGTGGTACACCAACTATCCTCTCAGCTGTTCTCACAATGCGTTGTAGAGCTTTTCTGTTATAGTCAGTGCAGCTACCGCCCCACACAGTGATGCAGCTGGAGAGGATACTTTCAATAGTTCCTCTGTAGAATGTAGTCAGGATGGGTGGTGGAGCACTTGCCCGCTTGAGTTTGCGCAGGAAGTAGAGGCGCTGTTGTGCTTTCTTGGCCAGTGATGCTGTGTTGGTGGTCCAAGAGAGGTCCTCACTGATGTGCACCCCCAGGAACTTGGTGCTGCTCACCCTCTCCACCGCAGCGCCGTCGATGGTCAATGGGGGGTGACAGGTGTGGCCTCTCTGGAAGTTGACAATAATCTCCTTGGTCTTACTGACATTTAGCAGGAGGTTGTTGTCTCTGCACCACGTGGTCAGGAGCTCAACCTCTTTCCTGTAGTGGGTCTCATCGCCCTTGGTGATGAGCCCCACCAGCGTTGTGTCGTCCGCAAACTTCACAAGGTGGTTGGAGCTGTAGGTTGGTGTGCAGTCATGTGTCAACAGGGTGAAGAGCAGAGGACTGAGCACACAGCCTTGTGGAGCCCCCGTGCTCAGGGTGATGCTGTTTGAGACCTTGTTGCCCACACGCACCGCTTGAGGCCTCTGGCTGAGGAAATCCAGCAGCCAGTTGCAGAGGGAGGTGCTGAGGCCCAGTCTGTCCAGTTTACAGATGAGTTGTTGTGGTATTATGGTGTTGAATGCTGAGCTAAAGTCTATGAACAGCATTCTCACATATGAGTCTTTCTTGTCCAGATGAGTTAGGGCTGGGTGGAGGGCAGAGCAGATTGCATCCTCTGTGGATCGTTTCGCTCTGTATGCGAACTGGTGTGGGTCCAGGGTGGGAGGTAGGGTGGATTTGATGTGTGACATGACTAGTCGTTGTGTTATCAAGAGGAACATACTCAGAGTTGATTAAACTTACTCTGATCACCTGTTCCAGAACTGAAAACTCAGAGCTGCCAAACCAAAGTCAATGAACTCAGAGTTAATTAAACATCTTTTAAACATCACCTTCCCTTTTATGTGAACGTGCACAGAGCCAGAAGCAGAAAGCCCAGCTTAACAGAGAAAGCTGATACCACTGTCGTGATCACCTCAAACCCATGTTTTAGGCTTTTATTATGGGTCACATTGGTTTATTACTACTACTTATTGGTTAACTGTTTAAAAAACAAAACAAAACAGTGATTTAGCATGGACTGGAGATATATCATTCCTGAACCTGCACTGGACTGACAGTTTTTGAATGAATGAGACTATCGTGAAACTCTGTGTGTAGTAGAAGTTTATCTTTTTGATGACTTTTTAGGGCCGAGTTGATTGTTCTGACTTTGAATCTACCTATCCACTCATTTTATCCCATTATGTGACCACTGAATTTGATCACAAGGATAAGCTCCTTAGGCACAAACTGTCGTCTCAGAAATCCAACAAGCAGTTGCCATTAACCATCGCAACCTGCTGAAGTAGCATGTTTCACAATTTCTGTTTTAAACTAACAGAAATTATTAGTTTGTTTTTTAATTGTTAATTTTGCTTCTTAATTATTGTTTTATTAGTATTCAGAAATGGCTAACATTTAGCAGAAACAAGCAGAATGCTATTATGTCATCGACCACATCAGCTTCACTGTAAGTAAAACCAGAGGTCATAGCTGTTGGCTGTTTTACTCCATTCACAGCTATTCATTAAAGACTATCTCATGAGCACTCGCTAGATAAACTGCAGTCATTTTCATTGCGATGGCATCATTTGGCTCTCTGTAGAGCTGCTCCGATCTTTCCTGGGCCAGCAGAGCTGATTGGATGATGGATTCTGCAACATTCAAACACTGATGTGGTGCTGGTGCCTGAGAAATGGGACGGATGTCACTGATGGAGCGTGAGCATGCGAATGATAATGAAATTGTGCACATACAGGCTTCGTGCGCGTGTGTGTGTGTGTGTGTGTGTGCGCACGCGCTACCACTCTCTAGGGTTTTGGATGAGGTAATAAAGGTTGTTATGGCAACGGGTTCAATGGGTGAAGTTTTTGCTTGAGGTCTTTTAGTAATATCTAGATCATCCTAAATGTCAGTGCTATTTTCTTTCAAAAATCACTTTCAGTGAGTTGATAAAAATGTTTTTTCAAAGAGCTCTGTGGATTCCTTACATTGGAAAAGATAGAAAAGACTTCCCACTCACTCTGATTTTAAACACTTATGGTTTATATAGCAAGCTTACCGGACAACATCAAACATTCAAGGTAATTTATTATTATGCAACACAAGCTTGACCAACAGTGCTGCAGCTATAGTTCCCTCTATGCTGCTAAAAAAGAATGTATAATTTAGTCATGAATAACAAGTATTTTCCATGAAGTGTGGAGGATTAGATATGTAGCCCTGCAACCTGAGGCAAACCTGACTGTTCCAAAGTGTGTTGGTACAGCAGTTATAGATACGTGCCACTTGCCAGACGGCATCAGGGTGAGCACGGTGTTGCTGGGGTGGATATTTTTTGTTTATACGGGTGCTAGGGACCACTAGATGGTTAAACGTTGCTGCCCAGAAATGCTACTGATTTGAATGATTAATTGGACTTTTCTAATGTGATGCCAGTTATGCAGTAACCTACCACAGGTGAGGGAGAGAGATTTATGGGAAACAACTTGATGAAGGAAATACTCATTCCTTGAAGAATCGTAATGACTTTGAATCCATCAGTGTCCCACTTACGGTTAGGATTGCATTTCAGGCAAATGCTAAACAAGAATGGCAAACCGCAGCTATCATCACATTAGATTTTGGAGACTGCACTTTGATATTCCCAAATATAAGAAATGACATAGAAATGTGGTAGATGCTAATCTAACCTACCCTCACCCCTACTCCTAAACAGTTTTGTGACCTGATGGCTGTTCAGAGGCTAATCAGGCCAAACTTGAACCTTTCCCTAAAACCAAACCACGTTGAACACAGATTATCTTTGGGGTTCTTTTAATTTGAATTATAAAGTAAGTGTTCAGAAGAAAATAAAAAGGTTATAAAAATAAGGAAATAAAAGTTGTACAGACAGTTCTCATCCAGTAACAGCTTTGTGCACTGGTAACCCACTGCTACTTCAGGTTATTATCCCAACTTTTCAGGGTGTCAATTCGTGACTGATGTAAACCCATCCAGAAACCAAACAAACTTAGCAGTGCAAAAATAACTGTAGTGGCTTCTCCTGCTAGAATACAGAGCCAAAATTAAACAGTTAACAACAGTAAATTTTTCTTACACACAGAGATATTATAATACAGGTGTGAACTCAAATACATACAGTGTCTTAATCCAGCAGAAAAACGGAATACAGATTCCTATAAGATGAACAGCGAAGTCGGTCATAGCAACACCTGGTGTCTTAACTGTTCCACACTTCGTGCTTAAACAGACCACACAGCGAAAACATGGCATTGCACGCCCACGTTACAGCAATGCAAGCTAGCACTTCCGTGAATGTCTCTGTAGATCCCCATCATCCCTTGCGCTTTCAGGGGTACCCCCTAAGAAACAGCTCCATCCAGTGGCATGTCCCAGTATATATATTTATAAGTTTTGGATTCCTATTTGGAGCTTATCATTCTCAAAGTGAGTTTTTCCCCCCTGGATTTCCTGTTAATGAGCTGTTTTGCAAACCCGTGTTTTGGTTCATGTTTCCACTGTTATTCTTCAGTTTTATAGTGGTTTTATTGTTCTTTTTAATGTGTAGTTTTTTATTGAGCTCTGGATGCCTGCTTAGATGAACATCCGAGCCCTCATTATTGATTTGTATTTAGCATTGTTTCCTTCTTTGAGTAATTTGTGTTCCCTCAGTGCGGTCCCCTCTGTTCCTCTCTCGCTTGTTTCTGTGTTTATGTCTTGGTCGCTTGTACTTAGTACTTAAGTTAGTTAATTGCCAATATTTATGTCTGTATGTGTTTCCTTTGGTCTTTATTCTGCTGTGACTGTTTTCAACTGTTCAGCTGTGTCTAGTTCCCCACCTGCCTTTAGAAACTGTGTGTATGCCTACTTATGAAGGGATTCTTTTCTCTCCCTTTTTGGTTTTGGAACTTGACCCTCCACACAGTTACTCTGTGACTCACAGCTTTGTCAGGGACAGACTGTCACCACAGTTCTGTATTTGTCTGCACATGGCAACTTCTGCACAATTTGATTCAGTTTCATACTATTTTTGTCATTTTTTGCCACTTATAGGGCTTATTTTGCCCATCTGTCAGTATTTTGTTGCGTTGAAACACTTACATTTCTTCCCAGTGAGGCATAATGAAGCCTCTGGGTTAACTAATGTACTTCATAATAAATTGCAGCAAAATACAGACATGGTACTTTAAAGCAAGTGTTAAAAAACATATAGTCAGCACTATGCATGCAGCAGAGCACTTGTACCTTTAATGACCTCGACATCTCAACATAAACAGTGCAGTATATTAACATAGCTTTGTAGTGTGTTTATATTTAACAATAAAAGGGTTGCCAAAGAAGATTTTATGCATTTCATATAGAACACAGTATATCCTTTAATAACCCAACAAGCAAGTGTCACCTTTTCATTATTAACTTCACTGTTACTACCAAGCATCACAAATGGTTTTTGCTCAGTATGTGGTTCAGCCTCACCCCGGCTGCTGTTGCTGCTGCTGCTTCTGTTCACTCCAACGTTGTTGTCATGCAGTCAAAGTCGTCCTTTTGGAATTACAAAGAGCTGCATGGTTAATAAGTTAATTAAAACATCAATTAGATGTCTGACCTTCATTTTCCGCTCTTCATCCTGCGGCTGAACGCTGCTCACAGCTGCTGAAAGGAAACAACAGCCGACGAGTCTCTGTTTGAACATTATTCAGACTAAAAAGCTTGTCTGAACAGAGGAAAATCAAAGCTTTCAGGACCTCCACACTGCTGCAGGAGTTTGAAAATTATTTTAAATACTTGTGTTGAACACGGTTCAAGCACATCCTGGAGAACCTGTGATGCATGAATCACAAATTGCTTAAAATGTTCTGGCACAAAGAAAAAAAGTCGTTTGAGGGCACCTCTTCTCAAAAAATGCCCCTTACAGGAGAGAGAAGATTCTTATTATAAAGTATAAATATAAATGTACTGCCTATTAATTCTAACAGCTGAGGGAAATAGGGGAAAAAAGCAAGCAGCTAAGCAGCTTGACTGGTAAAATTACTGAGCTGTCAGTCAGTGAATGTGTGAGTCCTCCAGAGGTCACATGTGCACGTGGGATGTCTGATTGACTGACAGTAGCTGGTGGGCTGTCGGAGTTCTGGTGTTACACCAAAGGGAAGGAGAAACAAAGTTAACAAACTGGTGCTACAGCTGCATGAAAACAGCAAGTGACATAAAAAGCAAAGAGCTAACAGCAGTAAATGTGATTAGTTAAAGGTGACCAGATTCAGAAATGACAGGTGCCTGGAGGATGGATAGAAAGCACCAGAATGCTTCAAATAAACACATTGCATTAAACTGGTTACCAGGTTAACAACCATACAGGACTCTAATCATACAATATAATACATTATGATATGTGTGTCAGGGAGTGGTGTGGCTACAAGCCCTGCAACAGTAAGCCAACAGCATTTATTCTGCACCACTAACAAGGAAACACTTTAAAATGTAAACAGCTTCTTTATCAGATTACCAGAAACCCGTTTGTTATAAGACAAAAAACACACGTCAGTAAAACTGTACGAGTAACCTGGATAAATGTAATTCAACTGAAGCGCAGTGAAATCACCACATGAATGCTGTTGTTTTCAGTTCTACCATACATACTCACTCAACATTAAACCGCCAAAACACTCTTCATTTTGCCAACAGCAAACCCACATTGCTTCTCGTCATGGTCCTGGGTCTTGGGTCCAAGGTTTTGAGGTTCTGGAGCGTTATTGTTCGTCTTCTATATTTATGTTGTGATTTTCATACAGTTCCTTAGTCATTTGAGCTGTTAATTCTTAGTTCTAATTTCAGTTTCACATCAGTGTTTATTTATTCCCTCAGTGTTTTTTGTCTCTTTCCAATATGTCTTTCCCATCCAATCAACTTCAGTTCCCTGTTTAGGGGTCTTTTCTTTCTTCCTGTTTTTCGTTTTGTAGATTTTTTTTGGAAGGGGAAAAACTGGATGGATGGATAGATGGATGGATTTTTTTGTCTCTTGTGTCTCATGCTTAGTTTTACTCCCGTCTTCTTCTTGTCTTCACTGTCCTCAGTAGTCTCGTTTGCCTTGTTTCCTTTTACCCTGATATCTTTAAATATTCCTCTCCTCCCCTTCTGTCATTGTCATAGCATCTGTTGAGTCTCCCCTGTGTGCTGCTGGCTCATTTGTTTCATTAGCATTGCTATCCTACTTTAAAGGCCACATTACCTGCAATACCTGGGTGCCATGGCTGAGGCAGGCTGGGTTGTAGTTTGCTATTGATTTATGTCTTTTTTCAGTAAACCTAAGTTTCAGGTGGACCTGTGGCTCCGCCGTTGGGTGGATTACTGTGTGGGCCTATTCTATTGCACCTGCTGTGAATTAACATAATCAAGCTGAGAGTGTTTGAAGGCTGGATTCTAATGAGTACACTTTTGAATGCTTGGATTCCTGCTCTGTTTCATGTCTGCTGCTGCCAGTCCTGTTTCCAAGATTTCTGTAACTCATAAGTGTACTAGTCACCTGCCCACCCACTCTCCACCATTGCTCACTCACACTCTGAACCTGCCTACCTGTGAAGATACCCTCCCCAAACTTCTATCTTCCTTGCTGCCAAGTAAGCATTCTCTTCACTCACTGTTAGACTTGTTCCAAATCCTTCCAGACCCTCACTTACCCATTTTTTCTCCCTCTGCAGAATTCCTGTAACCAAACCAAGAAATTCAAATGACTCCCGCAGTGATGAAGAAACACTTAAATCAAAAAGGTGAATGAACGTAACAATAACGCTTTATGTGTTCATACACCACTCTGCATTTATTAGGTGTTAGGTGCTCTGTGATCCAGCATTTTGAGTTTATTTTGTATTTTTGATTTCTTATATTATATTGGAAATATGTTAAGTTCTTGTGTTGTTATTATTAGTTAGGATTTAGTTGAGTTTTAGTCTAGTTTATGTTTCTGTCACGTTCTGCAGAGGCAGGCCGTGCGGTGGTGTGTGTAATGGACCCAGGAGCATACACAAGTGAGTAGACGGGAGTGAGTTTAACAGAAAGTGAGCCTTTAATATGACTGAAGACCAGGAATACAAACACAGCAGGGATAGCGTGGCTAAACTATAACTAAACTGGGAAAACTAATACTGTGACAAACTAAGAGAACTCTGAGACGAAGATGATCACAAAAAGACTGATCGTGAAAACATGGGGGTGAGAACACAGACGACGCGACACAGACTACATGAAACACAGAGACTAAATACACAAGAGGGATGATCAGGGGAAGTGGCCACACATGGGAACACAGCTGACACAGATAAACATAACAAGACATGGCAGGAGTAAACAACACTGACGGGAGACTGTCAAAGTAAAACAGGAAGTACACAAAGGTGCAAACAGGAGGAGAGAGAGAGCACGGGCATAGTGGGCTGGGGAAACATGGAATGAAACACAAGGAGGGGAGATGAGGGCTCACAGATACATAGAGGGGCACACAGGGGGTAAAAGTCACAAGGGGAAGTCAAATAAGGAACAACATAACAGGACAACTCAGGAAACATGACCTAAATAAGGAACGAAATACAAAAATACAAGAAACTAAGAATACTGGGCCCACATGGCCCAGGACCATGACATCACCCCCCCCTTAAGGGCTGGCACCAGACAGCCCAAACACAGAAAAAAACAAACAGAAAACAACCCAGGGCGGGCGGCGGGGGCCCAGGACGGAGGGCCAAAACAAAAACTACCACCAGAAGCACAGGGGACGGTCCAGAAATCAGTCCAGCGGGCCAACCCAAAGGGCAGCAGCACCAGAGTCCGAACAGTTCAGGGGGCCGACCGTGCGGACGGCAACGGCGGCGACACGGAAACAGTTCAGGGGGTCGGCCGCGCGGAAGGCAACGGCGGCGACAAAGGAGACGACGGAGCAGTTCAGGGGGCCGGCCGCGCGGAAGGCAGCGGCGGCTCTCCAGTGTCAGGCGTACTGGCTGAGGCCCGGTGGGCACAGGACCAGTCGAGGCGGGAGACTCTGAGGCTGGGCCAGACGAGGACGAAGACTCTGAGGCTGGGCCAGACGAGGACGAAGACTCTGAAGCTGGGCCAGACGAGGACGAAGACTCTGAGGCTGGGCCAGGCGAAGATGAGGCTGAAGCCGGAGCCGGACCAGGCGAAGAGGAGGCTGCAGCAGGCGAAGCACAGGCTGGAGCGGCAGCAGGCGAAGCACAGGCTGGAGCTGCAGCAGGCGAAGCACAGGCTGGAGCTGGACCAGGCGACGACGTGGACGGAGACACGGAGGCTGCAGCGGGCGGCGGCATGGAAGCCGGGGACGGAGACTCCGAGGCTGCAGCTGATGGAGCAGCTAGTGGCTGGACGGGCTCCTCGGGCCCCCCAGTTGATGAGGAAGGTTGCTGAACAGGCCCCTTGGACCCTCCAGCGGAGACAGGCGGCTGAACGGGCCCCTCGGACCCTCCAGCGGAGACAGGCGGCTGAACGGGCCCCTCGGACCCTCCAGCGGAGACGGGTGGCTGAACGGGCCCCTCGGGCCCCCCAGCTGACGTGGCGTGGGACTGGACGGCCTCCTCGGGCCCCCCAGCTGACGTGGCATGAGGCTGGACGGGCCCCTCGGACCCTCCAGCGGAGACGGGAGGCTGAACGGGCCCCTCGGAACCTCCAGCTGACGTGGCATCTGAGGAGGCCCTGGGGAGAGTCTTAAGCTCAGAAGCGACTGGTGAGGCAGCACATAGAACACTGTTAGCACGACAAGCTTTGAAAACATAATTTCTCAGGTCATGAACACTTTCGGTAACTCGAGTGGTAGATGCCAACTCCCTGTCGGTATTGTCAACACAATAGTTCATGGTAGAAGCAGTAGCATCAGAGCTCACGTTCCTGTGCATTTGGTCTTGAGCACTGTCTGCAATCCCACCATCAGGGAATATGGTACTAGACTCCACTACGATCTGCACGCGGGGGTAACACTCCGTCTCGGCTGTACGAGTTGGCTGCGGTAGATAACAGTCTGAGGCGGAGAGAAAGCTCACGCCATTCCTAGCAGGCTCAGAAGCAGACTGTACAGTCGACGTGTGAACCCCTTTCGCTGTCTCATGAACCTTGGCTCCATGTGGTGCGGCTATGGGAGCAACACTAGAAAAAGTCCTGGATTCTACAGGGTCAAGAACGTTGTCTGTGGTTTCGTTGTGTGGTTTTTCAAAACAGTTACACACAGTCCTTTCATTATCACAACACTGCTCTGACTGGCCCTCATTCGTAACTAGAGTTAGGTCAGTCACAGCATGGGTGTCTATGAAATCATGATTAATGGTAGAGCAGTCTTTGGCACCAGTTTCTTCATAGCTGGGCCCACAAAAGGGCAACCCAGTACACTCCACTATATCAGGCTCATGAGATGAAAAAGCACAGTCACTCACCTCCGTTATAAGAGGAGTCTGGGACAAAACTAGGACGGGTGCTGACTGGACAGCTGCTGCCCCCACCTCTTCAGAGACTTCAGCACAGTACAAACAGTCTGTAGTTGCTCCTTGAGGAAAGCTGGGCGGTCTCTCTTCAGACTCGGTAGATGGTTCACGCAAAGTTTCAAACCTGGCATGAGGTGGCTTGGTAATCGTTAAATTGTCTGAGGTAATAGGATTTAATTCTTGATCACCCACACAACTAGGACTGCTCGCTAAGGATGTCAACACATTAAATCGAAAGTCGTCTGATACAGAATACTTTGAGTCTGACCCCTTACTCCCAGCATCTTTCATTATTCCTGAAAAACCCACCGATTGCAGGTTCACTGTGTGAGACGTAACGTCCTCATCACTAGTTAACTCAGAAAATCCCTTTGACTTGAGGTCTTTGGCTAAGGGGCTAGATACGACGTCAGAAACTGAGTCAGGGGTACTCACGGCTGGATGGCTGATGGGAGTTAAAGCCTCAGATGGCATTAACCCTTTAAGACCTACCATAGAACCAAGTCCGCCAGAGCTTATATTATATTTTTACATGCTGTGGAGCCATTTTTGGGAGCATTTCAAGTTGCTATACATCAATACAACCATTATAGCCCAGATTTTAATAATATGTATTCATTAAGTGCATAGTAATTACATAAATTGCAAAAAAGTGCAATAAACTACAAAAAAATTGAAAATCGTTTTTGATTTTTTAACATATATTTGTAGTTAGAGAAATTTAAGAGGCTTATCCCTCAAAACTGTAAATACAAAAAAGTTGCACAAAATAGTTTCCCACCACAGGAAATTTATTTTGAGTGTCTTCATAGTTTTATTTTTGAAATACACCAATTTTTATACACTGCAGGAAAAACGAAAATAAATATTATACTGCAAATTTGCAAAAAGGCAGCATATGCATCAAAATAAACTATTTCCAGCAGTGCAATATGAGTCCTAAGCATCCCAGAAACGACACAGAAAGTCATAAAGTCAAAGATAACTTTTAAAAAGAGCAGTATAGGCCCTGAGGCCCTGATCGCAAAAAAGACTACATTTCCGCGAAAATGACGTCACTTCCGGTTTCGGCCAGGTAATGGCGGAAATGCAAAAGTTCGCGCTGACGTCTATTCCAACGTAGGAAGTGTTTTGAACAGCTGATCGGACCGGCAAAGCGTGTTTCTGGAATATTATGTTTTTGTTCCTGCAAGCGCTTTTTATGCAGTTTTTGCAAAGCTTTATGTGGAAGGAAACCGTGACCGAGGACAAGCTGATGGCACAATATGTAAGTACAACTCCTCCGGTTTCATATGCAAAAAAAATTTTTGCGCTAGCTTACGTGGTTGCAGTGCTACCGGGATTTAAAAATAGTTACGCATAACAGAGCGTTCCCGCTCCGATCGGCTCTAAAGGGTTAACTGAGGGACCTCCTTAGGCTGAGGCTCAGAGCGCCGGCGGCGAGAGTGCCGCTTCTTTCTATCCGTGGAAGCGGGCGGGGTGAGCGGTGGAAGTCCCTGGCAACTCCGGGGACCCCCAAGAGCCAGTCGAGTTCCCCGGAAAGAGCGCTCATCACGATCAGGGGCGAGCCACGGCTCCCTCCCGAACTCTTCCTCTAGCTGTGCGTATGCGGCGTGCTGCTGCTCCTCGAGATCGACATCCAGGACCCCCACAGCATCCCCGTGATGCTCCGTGGAGGGCGAGGCGGGACGTAGCGGTGCGCGACGGCGGCGAGAATGCCGCTTTTTCCTTGAAGCGGCTTTGGACAAAACCTGACTTTCCATAGCGACCGGCTCCTCGTCCTCCAACCACATCCGTGCCAGAAAGACAGCAGGAGACGAGTAGTCCGATCGGGGCGGCGAGGGCGGGCGGCAGGTGCGAGGCAGGGCGGTTGGCGAGAACTCCTCCTCGGGGATGAGCCAGGGCTTCCAACGGAGCTCGTCCTCGCGATACGCCCGTAATACCTGTTGCCGCTCCTCCTCGCCGAAGTCAATAGCAGCTGGCATCTCCTTGATCCGCGTAGTGCAGTCAGGCGGTGACGAGGATGCGGAAGCCGATGGAGCGTGAGCCGAGGGTGTGGCGGCGGTGAGCCTCACCGTACCGACTCTGACGGCTTCTGGCTCACGAGGCAGCGGGGAAACAGAGCTACCGCATGACTCTGGCGACGGCTCACGCACACAGGACCGCTGTAGTTGCGAGCGGAGTTGGAGAGAGGAGACGAGAAAGTCAATGACGAGGGGATGCAGTGCCTCCCATAACCAAGGGAATACGGACACGCATACCCCTACTTGGCGGGCTAACTCGTTCCGTTCCTCCTCTCTGGAACACCGCAACCACTTGCCGCATAGCGACTCCACTGTCCGGATGATCTCCCGTTCTTGTGTCGCTGGGTCCGGCATGGTCGCGTCGTACTGTCACGTTCTGCAGAGGCAGGCCGTGCGGTGGTGTGTGTAATGGACCCAGGAGCATACACAAGTGAGTAGACGGGAGTGAGTTTAACAGAAAGCGAGCCTTTAATATGACTGAAGACCAGGAATACAAACACAGCAGGGATAGCGTGGCTAAACTATAACTAAACTGGGAAAACTAATACTGTGACAAACTAAGAGAACTCTGAGACGAAGATGATCACAAAAAGACTGATCGTGAAAACATGGGGGTGAGAACACAGACGACGCGACACAGACTACATGAAACACAGAGACTAAATACACAAGAGGGATGATCAGGGGAAGTGGCCACACATGGGAACACAGCTGACACAGATAAACATAACAAGACATGGCAGGAGTAAACAACACTGACGGGAGACTGTCAAAGTAAAACAGGAAGTACACAAAGGTGCAAACAGGAGGAGAGAGAGAGCACGGGCATAGTGGGCTGGGGAAACATGGAATGAAACACAAGGAGGGGAGATGAGGGCTCACAGATACATAGAGGGGCACACAGGGGGTAAAAGTCACAAGGGGAAGTCAAATAAGGAACAACATAACAGGACAACTCAGGAAACATGACCTAAATAAGGAACGAAATACAAAAATACAAGAAACTAAGAATACTGGGCCCACATGGCCCAGGACCATGACAGTTTCACCTATGTCTCCTTGTTTATGAGTCCTTTTCTGTTTGTGTCTCTCTCCTCTGTCCCTCTCCCTCTCTCGCTCCCTCTCTCTGTCTCTCGTGTCAGGCTTGCGTGTTAGTTCATGTCTCTCCATGTTTCCTGTTTTATTTTGAAAGGTCTGGTGCTTCCATGTTCAGTGTGTTTAGTTGTACTTTCCCCTTTGGCTTCATGATCATTGTGCCACCTGTATCTCCCCAGGTGTTTCCTGATTACCCTTCTGTGTATTTATGTTCTCTGTCTTCCCTCTGATCTTTGTTGGGTCGTCTGTTTGTCTTCATGTCAGGTTATATCAAGTCACAGAGTTTTCACTTCCCACTGTTCATGCTCAGGTTTGGCTTATTTCATAGTTGCATTATTCTGTTCCTGTTTAGTTTCATGTTCTTGTCTCTTGTCATGGTTTTCACAGTTACTTTAGGTTTCAGTTTAGTTTCGCCTTGCCTTGTTTTTCTGTTTTTTGTATCAGCCGGAATGAAGGCGGCCTTTTTGTTTAAACACCAGTTCATTTCTCCCGTGTCTGCTTTTGGGTCCGCACTGGCGATCCCCGCCGTGACAGCATTTAATCATTACTTAATATTAATCTCTGGCTCACTTCATTATCTCATCTTTGTCCCGTCTCCCACCCCTCACCCCAAATTGTAATGGCCACAGGCATGGAGCTCCATGAGCCTGCTGGAGGTTTCTTCCTGTCAAAAAGGAGTTTTTTTCTTTCCATTGTTGCTAAGTGCTTGCGCATAGGTGGCTGTCTAAATGTTGACAGTTTCCCTCAGTTATTATAAGGTCTTCACCTGACAACATAAAGAATTTTCTATTTGTAAATAAACTGCAATGATTGAGTCTGAATTCAGACTCCTTCTGATCCACTCATGACACTGTCATGACACTGGGTTCGCCAGTATAAATAGAGATCCTGCCTTCACTTCTAAACAATAAATTAACTTTAACTCTGATAAACAATTCTTTTTTTCTCATGATTGCTTAAAGAACTGTTGTTTTTCTGCTGTATTTCTTTTTTTTTTTTCTCCTTTCTTTCTTTCTGCTTTAAGTCCGCCTGAAATTACATTTTATTTCATCTCTTATTGTCACGATCCTGGGTCTTAGGACCCAGTGTTTTGAGTTTTAGTTCATTTTGATGTTTATAGTATGTTTAGCTCATTAGGCCTCCTATGTTGATTTGCTTATTAGTTCCCCCTTGTGTCTCAACCCATGTTAAGTCTCCCCTGCCCTTCATGTCTCTCTGTGCCCCCTCTGTTCTGTTTATGGTGTGTCTTTGCATGTTTGAGTTTCTTGTTTTCTGTCACCCTGCATTGTGCATTATGTTCTCATGGTTGGTCTTTTGTTACTCCCTCTAGTCTAGTCTCTTGTGTTCAAAGCTGAGTATTTCCCTCTGTGTATTTTGGTTCTTAGACCTCTGCCTTATGGTTTGTCTCTGTTTCTTAGTTGCTGTCTCCACTGTCTAGTTCGCGTCTCTGTGTGATACTTCCTGTTTTACTTTGAAGGTCCATGCCTCATGTGAGTGTTTCTAGTTTTGCGTCTCTGTCTCGTCCAGTCCTGATTTCTCCCAGCTGTGCCCTCCTTCTGTGTCTCATTCCCTCGTTATCCCTCTGTGTATTTAAGCCCTGTGTTTCTCTTTGTCAGTGTTGTAGTCTCCATCATAGCTGTGTGATTTTTCCCTGTGGCTCCTTGTGCTTTAGTTTTCCCAGTTTAGTTTATTTTGTATTGTTTTTCGTGTCCCACTCCACGCCAGCAATAAAGCTGTGTTTTTTGAGTTTACCTTTTGTCTCTGTGAGTTTGCGTTTGGGTCCTACTTTTGCCTGCACACAGCCGTACTGTGACACTTATTGGCATTTCTTGTCTGTCTTTTTGTTGGAATTTCTTTTTGAGTATCCTTTTGTCTTTTAAACTGTCATATAAACAGTTTATTTGCAGCAACACAAGCTTAAATCTACTGTATTTCAGAATCTCTTATAATACCTGTAAAAGGTTGTAAATAGTAACCAGTTAGCAGTTATATACATTTTAATAATGGTCCCTGAATCCTTGTAATATACAGTGCATGTTTATGAAACACGTCCTCACAAACCTGTGTGTGTGTGTATGAGTATGGGTGTGTGTGTATACACACCATCTGTGCCTGCATTGTAATCCGTCACATCATCCCTTTGTTAACCTGCGAGGCCTCGCCGGTGAAGGTGACGACCCGACACAACACTGTAATGAGTCAGGATAAAATACCCTCCACTGCAGACAGCATCAGCTTTCTTACTCTAAAGAACACACACTCTCACAAACACACACATAGATGTTAGTGTGAATACAAATCCACAGTCACACACGAGTCTTTGACTTGGACAGGTAAACCAAGAGTGTTTGCACTGACAACATAGAGAATAAATACGCTTTGAGGTCAACGAGTTAATCACCACCTTTAGCAGAAGAAGAAGAAGATGCAGCATCCTCTGTCCTGTAAATCAAAGCAATGCATCATATAACCTTTCAAGAAAACAATTCATACAATTATGCTGATAAGTGATCTGCGTCAACACAATTGACAAGTCACGCATCATCTATCACAGTTCTGTCATTAAGACTCGGGGAATCTGATGGATAATAATTGTTGACACAAACATTGTTAATGTTTGTGTCTAAGGCATTGTGTGTGGTGGTGTGTGTGTGTGGTTTTTCTTCTCCCAAAAGTATAATTCATTACCCAGAACAGTCCAATATTTGTTTAAAAATTAATATTGTTTAAAATATAGTTTTACAAGGATATTGTAATATTTCTTTTAATGAAATGGGCACAAAATCATGAGTGTCATGGTTTCCTCATCAAACGTGACCAAACAGTTCAAATGGTTTAACATACCAAAATGATAACCCTGTAGTGCTGTTTGGGCAGCTGTGCCATTTAACTTTAAGATTTAATAATTAGTATTAAGCTCAATTTTCAACAGCACAAAATTACATTGATTAAAAAACTAAGCAAACTAAACAAAACTCCACTAAAGTATGTTTTTATATCTCAGACAGAAAATCAGCATCATTCGCAGCTGATCTACATCTGCAAATCTCTGGACAGGGAAGGAGGTAACTGAGATCAGCATCAAGCTTTGGAAATTAGCCAGATATAAGCTTTTTATAATATTTATAACATTTTATAAAATAAAATTTAATGCGGTTACAAATATCACTTCTGTATCTGATGTCAGCATGCTAAACCCAGGGATGCTTGAGCTCTGTAGAATAAGAAACAGGAGTTTGTCATCAGTTTGGTGCATTTTTTTCCTCTTATTCTTTTGCTTTATTGTATCATATTGTATGAATAGCAGAAAACAGTTCTTGAATACAGTCTTTCTCTTGCTAGAAAGTCTAACAAGACATTTGGTGCAAGAGGTGTGTGGTGGCAGATGTACTAATCACATGTCTTAACCATATCACTTTAGTATAGTAAGAGCACTCCTGCCCAAGTTTTATTGCACCTTCACAGCAGACTCATTTTCCTCTTGAGGGCTCTGGACATCCTGTTTTAAAGGAGGTGACGGTTGGGCGGAGCTTTTCTTAGACTGAACAGTTAAGGATCTGCTAATAATTGATCTGCTGTGTTATGTTCTTTGTTTAAGAGTGTCTGTGTCTGCGTATATAAGATGTAAGGGCGGTGGCTACAATTGAGAGATGGTCCTGGTGTTTCACTGGGATGCTCTCTCCACATTGCAATGTGTTTATTAAACCCACTTCAAATCAAGCTCACTGGGTGTGTTGCTGGTTATTGTTAAATTTTCCACAGCAGGTGCAGTGTCTTTATTTGACCACCTGTCATGAAAAAAAATTGAAACCAGCACAGATTTTAGAAATCAGAAATTTATCAAGTTTAACACTCAACCAAACTAATTTTTCAATTCAAGAATGTAAATAAATAACAAAAATTCAGCATCTCATCAAAAGATGTTTTCCTGTTTCTGCTTTTCTTCAGCAACAAAATAAATACTGTTGTTATCCATGAGTTCTCAAATGTAATTATCTTTTAGCAATAAAAACATTATTTTTGATTAAAGCTCCCGCAGACAGGTAACCACTACAGAAACAAATGATTTTGGTAATTACCTCTCCTGTTCATTTAGGGCAGCTGAGGTTTAAAGCTTACAGTGGATGGTGGTCTAATACATTTTTTAAAGCACTGCACCTCAAACCAGCATCAATGTAATGTCCATGTTCATTTTTACAGTTTTTTCTGAATGCTTAAACCCTAACTGTGATTCCTGTAGCACAATCTCTAAAACTATTCAGACTTATAGCAAAACCACTCACTGAGTTTGCAAAACTAAAAGCACAAAAACTGCTTTGCACTCAGTTTGCAATTTTGTAACACACACTTTGCAAAACTGTAGGCACAATTCACTGCACAACACTCAATTACCAAATTTCCAACACACTCCTAGCAAAAGTATACACATGTATGGCTATCATTAACACTAATTTGCCAACTGTCTGGCACACTTTCACATGTGAAAACTTTTTTAGATAATCAGTTCACTTTGCAATCAGCCTAAGCACTATAATACAGGTAAGCTGTGTGTGCGGAGTACAATGGAGGGAGCAGAAAGAGTGAGAAGTAGAGGAAGCCGAGGAAGAGGACGTGGAGGTGAAGAAGTAGGATGAAGAGGACGACAAGGACAAGGAGGAGCAAGAGGAAGACGAGGAAGGGGGAGAGGAAGGGTAGGAAGAGTAAGAAATAGAATTGCTGATGACATCAGAGCTACAATAGTGGACCATGTCATCAACCGTGGAATGACCCTGAGGGTAGCTGGCCAACGGGTCCAGCCTAACTCGAGCCGCTACACTGTAGCAAGTACCATAAGGACATCTTGAAATAAGAATCGGTTAGTACAGTCACTTCGCACAAAGATTTGTAGCACTGCCATATGCCAATGAGAAACACACCAATACCATTGATGTAAAAATACTGAAATTGTTACTTTACAGAATTGCTAGATGACCAGATGCTGGGGCAGAGGAAGCATGTTCACTGCAGACCAAGTAACCCATATAGTCATTATGGCGATTGCAAATAATCCTATACTTGGAAATAACCACTTGTGTTTGTTTTGATGTGTTTGAATAAACACCAGTACTTGAAGTTTGGATCCCTCTATGCTTATGGATCTATGACAGAAGTATGAGCTCAAACTGACATAGCCTACCTTGTGCACAGAGAAAGCAAAGGCCAGATGTGTTTTGTATTCATACCATCAGTGTGTAGTTGGCGCATTGTGTGCTTAGTAGATGATGGCTTGTGTGTACTGTTTGATACGGAAACACCATTTTTACGAAGGTGTGAAGAGTTAATCTAGCTGTGTTTGCTTTTGCAAGAGAACTACAATGTTTTGATTATTGGGTGACAGGTTTTCTTATTTGTGTGAAGAGTTTTGCAAAATTAGCCAATAGTTACAAAAAATGTGCTTAAGCAATCAGAAAAAACTGTAAATTATTTCTCAACCATGACTAGACATTGACAAAAACACTGCAAACCCCAGTGTTAAGATAAAATACGAACATAATTCAAATACAGGCTTAGCATCCTTACAAATTTGACAGTAGTTTCAAAAATACAAATAGGGCTCTGCTTGTAAACACGCACCAAAAAAATACAAAACTAGACCCACCATCACAGGATGAATGGATCAAAATTATAGAACAAGTGACCTACAGAATAAGGACTCAGGAAGATCAATACCATCAAAAGTGGGAGAAATGGACTGAGTACATAAACCCAACAGGATAAAAACCAACACATTGATAACGAGAAATGATCAAATTGTAGAAACAAGGTGATCCAACATGTTTTTGTTTTTTTACCCTTGTATTTATCTTTTTTTTTTGTTCTGTTTTGTTGTTACCCCCTACCCCCCTGTATAATGTTTAAAGAAAAACAATAAAAAGAAAGTATTAAAAAAAATACAAAAATCAAGTAATTAATGTTTGAATTCCTAGAATTGCATTTTTCTTTATTACTTATTGCTGCCGGAAAGGCAAAGACTTTTGATGCTAATGAAAAACGTCTACACTATTTTTTTTAAGAGAACTGATTGGTCAGCAGGTTTGATTTCAAAACCAACCGACAGATAACACGGAGAGAGAATATGCAGAGTGAAGGCCACGTTTTTAATGCTCCAGGGAGACTGGCCAGGTGTTCCCAGGTGAACTGATTAACTCCAGCAAGCAGGGACCTGCAAGGCAGCACAGAGGGACACACTGGGGAAAAAGCACAGTCTCAACAGCTGGTAATGAAGCTGCTGTGCACAAATGTTGATAAATCACTTTATTTATAGTCAACAAACTTTTTGAAAAAAGTTAAAAATGGTGACCCAGATATGTTCGGACATGGTTGCAGAGTTGCAGAATCAAAAATCAACCAAAAACATATATTCTGAAATTAGCCTTAATTATCACTATTAGCCTTTTGTAAATATTTATTTTAACAAAATCAATACAGGAAAAATTGAACTGGGAACTGCATTTCCACTTTAGGAAACTCATCAGTTTACCAACATCCAGTAACTTTCCATGTGAAATAACTGGTACAAAAAAGGGTGGGGTGCAGATACCACCTTAAACTTATTTTAACTTTGAGGTGAGCAACTCAAGCAACTAATAGGAATGATGGATATTACTGACTGACATACAATAACATAAATTAGAGGATTACTTACGAGTGCCTGGAGTCCTTACTAGAGAGCGCTAGGCTATTACAGTTTTTTCTGATTGCTTAAGCACATTTTTTGTAACTATTGGCTAATTTAGCAAAACTCTTCACACAAATAAGAAAACCTGTCACCCAATAATCAAAACATTGTAGTTCTCTTGCAAACGCGAACACAGCTGGATTAACTCTTCACACCTTCGTAAAAATGGTGTTTCCGTATCAAACAGTACACACAGGCCATCATCTACTAAGCACACAATGCGCCAACTACACACTGATGGTATGAATACAAAACACATCTGGCGTTTGCTTTCCCTGTGCACAAGGTAGGCTATGTCAGTTTGAGCTCATACTTCTGTCATAGATCCATAAGCATAGAGGGATCCAAACTTCAAGTACTGGTGTTTATTCAAACACATCAAAACAAACACAAGTGTTTATTTCCAAGTATAGGATTATTTGCAATCGCCATAATGACTATATGGGTTACTTGGTCTGCAGTGAACATGCTTCCTCTGCCCCCAGCATCTGGTCACCTAGCAATTCTGTAAAGTAACAATTTCAGTATTTTTACATCAATGGTATTGGTGTGTTTCTCATCAGCATATGGCAGTGCTACAAATCTTTGTGCGAAGTGACTGTACTAACCGATTCTCTTTTCAAGATGTCCTTATGGTACTTGCTACAGTGTAGCGGCTCGAGTTAGGCTGGACCCGTTGGCCAGCTACCCTCAGGGTCCTTCCACGGTTGATTACATGGTCCACTATTGTAGCTCTGATGTCATCAGCAATTCTATTTCTTACTCTTCCTACCCTTCCTCTCCCCCCTCCTCGTTTTCCTCTTGCTCCTGCTTGTCCTTGTCGTCCTCTTCATCCTACTTCTTCACCTCCACGTCCTCTTCCTCGGCCTCCTCTACTTCTCACTCTTTCTGCTCCCTCCATTGTACTCCGCACACACAGCTTACCTGTATTATAGTGTAACTAACAGTGAAGTGTTCCAATGTTTTTCCTGTGTTTATATTTGTAAGTTTCCTTTAATTGTGGAACTTTGTTTTGTAATTGGTGGCAGCGGAAGTAACGTGCAGCACGGACTGAGTTTGTGGTGACACTAGAGCAGAGAAGCATGGCGCTCTGTGAGTTCAGCTGCATCGTCCTACTGCTTTAAACTGGACTTAAGTTTTAAAGAACACTTAAGTTAAGTTAAATTAAACCCAATTGTGGAATCACCGTTGAGAGGAGTAGCGGCTCGCGCGAAGAACGGACTTTCTCCCGTTTGGCTACAGCAGGCAATGAGGTGTGTTCAGGGTGCCTCTGTTAATTTCAGTTTCAATGAAAGTGCCATAAAAAGGCATTTATGTGTCTATACCTTTGTTGTTTGGATTTACTGTGATAAGAGTTATTGTAAACATGTTGCTTATTGTAATTGTTTTGTTTGGGTAGTTCTCACGATGATGATGATGATGACGACGCTGAGTGATCTTGTCGCCGAACATTGAATAAATCATCTGTAAACAAGAACTTGTCCGCGTGGTGGCTGACGGGAGCTACAGTGAGAACTCAACTGCTCCTTGTGAGTGGGCGAGAAAGAAAGGAACATAAGTCATCTCTAGCGTGTCTACAAGGGTCCCCAAGCTCCTGCCAGAAGCCAAGAACGGGTTTGCTCATCCTAACAATTCAAAGAAAGGACATATTGATCTTCTCAAGTGTGCTGCAGAAAATTAACCTGAAGACCATTCGCAAGTTTGGATGCTTTAAAGTGTTAATAAGGGTGTCCTGAAGTGGCTTCATTGTAGCTGCAAGCAAGAAGGTTCAAGTTTACAATTGATCATGAGTTTGAAAAATATGTGTCTTTAAGGGTTGTTAGTGATTTCAGACATGTGTTTAAGGGTTATAAGAATAAGCTACTAAAGCAGTCCTGGATTTTATGCAAGGTTTTATTCAAAGGAAGTAACCAAGTTTGTTACAAGCCATAAGCAGTGTTACTTTATGTTATCAGATTCCTTTACTTAGCCTAACATGTCAGTCACAAATCTCTCTAAACTGAGTGACAATCCTGAGGCAGAGACTGTGACCAGGCCTCAGCAAAACCCTCCACTGTGCAGTTCTCCTCTGCAAAATACAGATGGTCCACAAGAAGTTCGAGTAACATCAGATGTTCATCCATCAACAAGTAAGTGTGCACAACAAAAAATTCAAAACCCACCTCGTAAAAGCCAGAGGTCAAGAACCTTAACTGAAAAGGGAAGAGGAATGTTAAACCAAAGGATTAAGGAGTTGGAGCAAAGTTTTAAGATCAAGTACGAAAAGTGGAAGGTTCTAGCAAAGGATGCTAACCATTCAATTTCTGACAATTGTTCAGATGAAGAGCTGCAAGCAATAATAAACAACATCAATACTGCTTCCAGCGAACTAAACACAGCATATGAAAACTGGCGTCAGGTGGACATTCCTGATAACAATGCACGCCGCAGAATTGATACTTGCGAGGAGGTAACAAGAACTGTTATTAAGACTGCACAAAGACGTTTGAGAGGAAAGGCACCAGTCAAACCACAGTTTAATGTAGATGAATCTTTTTTAATGTCTGAGAAATCATATGGCGTCAGTAAGCACTCACAGGTTTCCAGTCAATATAAACAGTCACACGTTGCATCAAGAGTCGCTTCTAAGTCCTCCAGTGCGTCATCCATGAGCAGACAAGAAGCTGCTGCTAAAATGGCTGCAGCCCAAGCAACACTGGAAATCCTTCATGAACAACAGTGTCAGCAAGCAGAGCTTCTGCAGCTGGAGGCTGAAGATAAAAGACAGATTGCAGAACAAACAGCTGAAGCCTGCAGACGATGTTTAAGAATGGAGGAAGAAGAAGCACAGTTACAAGCAAAACTTGAGGTTGAAAATGCTGCCAGGCGAAAGCTTTTGGAAGACAAACGCAAGGAACTGGAACGATTGGAAGCACTCAAACAGTTAAGGGTGGCTAAGGCAACCATGCAAGTGTATGAGCAAGAGCGAGATGAAGATTCAGAAGAAGAAATTAAGCAGTTACTGCATGAATGTAAAACTGAAAGCCAAAGGGAAGGGGACCGATTTCAGCACACAAGTCACATACGTAACTCACCAGAGTTACACTTACCACAACAAGCTGTTATACATCCACAGCATGATGGTGGCATCGCAGCACTTGCCATGTTATTAGCAGATTCTATTAGTGCCAGTCGTCTTCCTATGCCAGAGCCGACAACATTCAGTGGTGACCCGCTAAAATATAAGAACTGGAAGGCTGCCTTTCAAACTTTAATCGAAAGAAAAAACATACCAGCCTCTGAGAAAATCTACTATTCGTGCAAGTACGTTAGTGGACCAGCTAAGAAGGCTGTTGAAAACTATTTCCTGTTAGGCACTGAGGCTGCTTATAAGGCAGCATGGGAAGTATTAGATGAGAGATTTGGAAACTCCTTCCTTATTGCCAAAGCCTTCAGAGACAAACTCAGTGCATGGCCCAGAATTGGCTCCAAGGACAGTCCGCGTGGTGGCTGACAGGAGCTACATATAGTGCTTAGGCTGATTGCAAAGTGAACTAATTATCTAAAAAAGTTTTCACATGTGAAAGTGTGCCAGACAGTTGGCGAATTAGTGTTAATGATAGCCATACATGTGTATACTTTTGCTAGGAGTGTGTTGGAAATTTGGTAATTGAGTGTTGTGCAGTGAATTGTGCCTACAGTTTTGCAAAGTGTGTGTTACAAAATTGCAAACTGAGTGCAAAGCAGTTTTTGTGCTTTTAGTTTTGCAAACTCAGTGAGTGGTTTTGCTATAAGTCTGAATAGTTTTAGAGATTGTGCTACAGGAATCACAGTTAGGGTTTAAGCATTCAGAAAAAACTGTAATTAGACAGTTCTATAGATGATGTTGATAAAGTAATTAAGTTTAACATGGCTTGCATGGAAATAGTGCAGTAATATGGTGAAGTTTTAGTGTTCATGGTCACAGACGTCAATTTAAACTCAAGCAAGCTTTTACATTTTACAGCTTTTACATTTGCTCATTGGATTACAATTACAATCATTGATTGTACATTTTTATACTAACTGTACATGTGTGGGTGTTGGAAAGTTAAGTTATTAATTAAGACTGGCAGCAGCGCAGATCAGCTGATCACTGTCTGCACCCAGAACCTACTGGAGCTCACAGAAGAAATCATTGTGGCTTATTTCTTTGCTTTTCCCCACACTGCACCACCACAGACGATTTTAGGTCTCCCACAGCTTTCACCCGTTTACACCGCAGGAAACCACACGTACAGCCGGATCCTTTAATTCCCTTTGTGTTTTCTTTATTCTACATAATATGTTGAAGTTGAGTACACTCATTAGAATTAGAGTTGAAATAAAAACTTATATTCCTTTTTTATTATAATATGACTTGAGGTTTTGTTAGCCTGACAAAAAGAAAAAAAGAAAAGAAAAAAAAACTGTCGCCCAAATCACTTTTTCCCTCTTTCATTTCAAAGCCTGTACTTTTCACCTTCACTTGAGTAAAGAAGTTAGATCAGTACTTCAGCTTCATTTAGAGTATTTTTAACACAAGTAAGTGATGAAAGTGTGTATTTTTACCACCCCTGTCCAAGGTCAGCTACACGTGGCAGAGCCTGAATAGGGTAATCTTGTCAACGCCTGGTGACGGTGTATTTAGTAAATACTCTGAAAACGTGACTGTTCACAACACGTGGACATGTTCTATATGTCTGATCGTCCGTATGCCAAATGCTTTACCTTCTAGCATTTTTAACAGGCTGTTAAATATAGGTTGTACAATAAACCCATTGTTCTAAACACAAGATTATCAACATAATAGTTGTTCTTTCTGTTGGTTATACAACCTGGAAAGGGCACCAATGCCCTAATAACTGTGGAGACAATTTTATAAGAACTAATAATATGGTGGGATTTCTCTTTACATACACTTAAATTTGAGATGTAGAAAATCCAGTCTAGAATGGGTAAAAGTAAGCACATGACCCACACTGGTCCAAAATATCAAAGTCTAACAGCAGTCAGAAGCAGTCGAACTATAACAAAGTGAAAATGCAAAGGATACTGGACTTTCTGAAATTTCAGCTGCAGCACTGTCACACTTTCTCTGTATGAACTTCAGACAAAAAGTTTTAACCAGCGACTAAAATGGGCGAAAACAGCGTTCCAGCCACTTCAGTTAATAAGCAATTAAATCTAACAGACAGATATTTGGTGACAGCATGGAGCTGCATGCTCAGTAATAAGAATATAAAGACATCTCACAGCGTAGTTTACAGCTCCAACACATCCTTTTTTCTTTTCTTCTCTGTGATGGTTCATCGTGCAAACGTGACAGCAGCGCTTCAGCATATAGCTAGTACTGCCAAGGGAGTGAGCATAAATAGCAACTTTTTAAAAAGTGTGCGCAAATTTCCACACATCTAAAAAAAAAATATCAGCACACAAACTGTTTCTGTGCAGTTTTTTTACAAAATGTGTTAGCTAGCTAAATGCACAGTTGTATTTCCCAGGAGGAGAGGGGAAGAAATGATAATGTGCAGCACAGATGGAGGAAGATGTAAGGAGAAGGACGGGATTGGGAGTTTCAAAGGTAAGGACTGCTCAGCATGTTAGAATGTAATCTAAAATGTAATGTAACTTCAAAGTTTTTAAGTCAGATAACCCAGATATTGCTTAATTATATTTTTATGAAATATCTTGTAAAACAAACTGAAGTATACTCATTTTGTGTTATCAAACTTTGCATTTAAGCAGGCATGCTAAACCATTTGGTACAGTTTGGTTAGTTTGATGTGGTGAAGTTCACAGTACTGAACTATGTTGGATTTGTACACAGCTGGCATGGTGTTTATGTCTGGGTCAAGTGTAGCAGACATCATTTCACTAACAGAAATGCAGCTAGTATTTCTTGAAAGTGAATGTGAGATGGAATAAGCAAAGATCTAGGCATGATGTGTTTTGGGACTGGCGGCGGCTCCCGGGCCAGGCAGATCCCAAATGAAGAAATCTCCCACAAACAGTGAGCACTGAACAATAGAACTATCCCGAACATTGTTGCAAACATATAACTGGTAAGATTGCAATGACCAGTAGCTGATCACCTTAATTGGGGGTCGGAGATCCCTATGTATGATGCTGATGTTGTCAAGGGCAGTGTGGGCTAATTGTTAATGGTGGACTCAAATGTATGATTCAGATAGACTGTGTTAGCAGCTTTAAGAGATTAGTGATGTGTCGGTCGCGAACGAACCAGCTCTTAGAGCCGGCTCTTTGAAGTGAACGACAAAAGCCGGCTCCTTATTGGGAGCCGTGGGTTTTTTTTTTCTTTCTCTCACCCTCTCTCTCGCACTTTTTTTCAGCTTCACTCCGCACGCAAGCCTTGTGCTTTGCACTCGGAAGAGAAGGGAGGGGTGGTAGTTACACTCGCAGTAGCACAGGAACAGAGCGGGAGGAAGAGAGTATGGTAAATTTGATTCTTTTTACTGAATCGAGTTTTAATGAGTCACTCACCAAAGTGAATCGGATTTGAGTCATTTTATTCACTGAGTCAGTTGACCAGAGAGTGCAAAAAATTTACATTTTCACTCAAACTTAATTTGTTTCTCTTTTCATGTAAATCCCACTGCTAAGATGAATGATTAAAAAAAAAACAACTATTTTATAGAGCAAAAAAGAGCAAAAACATTTCTAAAATTAAGCAATTTCCTATCAAAATTGCTTAATAAACTTTTATTTTGTTTATTTTTATTTCATTAGTATTTTCCTTAAATGTGTTAAATATATATTTTCTCATCTAAATGTCCACTGAGCTGTGAGCCAGGGGGCGGTAATGCGCCTTAACATTGGATGCCAACCAAGAAGAAGAAGAAGCTGTGAGCCAGGAGGGAGGGGGTGAGTGAGTGAGTGATACATTCGCTCGCTATTTTCTTGATGTGAGCTTCTACTCAGGGTTTTTTCTTCCAGTTCAGAGCAGAAATGCTTTTGTTAAGAAACTGGCTGTTGTTCCCCCCCCCACAATTTGAATTATAAGCTAGATATATTTCTACTAAGCGAATTAGTTTGCTAACAGAAACAGGGATGAGTCAGTGAGTCAGTTGGGCTTGTGATTCATGATTCACGAGTCAGTAAAGTGATTCTCGAGTATTGAACGATTCGTTCACGAATCGAACATCACTAGAAGAGAGAGAGAGAAAGAGAGCCAGGGACAACAACGACACATTAGAAAGGTAAAAGGATTCAGAAAGTTTATTCATGCAGGCCAGAGAATGTGCATCTTCTTTTTGTTTTCATATTTTAATTTATATTTTATTGTGTTGTGGTTTGCAGTGTTTTGTGTTGTTTCACTTTAAATTTGTTTAAAGGAAAAAACTGAAAATTTAAATAGTTAAAAGTTGAAATGTAAAAATAATGGTTTTTGTATTATATGATTTATTTATTACATTTTATGTGGAGTGAATAAATAAAAGGTGGCCCCTACAGACAAAGCACGTACAAACTCCAAAACACGTACAAACCCTGAAGCACATACAAAACACAACAGAAGTGCTGTTGTGTTTTGTATGTGCTAGGCGCAGTGTTGAGCTTTTGTTACCTGGTGGCCACACAAGCCAGGAAGTACCAACGACCAGATTTGGTGTGTGGTAGTAACAGGTAAATGAACTTTTTTTAAAAAAATTATTTGAATATTTAACACACATATGCTTTCAATTGTGTAATTTAAGTGATCTAGTAGCTCTGTTTTAGAAATTCAGTTAACGCTAGAAATGTGCTTTGGAGTTTGTACATGCTTTGTCTCTAGGGGCCACCGTATATATTTATGTATAAACATATATAAATAAAACCACGTTTTTTTTACATTAGTAATTCCTTTTGTGCATAATTTTATATTGTTGTTAATATTGTTAACAACAAAGTTGTTAAAATTGGGACCCCTTCTGTTTAACATTTACATGCTCCCACTTTCACAGATTATAAAGAACAACAAAATAAACTATCATAGGAATTTTCTCCAGCTAAACAAAAACAAAACTGAAGTAACAGTCTTTGGTGCCAAAGAAAAATGATTACAGGTCACCAGCGAACTTCAATCTATACACCTAAAAACCACAAACCAGGCGAGAAATTTGGGTGTAGTGATGGATGCAGACCTAAACTTAGAAAAACACATTAAGACATTAACAAAGTCAGCTTACTATCACCTCAAGAATATTTCAAGGATAAAAGATCTGATGTCTCAACAGGACCTGGAAAAACTAGTCCATGCATTCAAATTTCAAATTTCAAATTTCAAATTCAAATTTTATTTGTCACGTACACAGTCATGCACAGTACGATATGTAGTGAAATGCTTGGACAACTGCTCGTGACCTAAAGAAAACAAAAAAGGAAAAGGCTATGAATAAGATAGGAAATAAATATGAAAAATTAAAAAGGGTAAATTTAACTAGGAAGGAATAAAATATAAATTAAGGTTAAAAATGAAATAACTGTACAACACAAATTAGAATGAAGGGTAAATTTAACTGGGAAAGAATAAGATAAAGATAAATATATAAATTAAAGTTGAAAATAAAATAACTGTACAACAAAATACAGAATATAGAACTATATAAGAATGTATGAAGAAATATAAATATATACACAATAACAGCAGCTGTACAAGTATTAACTGGAAATGAAGAATATAATGTCCAGTGTTGTGCAATCCACATTATGTCTTGTGCAGTGCAAATATGCTTAAAGTGATTTAAGTGATGAAGTGAAAACAATGTCCAGAATGTCCAGTGTGTGTGTAAGAACTGTATGTGTGGGTCAGTACTGTGTGGTGGTGTGATTGAGAGACCGTATCGCCTGCGGGAAGAAGCTCCTCCTCAGTCTCTCTGTGTTGGTCTTCAGGGAGCGGAATCGCTTTCCTGACCTCAACAGAGAGAACAGTCTGTTGTTGGGATGGCTGAGGTCCTTCACGATCTTCCTGGCCTTGGTCCAGCACCGCCTGCTGTAGATTGAGTGCAGGTCAGGGAGCTCGGAGCGGATGGTGCGCTCAGCTGATCGCACAACCCTCTGTAGAGCTCGTCTGTCCTGCATGGTGCTGTTTCCGAACCAGGTTAAGATGTTTCCCGTCAGGATGCTCTCTATGGTGCAGGAGTAAAAGTTCCTGAGCACCTTGGAGGGCAGTTGGAAGTCTCTCAAGCGTCTGAGGTGGTAGAGACGCTGACGGGCCTTTTTCACCACGGAGTTGATGTGACAGGACCATGACAGGTCCTGCGTGATGTGAACTCCGAGGTATTTGAAGCTGTCCACTCTCTCCACTGGGCACTCGTTGATGACAGGGGTCTGGTAGTTCCTCTCCTGCTTAGTGCTGAAGTCCACTATCAGCTCCTTTGTCTTACTGACGTTTAGAAGGAGGTTGTTCCTCCAAAATACATCAGTGACCTCCTGACCCAGTATGAACCTTCCAGATCCCTCAGGTCATCTGGATCCGGTTTTTTATCAGTTCCCAGAGTCAGAACCAGACACGGAGAAGCTGCATTCAGCTTTTATGCGCCATATATCTGGAACAAACTCCCAGAAAGCCTCAGGTCAGCTGAAACACTCAGTTTATTTAAATCCAATTTGAAGACACACCTATTCTCAGCTGCATTTGAATAAAGCACCAAATCCGCACTTAAGCTTAAATTTCAAAACTTATATTTTAACTACTGATTTTATCTACTGTTCTGATTTTATCTACAGTTTTTTAAATCAATTTTAAATCATGCTTTTTATTGTTTTTGTTTTTTAATGTCTCTGTAAAGCACTTTGAATCACCTTGTTGTTGAATTGTGCTATATAAATAAGCTTGCCTTGCCTTGCCTAATAATAAATTAATTAAATCAACAAAACAACCCGAAGAGCCGGTTGGGAGCCGAAAGAGCCGTCTCTTTTTAGTGAGTCGAGCCGAAAGAGCCGGTTCTCTAAAAGGAGCCGGAAATCCCATCACTATAAGAGATGCACAGAGGGAATACAAACTGTGAGCAATGACTGAGGTAACTCCGGAGCTGGGCAGACCACAGGGTTTGAGATTCTGGGAGAGAAGAGAGAGCTGTTAGTGCAAGCAGAGGAGCTGCTTGGACTTGTGTATCCAGAGAGGGCGCCAGAAAATGAGTCCTCTCGTTTGCCTGAAAAGTCAGGGAAGAAATCCTGAGGGAGAGGTCACTGGATTGCTTTTCTGTGGGAGCTGAGAGCTGTGGAGAGTGAGCAGACAGGTAGGCTGAAGAACGGAATGTTTCACAGAACACTTTCAGGATAAGCTCAACGGAAACAGGTAGTAGCTTCTGGTAAAAGGGCCACAATTCAGCCAACAGATTCAATACTGGAAGCATGAAGAGGCAGTCCTTAAATGAGGACAAACCTTTCCTCAGCTTCTCTTGGACTCAGCAGAAGTTAGAGACTCCAGGGAAAAAAAAAAAAAACTAGTGGAGGACTATGACAGATATAGCTACTCCGATATGGAAGGAATGGGCAGGAAGAGATCATGGAAAACTATGGACAATCGAAGAACTTGAGGAAAGTGTGAGAGGAGCCAAAAACCCAACTTAAATAACTTAAATAATCACTATTTAGAATGATGCTTGTCATTATGAATTTATTTGAATACTAAAAATGTGGTTACTATGAGAAGTTGATAGATCTATGATAATGCTTTTTCTAATGTGTTTGGCGAGGATACTATCCACAGCATTGAGTAATTGCTAAGCAATCCACTTCTACAGCTATTCCTACGGTTGTGTCTGGAGTGCAGTGGCTTTCGCTCAGTAGGCTGTGTGTAGGAAAAATATCTACAGAAATGGGCACAAAGTGTAACTTCCTCCAACAGAAGGTCTGAAACTACATCAGTAGGTCAACCCACACACAAAAAAATTCATCAGCTATATCTACCAACCTGCAACACACATGAAAAAAAATATTATAACTTGTTTCGCAAATAACTCTGAAATGTAACAATAAAAGTGAAGGCCTCAAATAGTACTTTGGACCATTTCAGGCGTGTAGACAGACTCAGGAAGGGGCAGAGCCTATTGCTTATCACATTTATCTTCATTTAACTTGAGAAAAATGTTGAGACAGTTTGAACACACTGAGCCCAAAGGACCAGGTAAACACAGGGTGTGTATGTGTGTGCGTGATGGTCTGCTGGGAGGAATCAATCAAGTAAACACCAGCGTGACACCACACTCATCCACTTCCTCACTTTCCCCCCTTTTTCTCTCCTGCTCTCTCTCTGTGTCTGTCTAATGCTCAGATGCCCTGACAGCACCCCATTAGTGTGACTGACACTGACAGACAGAGAAGGAGAGACCATGTGAAACACTGTGACTCTGTGTGTGTGTGTGTGTGTGTGTGTGTGTGTGTGTGTGTGTGCGCGCGCAGATCTTGTTCATGCTGACAGGCCCACCTGCTGTGAGTGTTTGACGTTCACATGCACTGTATAACAAGGGTTACGCTGCAGAAAAATCCAGCTTTCTGATTGGCTGGTGCATGCCCTCATATACTAGACTGCTTCTCGGCCTATTTTTAATCTTTAATCTGAGTCCTGATAGTCCGACTGAAACACATTGAGGCCAGAAGGGTTGTGGGATCATTCAGAGTGCATCCGGTGGTGTTGCATGCATCTCTGTCTATGCTTCGATGTGAATGACAAGTGTTTTTCAAATTTGTTCAAATGTGTTTCATTTTGATGATCTGGCACGTAGTTCAGGCAGACCAAGAGTCCAGCTTAAAGAAACAAACTGTCCACAATAACTCAGTCCACCATGTGCAGGTGTGTGTGTGAATCCTCTTTCAGCCCTGCACCTACTATGTAAAAAGACAGATTAAACACCAGGTGTGCCTCTCATCTCACTGGTGCACCCTAAATCACTCTGCCCCACATCTCTTCTTCCAGTTAAGCTACAAACCACAACCCACTACCACAACTGTGTATCTAGTTGTCTTAAAGGCCAGAGCGAGTTTATACGAGCTAGTTTAGAATAACCAGTTATCCCTGGATGCTCCAGTTTCTTCCCACATCTAAACTCCACACAGAAATCAGGCCAGCAGATTCAAACCCACAACCTTCTTGTTGTGAGGTGACAGTGTTTGGGTTGTTAGGGTTGATATGCAGGTGAAGGAAAACTAAAATACTGCCTCGAGAGTTCATTGTGACTGCTTTTGATTGGCCACGACGGCTTTAGGGTTTGGTTGGATCTCTGAAGGTTTGTGTGTCACGCTTGTAATGCTGTGCTAAGATAGTGTTTCAAGTGGGCCACAGATCAGCAGCTGCTCACGGTTGATCTGACTGTCACCCACGATGCTTCCTCTGAAGCCACTTTGCAACCCAACTCCATGTCAGTTCCTCGTTTTCATGCTGTTTCTGGTTTAAGTGTTTTGTGTTTTACAGTGGTCTTGTTGCTGCTTTCCACACACTAGGCTTTGCACATTTGCACACAGAAGGACATGAATAGAAATATAAATGACTGCAGATGAGAATAATAATCTTTTGGATTCTTCTCATATTTTCTATTATTCTTTTTTATTAATTTTCTGTGGATGCAAGAATTTTTGTGAGAACAAAGGAGGGAAAGCTGTTAGAATTTTTCCCTCCCTGCACTCCTTTTTCCAATTCTCTCATCATCCCTTCACCCCCTCCCCCCACCCCCCAATGCTCCATCTCAGTAGGAGGTGAACCAGTGTTAACTACCTCTAAAATAATAATCTTCTCTCCATCATAATTGCCGTTCTTCACAAATGTAAAGATGATTAAAAGTGGCTTAGCGGCTTCAGGGGGAGGATTGGTTGGGCAGTGTTGCTCCCCAGGGCACACACAGAGACTGTGTGTGTGTGTGTGTGTGTGTGTGTGCGTGTGTGTGTGTGTGCCTGTGCGTTGTGTGTGTATATTAATCTGGTAAAAGTTAGAAATGCAATTACAGACAGTGTGAGCGTGAAGCTCAACCTAACAAGGTCAGAGGAGCTGCAGCAGAAATATTAAAGCAATACTCAGACCCTTTTTTTAAAGGGTGATTTCACCTAAATTACACATAATTACACATAATACATCTGCCAACCAGTCAAGTTGAAGATGTCTGGATGTGACCTTTGACCTTTTCAATAAAACCTAATCACTTAATTTTTTTCCTGTTAAACATTAGTGTAAAATATTATTGTTTAAATCCTGAACTTAAAGAACTTTCCTCCACATATTGCCTTGACAATGAGATGACTTTAGTGATAAACCACCAGAAAACATAACTTAGGAATATTCAGTAAAAATTTGCTTCCTGTTAGCCTTTTATGAAGCTTTCAGGGCACATAAAAACACTCTCGCAAACAGCCAAGGACCCCCATTGACACAATTCTTTCAACGGTCCTTTAATGTAACATTAATTGCAACTAAATGCCTTTCCTCAGCCTCAAACTTTGTCTATACATGGCTCACACACGAGCTTCAGGAAGCTTTGCCTCAGTGGAAACCTGTTGAAATATTCTTATTTGCTCTCCATCCCAATGTTTAATCTCTTAAAATTAATGTGTGAGACTTCTCTCAAAAGACCACATCTTCTGGTTTATGTGGGTATTGATAGATTAAACTCACAAAGCTAAGATACACACATAAACCCACAGCTTCCATCACCACATAGAGCAGACAAAGGGAAGCAAACGCAAAAACAGTTTCAAATATAAAATTCAAAAAGAGTATAAAATCCAACTGACAGGGAAAACGCAGAGAGGGAGATAACAGCCACTCTGACAAGGAACACGAGATAGCACTATCAATACACAGGGGGCTAATCAGGGGAAGTGGACACAGCTGGGAAACACAAACACACGATTAAGATAATGATACAGGGGAGGAAGTGAGACTCAAAACAACATTAGAGAAAGAATTAAATATCAAATTAAAGCAGGAAATGAATATGAACAACTTAACAGAGGGAACATACTGACTACTGGCTCGATCTAATATCAGAAAAAGCAGATGAAAAGTAAACCAATCGCAAGCAACATAAGGCAATAGTTCTACCACCAGTAAACCTAAGAATGAACGCAGAATCAATCCAAAGGATAACCTAACACACTAAAGTCAAAGTACCATAAACTTAATAAAACTGAAAATCCTGAGAAGAAGATCCAGCATGACACACCTATTCTGACTGTCTTTAAAAGTAATTCATGAATGCTCAAAAATATTGAATTGAATGCAAATTTAAATGTATGTACTTTAGCCAAATAATCTTTTCCCAACTCCAAATATAATATATAATAATAAACTGCTTTGTTTATAATTAATAAATATAATATGATGCAAACTCTTAAGTCCCCCCCCCCTCCCTGAAGGCAGAGTATGTAATCACAATTTTGATTTTGACCACAATTTTTTGTGGATCATCCTCAATATTCACAATGATATGCTAGGGCTTGGGGGACATGATTACCATGATTAGCTAAGTATTTGACTTTGACCTTCAATTTAGCAAGATCGAAGTTGACCTTTGGAAAAAAAGAAGTTTCAAGCAACCATATTTTATTGTTTGGAAGTGCACGGAGCTGTACAACACTTTGTCGAAGTCCCAGTGATGCCATAACAGGCTGACGGCATCATAGTGTAATAAAAAAAGGGGGACACCATCATGTTTTATTAAAAACAATATAACTTTTACCCTCCGAGGGGAGTCTCGGAGTACTTGTTTCTTCATATTTTGCTTGTGAAATGGAAAAATAGTATTTCAGCAGTTTCAGAAAATGGAATTTATCCAACTATGGGCGATTCAGTTTGGCAGTTCTCAGTGGTGATAAATGATGTGGTGGTAAAAGTTTATAACCACTTAGAAACCACAATCTAACATTCAACATTCAGCTTATTACTGACAGCAGCTCAAGGTAAGGTCTCCAGCAGAACTCCCACGCATGAATACATAAGACATTTAGCCCTGATAGAAGATGGAGTATAGGAGTTTGCTATGACTACCTTTATTCTTCAACACAACCTGAACTCTCTGAGGCAGCTTTCTGTAATTTCTTTGAGCAGTCTTCAGGAATATTTCTCCAGGCTTCTTGGAGGACATTCAAAACTCCTTTTTGGATGTTTCTGCCTTTTGTTATGGTCTCTGTCAAGATGATCCCACACTTCTTCAGTAATGTTGAGGTTGGGTTCTAGGCAGGCCATGATTTTCATAGCTCCGAGACTTCAGGTAGTCACTGTCATTCAAGTATTAAAAACAATCCTCATATGTTTGCTTATATGCTGTTTATAAAGTGATTACTAAACAGTTAGAATACTACTTTTGTCACAACCCTTGAATTAAAGCTGAAAGTCTGCACTTTTAATCACATATTGACAGTTTGATTTGAAATTGTGCATCGATACAATATCACTTGTAGCACATGAATGCATGTTTGGTCCACTCGTCCAGGAGGGGACAGGGAACAATCTTCATAAACTAAGCTACTGTGAGGGCCACCATCTGTATGGTGTATAAAAATATTTTATACATATCCTAAAACAATACACATATCATTTCAATTGAGCACTGAATGGCAACCTTACCACTGCATTCAGTGTGCACATGCATGCTCATTATGCTACCTACCATTTTTCATATTTATATCCTTCAAAATATGTAATCAAGCAAATTTGTTACATTATTGCAATCAGAATTTAGAATCTGGATTTAAATCTAGTAAATTTACCAGGTGGCTGCCGCTCCTCTGCTGGAGGTTTCTTCCTGTTAAAAGAGAGTTTTTCCTTCACACGGTCGCCAAAGTACCTCCTTATAGGGGCTCGTCTGATTGCTAGGGTGTTCCATGTATTATTGCAGGGTATTTACCTTACAATATTAAGTGCCTTGAAATGAATATTATTGTGATTTGGCACTATATAAATAAAATTAAACTGTACTGAATTTTGGCCTAACACCAAAGCAAAGATGTGGGGGGTTATGCAGATTTTTGTCATCGTCCAAACACTTTCTGTATTTTTGACCGCTAATTTACAAATAATATGTCAAAATGTCAGCAGTAACACTGCTGTGGTATTCATATACTGTTTCATGACACTAGGCTGAAAAAGCATTCGATCACTATTTAAATTCAGATTTTTTTTCTCAAACAATTATGAAACCCAAGGAATTCATAAAGGAGAATATGCATTTAAATTCATTTCAGATTGTAATAAATATTACTTGCCATTTTTTTGTCCCCATCCCCAAGAACGTCCTTTAAAAGTGCCTTTCAACAAAATTAAAAGTACAGCTAGCCCCAACACACACACACACACACACACACACACACAGTTTCCACTACAACATGGGACAGCTCTTACTCTATCCATAAATCAGAACTTCACCATGTGTTAAATTATTTACATTTGTATTTGCATGTCATTATTCTTTTTTTATGTCTGTCACGGCGGGGTGCGCCGGTGTGTGTGGAAACAGGACCCAAAAGCAGATGACGATGAGGAGTACTAAGGTTTAACAGAAAGGTGAGGCTTTATTTAAATGACGGCAGGGTTAAACCAGGAAACCAAAACAAACTGGCAAAACACTAAGAAACAAAACACTAAACTGGCAAAACACTAAGAAACAAAACACTAAAGGTACTAAGACCAAAAACTATAACTATAACTGAGGTGGAAAATAACAGGCAAAGACTAAGACTATAACTGTAACTCTGGTGAGATAAACAGACTAAGACTAACGTGGAATTAACAGACGAAAACTAGAACTATGGCTGAGGTAAACAGACGAACCGACAATGGCATGAAGAAAACAAAAGGCTTAAATACAGACATGAGGTGATCAGGGGAAGTGGGGACACATGGGGGAACAGCTGACAGACATAAACCTAATGACAGGACCAGGAGAGGAAAGCTAAATACAATGAACAAAGAACACATGACATTGTCAAAATAAAACAGGAAATACTAAAACTAAACATGACAACACAACAGACCTAATACGTGATGAATAAATACAAAACCCCAAAACATAGAAAACCCAGGAACAATAACTGCCTAAACTAAAGGCAGATAGGAAATAACACAAACTAAATCACATAACAAAATGAGACAAATACAAACATGAACTCAGAGCGCTGGGTCAGAGACCCAGCCTGTGACAGAGCCCCCCCCTCAAGGGCGGATTCCAGACGCCCAAAAACAACCAGAAAACTAAACCACAACAACCCACCCAGGGCGGGCGGAGGGGGACCAGGACGGAGGGCCGGAAACAAAACCACAAAAAACAAAGAAGCGAAAACACCCAGAGCAAACACAACAAAGGCACAAAAAGTCCGAGACCCATCTTCAGGAGGGCGACCATGAACCCGGCAGAACAGGAGCGAATGGTGAAGCGGTTCAGGTGGCCGCCCCGGAGGTCGACAGCAAAATAAAAGAAAGTTCAAAAGTTCAGGAGGCCGACCAGGAGGCCAACGGTCCAGCAGTCCAAAATCCATGAGCTCAGGGGGCCGACCCGGAGGCCGACAGCATAGCAGGACATAGTTCGAAGGTTCAGGGGGCCGACCCGGAGGTCGAGAGCACAGCAGGTCATAGTTCATCAGTTCAGGCGGCCGACCCTGATGGCAACGAAGTCCAGCTGACGGCCCGGAAAGCAGCCGGCGATTCCGAGGGGCAAAACGTGGCTTGGGCAGCAGCAACACAGCCACAGGACCAGGTGAGGCCGACACAGAAGCAGAGGCCGAGGCCGGACCAGGCGAGGCAGAAACAAAGGCTAAAGCCGGACCAGGCGAAGCAGAAGCCGAGGCTGAAACCGGACCAGGCGAAGCAGAAGCCGGACCAGGCGAGGCAGCAGCAGAGGCTGGACCAGGCGAAGCAGAAGCTGAGGCTGAAGCCGGACCAGGCGAAGCAGAAGCAGAGGCCGGAACAGGCGAGGCAAAAGCAGAGGCTGGACCAGGCGAAGCAGAAGCTGAGGCTGAAGCTGGTCCAGGCGAAGCAGAAGCTGAGGCTGAAGCTGGACCAGGCGAAGCACAGACTGGAGCTGGTCCAGGCGAAGCAGAAGCTGAGGCTGGACCAGGCGAAGCAGAAGCCGGACCAGGCGAAGATGAAGACTCTGACGCAGCCGGACCAGGCGAAGATGAAGACTCTGACGCAGCCGGACCAGGCGAAGATGAAGACACGGAGGCTGCAGCAGACGAAGCACAGGCTGGAGCTGCAGCAGACGAAGCACAGGCTGGAGCTGCAGCAGGCGAAGCACAGGCTGGAGCTGGACCAGGCGAAGCACAGGCTGAAGCAGGACCAGGCGAAACAGAAGCAGAATCTGAAGGTGGCTGGACGGGCGACTCGGGCCCCCCAGCTGACGTGGCTCGAGGCTGGACGGGCTCCTCGGGCCCTCCAGTTGACGTGGCTTGAGGCTGGACGGGCTCCTCGGGCCCTCCAGCTGACGTGGCTTGAGGCTGAACGGGCTCCTCGGGCCCTCCAGCTGACGTGGCTTGAGGCTGAACGGGCTCCTCGGGCCCTCCAGCAGACAAAGCTTGAAGCTGGCTGGGTTCTCCTGAATCTCCAGCAGACGAAACATGAAGCTGGCTGGGTTCTCCCGAACCTCCAGCAGACAAAGCATGAAGCTGGCTGGGTTCTCCCGAACCTCCAGCAAACGAGATGTGAGGCCGGACGGGCTCCCCGGGCCCTCCGGCTGACACTGAAATAGGCTGCACAAGCTGCACCTCCGTCTCCGGCTCCAAACCGGCCTGGATAGCAGTCCCACAGCAACTTAGCTGAGCCTGATGGCTAGCATTTCCAGTGAAAACAGTCTCATCATAGCCGGGCTCATGACCCGGAAAGGCAGTGTCCGTTCCAATAATCTCCGGAGAAAAAACATGAGGAGCCAAGATATAGTCACTCACTTGTGTTCGTGGTGTGGAGCGTCGATGGCGCGCACGCCGCTTTTTCTTGAAAGTGGAAGACGGCGGTGCAATAGGCGGAAGTCCCTGGTAACTCCGAGGTCCCCCGAGAGCCAGTCGAGAACCCCGGAAAGAGGGCTCGTGCTCCGGAATGAGCCATGGCTTCCACCGGAGCTCCTCCTCCAATAGAGCGCAGTATATCGACTGACGCTCGTCGTGATCTAAATCAACGGTGTCCAGCGCTTCCTCGCGCTGGACCGTGGCAGGAGTATGGCGAGACTGTGATGAGGGCGTGGAAACTGGTGAGCTGAGAGGTGGTGACGCTGTGGCGAATCTCAGCGAACCGACACGAACACACTCAGGTTCCAGAGGCAGCAATGGAGATGACTGATTGTGGGGTTGTTGTGACTGGTGGGTGCTGGAAGCCATTTCCTGACTCGACAGTTCCTGGGCCTGCAGCATCTCCTTTATCCTGGTAAAGGCAGCAACTATGGCAGGTGAGTCCGGGAGCTGGAGAAGGCGGGGATCCCTCTCCATAATAGCTTCAGCAACGTTAACCATCACCAGCTTGCTCTTCAAATCGGGCGCTGTAAAGATGCGGTCGAGGATCGCTTGGATACGAGCCGTCTCCTCCAGACACTCGACGAGAGCTGCATCCGCTGGGTCCATACTGGTCGGTTCGTTCTGTCACGGCGGGGTGCGCCGGTGTGTGTGGAAACAGGACCCAAAAGCAGATGACGATGAGGAGTACTAAGGTTTAACAGAAAGGTGAGGCTTTATTTAAATGACGGCAGGGTTAAACCAGGAAACCAAAACAAACTGGCAAAACACTAAGAAACAAAACACTAAACTGGCAAAACACTAAGAAACAAAACACTAAAGGTACTAAGACCAAAAACTATAACTATAACTGAGGTGGAAAATAACAGGCAAAGACTAAGACTATAACTGTAACTCTGGTGAGATAAACAGACTAAGACTAACGTGGAATTAACAGACGAAAACTAGAACTATGGCTGAGGTAAACAGACGAACCGACAATGGCATGAAGAAAACAAAAGGCTTAAATACAGACATGAGGTGATCAGGGGAAGTGGGGACACATGGGGGAACAGCTGACAGACATAAACCTAATGACAGGACCAGGAGAGGAAAGCTAAATACAATGAACAAAGAACACATGACATTGTCAAAATAAAACAGGAAATACTAAAACTAAACATGACAACACAACAGACCTAATACGTGATGAATAAATACAAAACCCCAAAACATAGAAAACCCAGGAACAATAACTGCCTAAACTAAAGGCAGATAGGAAATAACACAAACTAAATCACATAACAAAATGAGACAAATACAAACATGAACTCAGAGCGCTGGGTCAGAGACCCAGCCTGTGACAATGTCCATACTTCTGGCTTATTTTGTACTTTATTTAGTTCAAATTGAACAGAAAGAGAGTTTTTTTTTTTATTCAGTCTTTCACCTTTCTTTCCTTCCCTGAGCCATGCACCCTTGTTTCCTCTCATCTTCACTGTCTGATTCCCCCTTCATCCGTCTTCGTCTCCCCCCTTTGCTCTCCTCCTTTAATCAATCACTCTGGCCACTCATCTGTCCTTTCCCTCTCTGTCCCTCCCCCACTCGCTCTGTGCTACAGATCATCCATTTTAAAATCCTCACAGGTGTATTTCCTCCTGCTGTTTGGACTCTTAGTGTCTCGTGTCCACATTTATTTAAAGTACTACCAAATACTGCAGAGCAGGATAGTTTTTTTAATAAACATATTTGTAATGTTTAAAACTATTTGCGTAATATGATCTAAAGAAAAAGTCTGATGCAAAGGCAGAGAGAAAAATAAGAGTGAAACATGTAGGCTGTTCAAATGAGCTTCAGGAAAAGATTCACTGAGTGCAGTGCAGAGAAGGTCTCAGCCTTGGCCGTCAGTCATCTTGACTTATACATCCATCGGAAGGTTCAGATTTATGCTGCACCTTATGATTGATTTCATGATTGATAATCTGTCCATTACTGTGTCAATAAGACACATGGAAGCAATAAATTATGCCTATCCAGAGCTCAAGGCAACAACTTTGCAACATAATGACTTAAGGCTTCAGCCCACAAGGCAAGACATGTAGTGATGTTACCAATTAGAAAAATCACAGAAAGTATTTTCCATTTTTCAGTATAGCATTCTGACAAGCACTGATGCATTTTTCTTCTTCCTGCTCAAAATGTTTATTGTGCTCAATATTTATGGCAAAATCTGATGTTAACACTTTTCCCATTTGTGCAGAAAAAGCTACTTTCACACAAGACAGTCTTTGGAGAATCAGATCACGACATCATCCACTGCTGTCTTGATATGTAGTGAAGGCAGGACACAAAATATACTCTTTAACTGTGGCTTTACTGGTCCTTTACCTGTGTTTTTCTCATGGACTGGCAGGAAGTGGAACGCGAGAAATCCAGGTAGAAATGACAGGTAGAAACAAAGAGATGGCAAACACATGCTAAGACAAAGGCTATATGTGTGTGTGTGTGTGTGTGTGTGTGTGTGTGTGTGTGTGTGTGTGTATGTATATATATATATATATATATATATATATATATATATATATATATATATACTGATCACATGGAAAAAGATAAGATCTTCTGGAGGAAAGTTCTGTGGTCAGACGAAACAAAAATCGAGCTTTTTGGCCACAATGCCCAGCAATATGTTTGGAGGAGAAAAGGTGAGGCCTTTAACCCCAAGAACTCCATGCCTGCAATCAAGCATGGTGGTGGGAGTATTATGCTGTGGGGCTGTTTTGCTGCCAATGGAACTGGTGCTTTACAGAGAGTAAATGGGATAAAGAAGAAAGAGGATTACCTTCAAATTCTTCAACATAACCTAAAATCCTCTGCATGAAGGTTGGGTCTTGGGCACAGTACGGTGTTCCAACAGGACAATGACCCCAAACACACATCAAAAGCGGTAAAGGAATGGCTAAATCAGGCTAGAATAAGGGTTTTAGAAAGGCCTTCCCAAAGTCCTGACTTAAACCCCATTGAAAACATGTGGACAATGCTGAAGAAACAAGTCCATGTCAGAAAGCCATCAAATTTAACTGAACTGCACCAATTCTGTGAAGAGGAGTGGTGAAAGATTCAACCAGAAGTTTGCTAGAAACTTGTGTATGGCTACCAAAAGCGCCTAATTGAAGTGAAAATGGCTGAGGGACATGTAACCAAATATTAGCACTGCTGTATGTATATTTTTGACCCAGCAGATGTGATCACTTTTTTCTGTTAACCCATAATAGAGTCATAAAGAGTTTTAGAAATAACGGGACACTCAGTAGAGCCATTATATTATGTTCTTTACAAGTGTATGTAAACTTTTGACCACAAGTGTATTTGCAAAAGTGCTCTGACGTTTTTGTAGACTTTTGTTACCCACCAGCTCAATAGCTGGCCAGGAGGTCAAGGCTCACTAGAGCCAGCAAGAACAGCGGACTCCTGGCACATCGTTTTCAGACGCTATGGGGTTTTTCGCTACTTAAGTTAAACATGATATATAAGTCTCTTAGATAACTTAAAAATGTTATTGTTGGGCTTTTTTCAGTGTTTTATTTGTTCCTTAGTAAATCGGTTTGTCTGAGATTAAAGTTATAGTTTTCACACAGCTAAATAAACGTCAAACAGAAAACCGATTAAACAGAAGTGTGAGATGACAGAGAATTTACTCCAATGTCATGTTATATTTTAGATAGCAAGGAGCGGACGTCTGACTTTATTAAACTCAGCTGAGCCAGCGGTGATGCAAATTTAAAGGCTAGACCGTCCCATTTCACAGCCTCGCCCTTCCGGCCTTCTGAGGACCCGGCCCACGTAGACCAGGTCCTCTGAAGGATGCAGCCCCTGAATTGAGACACAGCTTGTGTTCTGTCTCTGTAAAGATATTTGTAGTCTTGTCCCTGTATCCCCCCTTCCTGTTCCCTTGTTCTTCTCTCTGTGCTTTGTCCCCAGTGTGGTCTCTGGCCTGCTGCAGGGGAAGGGTGGCACAGTGAGCTCTCAGGGAGGCTCAGAGGTGTGCCGGAAGGGAGGTGCATGTGCTCAGGCTAATGATCCTTTTTTCCTTCTCCGCGCATTTAGTGACGAGAGAGTCGGAGGAGAAGGAGGTTTTTGCCAGCAGCTAAGGAATGCCTGTTCCCTGTGTACTGCGTACCAAAACAACAGAAAAGGCTGCTGAGGGTTGAATAAAGCCGTGTGTCGGGTCCATTCCTCACAGTCCCATTGTCTCCTCAGTCTGTCCCAGTCCTCGTCTCAGGTTCACATGTCCTAGTCTCAGGTTCACATGTCCTAGTCTGAGTTTCTGTGTGTGTGTCTTCCTGTTTAATTTTGATAGTGTCCTCTCTCGTGGATGTGGTGTTCAGTTTTGTGTCCCCTGTCTCATTAGTTATGATTCTGTTCAGCTGTGTTCCCATGCATCTCTACTTCCCTTACAACTTATACCTGTAAGTTGATTTGTAATCAGCCCCAAGAGATTAAGATTTATAAACTCTAAACTCTAAAGTTTATCTTAAAAATTTTCTTTAAAAAAAAATCTTTTTTCCCCCAACCAATTTCTTCCTTTCTTCAAGAAAAAAAACCTCAAATTTTGCATTGATTTCACCTTTGGCTTTCCTTTGAACATCACATCTGCTATCTGAAAGACCCGCAGAGCAAGACGAAAGCAACACTTTGTTAAACAACTGCTCTTAATTCCTCACTCATCACACTGTATCAATCCATTTTGCTTTAGAGCTTCAGCCCTCACCTTTTTCCCCTGTCTCTTCAGTCCACGCTCTGTAATCATGGCACAAGTGGCCTTGAAATGAGTTTTGCAGGTAATTTTCTGATGTTTTCATCAGGACTCTCAAAACGTCTCATCGGTTGAGGGTCTCATTTATGTGCTCTTTAACAAACAGGAGAAGTGTGATTTTTAAAAAATGACAAAGACGAGAGTAATAGAAATGAAGGCTTTCAAAGTCTCTTCTTTATTCACGCTGTGTGGAAAAGTCAAGGTGTCCTGAACTGTCAGTTAAAGCCTTTGTCGTGCTCCAAATTAAATGCAGTATTTTTATGTCTCCATTTTTGCTACTATGAAACAAAAGACTTTCTTCTCATGTGTACAGGACACCTACTAAAATTCAGGACTGGCTGCTGTGATGTTTGTTTTTTTGTTAATAACAAAGACCTGTTTTGCTAGATCTGGGGTGAGTTTTTAAAAGACAACAACTGTTGCTTCATTATAAGATCTTTTTCTCCGAGGAAAATGGAATAGCACCTTTGAAAGCACATTTGAGTCCGGACTGCTATAATCAAAATGGTTTTTGTAACTTGTGTTTTGTGGTGTATGTTTGTCCTCTTCCATGTACATCCCCGTAGGCTAGAGTAACAGCAATACGCCAGAGCAGAATAATGTGAGGCTGAAGTTCCAATAACCCTAAGACCTTGGTTATACTCTCCTTTGGATTTAAAAAAAAAAACACACACTGTAATGGTATTTTTCTGCCAGTACATTATCCTTTTTTAAAAGATTTTTTTAATGAAAGTTCACAGACTTCCATCAATGATAAAATGGAAATTTCCAGCATATTTTTCATACCATTAACGAATACTTCCTCTACTGGTAAAATTGTGTTTATAGTATCATATATGCATCTCCTTTCACTGTTAAAAAAAGTCACTCATTAAATGTACTTCTTTATATCCTTAAGCAGTGTTTGGAAGGTTACTTTTAAAATGTATTCCACTACAGATTACAGACTACATGACCCAAAATGTATTTTGTAACGTATTCTGTTACGTTACTCAATGAGTGTAATATTCTGAATACTTTGGGCTACTTAATATTATCATGCTTTTTACAACTACATGAATGTTGTAAATAGATTTTTGAATCTTAATATAAAATGAGTAACAGTAGGTGGACATTAGGTAAGGCTGCACTTTTTGCAGCGATCTCGTATAGAAAACTATTCCGCACATATATAAAACACGTCCGCGGCTCCGAACCGTAGTAAAGGGACCTCTGGCTAATACGTTGGACTCCGTGTCAGGCTCGTAGCCGAAAACTAGTTTTACTTTGTTAAACACAAACACAGTGTACAGTCGAGTCTTAATAGCTTACTTACAACTGGGCTCATCAGGCACTCTTTTTGGCTGCAGTGGTTATTAATATATTTACCTGCTTCCGTCTCCCATTTCTGCTCGGTGACAACTCATACTTTTCGATTCTTTTTCTCCCTCCCTCGCTCACAGACACATAACGGGTATGGCAGTTCATTCTCCCTGCAGCACGGACTACACTGCCCATGAGGCTACATTCTTTAGGGCGATACCTGTAACACTCTGCTATTGCCTTCATATTAAATAATTTTTTGAATAATTTTTAAAAATATTTGTTCATGTCATTATGCGGGCCCCAAGTAGGGGGTGACATGGGCCGCTAGATTGGGGTCCGAAGGGAAGGTCCAAGGCGGGGGTACACATGTTCCTCTTCAACTTAATCCACAACTCACTTAGAATGTCCACTCCAAAATGCTCACGCTCACTCACACACATCCACAGAAATCCAGACAGCAGGGAATCTAGAAGGCGCTAGGTAGTGTGACAATCCAGCGAGGAAGCAGCCTCTCTTGCCATCTTAAGTAGTCTGCCAGGATCAGTGTGAATGAGCCACAGGTGTGTGTTCAGGGCGGGTTCAGTGGTGGGGAATCAAGGTCCAGTTCGGCCCTGGTGGGAGAGGTGAAGACAAAAAACACACACCATGACCTCTCCAGATCTTGAAAACCATGGCACTTCAGTTCTTAAGCACCTCAGTTCAAAATCCTCCTTGTTGCACAGCATTTTCTCTGCAGTTTTCAAAAAGCTCTCATCTGTTTAACTTTTGGTAGGGGAGAAAGGCTTGCTATATTTCATGACCATTAAACGTTAGAGTAGCCTCTGAAAATGAGGTCACAGTCACATCCAGTACAAAAACCTCTCCCTGCGGATACAAGATTCTAAATCGCAAAAAATAAGATAATGAGACTAAGTGATACAGGAGGGTAGGGGAAGCGCAAACATGGAGTAAGATGCTGTGTCTGTGAACACAGCTTTCAATCTGCATGTTCACTCTGTCACATTCCACCTGAGCTTTGGAGAAAATAAGCTCAACCTTTCACTGGATTTTCAGAGTTAATACAACTCTGGCAGTCTGAGTAGATGTGTTGCTGTTTTGTTCCTCTGTTTTGAGCTTTGTCACAATTGTTTTTATCAGATAAAAAATAAAGGAAGCTATTTTTTTTATTGTTGTTTTTCTTTTAGAGCAACAACCTTTGTTTGATAAAGGTACTCACAGAAATACACAGCAGCTCTAAAACAGTTAGCAGTTCGACCAGTAAGGTGCTGTAGCCCAATCACTGGTGGCTCGGTATGTTTCCTTTAAAAAAAAAAAAGAAAAAAAAAGAAAACAGGTCCCTTGGTTAGACGAGTCAGAGTTTTTCCAGAACTTTTTTGTGCAAGCACTTTAAGTACAAAACCAGAAAATCTAAAGTCCCCACCAGCAATGTCTGCTTTTCACTGACTGCTGGCTGTTTCTGTTGTGCGGGACGGTATGTGTGGACTCTAGATTGATCACTCCTGTCATAGCAGGATTGCTGCAGAGTGCTGAACACAAGCTGCTAATTGATAGAGCCTCTCTGGGCCTCATTCACTCCGACAGCCTGGAGACGAGACAGAAAACTCTCCAGGTTTAAAAGAACGACAGAAACAAAAAGAGCCCAGTAAAACCTAATCTACATGGACGGATAATATGTCATAACCATGGGCATCAGAGTCATTTCAGGTAAATACTGATAGGGGTGATTCACTGCCTCTGAAAATGTTGGATTAAATGTCATTTTAGGGCTATGAAGACCTCTGTCTGTAGGTAATTGTTGCTGAGAATGGAAGAATTTATCATCAGTACCAAAAGTGAGACAAGAAACATCACTGTCTGAAATGTGGACATAGCTGCTGTAAAGTAACACGCTGTGAACTATGTTAATTAAAGCTTCCAGTTACCTGAAGCTGACTGACTGTCACGGTCCGTGGAGATAGACCGTGTGGGAATGTGTGTGTTGGACCCAGACGCGAACACAAGCGAAGATACAGGAGTGGATTAAACAAAAGCGAGCCTTTTATTATGGCTGATAACAGAACAAACCAGAGCGAGGGCAGTATAAGGGTAATAGTTCAAACAGAAAACCTAAACTGGACATAAACTAAGAAAAAGCTATGGCTGGAGATATGGAACACAGGGGGTGGTAACACAGACGACGCGACACAGACTACATGAAACACAGAGACTAAATACACAAGAGGAATGATCAGGGGAAGTGGCCACACATGGGAACACAGCTGACACAGATAAACATAACAAGACATGGCAGGAGTAAACAACACTGACGGGAGACTGTCAAAGTAAAACAGGAAGTACACAGGTGCAAACAGGAGGAGAGAGAGAGCACGGGCATAGTGGGCTGGGGAAACATGGAATGAAACAAGGAGGGGAGATGAGGGCTCACAGATACATAGAGGGGCACACAGGGGATAAAAGTCACAAGGGGAAGTCAAATAAGGAACACCACAACAGGACAACTTAGGAAACATGGCCTAAATAAGGAACGAAATACAAAAATACAAGAAACTAAGAATACTGGGCCCACATGGCCCAGGACCATGACACTGACGTTCCATTAGCCCTACATCCTCTATGAAATTCCAAAAATGTCCCCAAGCCTTATTATATATTCCTTGTTTGTCCTCCAGTACAGACACACTATTACTTGATTACTGTAGGTAGGTACACTTGTTCAACTTGTTAATGAAAATATCTATCAATATCAATCACATGACAGCAATCCAGTGCACTGAGGCATGCAGACATGGTCAAGATCACCTACTGAAGTCCAAACCATGCACCAGTATTGGGAAGACAATTTATTTAAGTGGTTCTAAATGTGGTGTAGTTGTTGATGCCACACATGCTGGTCTGAGTATTTCAGAAACTGTTTATCTGCACAAACTAACATCTCTAGGCTTTACGGGGAATGTTCTCAGGGCAAAAATGCTTTCCTGATGATGCAGGTAAGATAAGATAAGATAAGATAAGATAGAACTTTATTAATCCCTCGGGTGGGTTCCTCTGGGAAATTCGACTTCCAAAAAGCACAGCAACGACCGAAGTTACAGTTACAGAATTGTTATATATATATATATATATATATATATATATATATATATATATATATATATATATATATATATACACACACACACACACACACACACACACACACACACACACACACACACACACACACACATATATATAAATACAGAGACAAATATAAATAAAATATACAAAGGGGATAAATAGAATAAATAGGAATAAAAAATAAAAATACAAGTGAATTGCACATTTCAAGTATTGAGTCTATTGCACTGTTGACTATTTACAAAAAGTATTGCACAAGGTATTGTACAGTGAGGTGAAGAGGCACTACAGCTTAGTTGTTCCCCCCTCCTTTGTCCTCCTGTTTCCCCTCCCTCTCCCCTCCAGAGAGGAGTTAAACAGTCTGATGGCGTGTGGGACAAAGGAGTTTTTAAGTCTGTTAGTTCTTGTCTTGGGGAGAAGCAACCTGTCACTGAACAGACTCTTCTGATTGTTTATGGCCGTGTGCAGAGGATGCCCAGCATTGTTCATAATGTCCATCAGTTTCTTTAATGTCCTTTTCTCTGCCACTGTCACCAGAGTGTCCAGCTTCATGCCGACCACAGAGCTAGCCTTCCTGATCAGTTTCTCCAGCCTGGATGAGTCCCTCTTTGCTGTGCTGCTCCCCCAGCACACCACAGCATAGAAAAGTACTCCAGCAACCACCGACTGGTAAAACATCCTCAGGAGCTTCCTGCAGACCTCCTGAGGAAGTACAGTCGGCTTTGGGCTTTTTTATACAGGTGCTCTGTGTTGCATGACCAGTCCAGTTTATTGTCCACCCACAGCCCGAGGTACTTGTACTTGTTGACCACCTCCACCTCCTCCCCCTCTATCTGAACCGGCAGTGGACCTTCTCTGGACCTCCCGAAGTCCACAACCAGTTCCTTAGTCTTTGAGGTGTTGAGTTGCAGGTGGTTTGTGTGACTCCATGCGACAAAGTTCCTCACCAGACTTCTGTACTCCTCTTCCTGATCATCCCAGATACACCCCATGATGGCCGTGTCATCTGCAAACTTCTGAATATGGCATAATTCAGAGTTGTAGCAGAAGTCAGAGGTGTACAGGGTGAAGAGAAGAGGGGACAGCACAGTTCCCTGTGGTGCTCCTGTGCTGCTGACCACAGTGTCAGACGTGATGTCCTTCAGCCTGACGTACTGTGGTCTGTCGGTGAGGTAGTCGGAGATCCAAGCCACCAGGCAGGGGTCCACCTCCATCCTGTTCAGTTTTTCCTGAAGCACACAGGGCCGGATGGTATTAAAGGCACTGGAAAAGTCAAGAAACAGTATCCTGACCGTGCCTTTTCCCCCATCCAGGTGTGAGTGGGCTCTGTGTAGGAGGTACAGGATGGCATCCTCCACTCCGACACCCGCCTTGTATGCAAACTGTAGTGGGTCCTGGGCATGTTGTACCTGTGGTCGGAGGAAGTTGAGGAAGAGCCGCTCTAGAGTCTTCATAAGATGTGACGTCAGTGCCACCGGTCGGAAGTCATTCAGCTCATTGGGCCGGTTCTTTTTGGGGACCGGGACGATGCAGGATGTCTTCCATAGGGCGGGCACTCTCCCCAGTCGCAGACTGAGGTTGAAGACTCGTTGTAGCGGCTCCCCAAGTTCAGCAGCACACGCCTTTAGCATCCTAGGACACACCTTGTCTGGACCTGCTGCCTTTCTGGGGCGAAGCTTCCTCAGTTGCCTCCTGACCTGATCCACTGTGACACTGGGAGATGTTTGGGAGGAGGGGAGGGGGGGAGATGTCTTGCTGCTGAGAGAGGGATTGGAGGAGGGGGGTGTCATGGTGTCAGGAAGGGGGGGAAGCGAGGGAGGCAGGAGAGTGGGGAGAGGACTCTGTAGTGAAGGTGAGGGTGAGGGTGGGGGGGTTGTGGGCTGGTCAAACCTGTTGAAGAAGTTGTTGAGTTCGTTTGCCTTCTCCACAGTCCCCCCCACTGTGCTTTTCTTGGTGTTGTGGCCTGTGATGGTTTTCACACCATTCCAGACCTCCCTCATATTGTTCCTCTCCAACTTCTGCTCCACCTTCCTCCTGTAGGTGTCCTTTGCTTCCCTCAGGCAGCGTTTCACCTCCCGCTGTGCTGCTTTCATCTCCTCCTTCACTTTGCTCCTGAAAGCCTTCTTCTTCATGTTGAGGACAGCTTTGACTTCCTGTGTTACCCACGGTTTGTTATTAGGATAACACCGTACCGTCTTAGCAGGGGCGACTGTGTCCACACAAAAGTTGAGGTAGTCTGTAAGACAGTGTGTCACCCCCTCTATGTCCTCACCATGTGGGCTCAGGAGCACATCCCAGTCTCTGGTGTCATAGCAGTCTCTCAGAGCATCCTCCTTTTCTGGGGTCCATCTCCGGATGGAGCGCGTTGTGACAGGCTGCCTTTGGACGAGGGGTGTGTATTGTGGCTGTAGGTAAACCAGGTTGTGGTCTGACTTCCCTAGTGGGGGGAGGGGGGTGGCTCTGTATGCATCTCTCACATTAGCATACAGTAGGTCAATTGTCCTGTTGCTCCTTGTGGGACAATTCACAAACTGGTGAAAAGCAGCCAGAGTAGAATCCAGTGTGGCATGGTTAAAGTCTCCAGATATAATAATGAAAGCCTCGGGGTTTTGTGTCTGAAGTCTTGCTGTGACTGTGTGTATTTTCTCACAGGCAGCTGTTGCGTCGGCCCTCGGAGGGATGTAAACACACACACAGATCACATGACTGAACTCCCGAGGTAGATAATATGGCCGCAAGCTAACAGCTAGCAGCTCCAGGTCCGGACGGCATACCGAAACTTTAACGGAGACGTGTCCAGGGTTACAGTATCTGTTGTTAACGTAGACAATGAGTCCCCCACCTCTGCTTTTTCCGCTGGCCTGCGTGTCCCTATCGGCTCTCACGGATGTGAAACCGCATAGGTCTACGTTAGCCTGCGGCATTAGCTCGGTTAGCCACGTCTCCGTGAAGATAAACAAGCTGCACTCACGGTATAGTCTGTGGTTGTTCAGAGCGCACAGTTCGTCAATCTTATTCTGTAACGAGTTCACGTTGCCCATGATCACTGTCAGGATTGATGGTTTGAATCGCCTCCGGTGATCCGCTCTCCTCGCTCCAGCTTTGCAGCCTCTGTAGCTCCTCTTTAGCTCGGCCGGGATGTTGTGTCGCATGCCGGTCTGTCCCTTTGTTCTTAGTGCCAGCAGCTCCGCTCTCGAATAGATGAAGGAGCTGGTTCCAGAAGTTTTGAAAAGTGCATTATCCATCTTGTATCGCTATATCTAAGAGGTATAAGTAGAGGAAGGTGAAAAAAAGTTTGAAAAGCCTAGTCTAAAAAAGTTAAAATTAACAAAAAAGGTGCGGTGTTGCAGAGCTACTTGGAAAGGCTGCCGTCACTCCAGCGCCATCTTGATGATGTGTAAGAGGTAAGAGGAGTGCATGCAGACTGCTTCAAGCTGTTCCAGCCAAAGTATGTAGAAGAGCATCTCTGAATGCACAAAACATCGAATCTCAAAGGAGACTACAGCAGTCACCAGACCATACCTGGGTGCTCATCATGTCCATCCCTTTACATTCACAGTATTCCCATCTTCTGGTGGCTGCTTCCAACAAGATAACACATCATGTCACAAAGCACAGATGATCTCAAACTAGTTTCTCGAACAGTTCACTCTACTGAAATGGCCTCAGCAGTCACCAGACTATAGGGCCAATAGAGCACCTTTGTGATGTGGTTTGGATCTGAACCAACTGTGTCAGTATATTTTAGCATCAATATAGACCAAACCTCTGAGGAATGTTTCCTGCTCCTTGTTGAATCTGTGATGTAAGGAATTAAGACACTCATGAAGAAAAAACGGCCGACCCAGTACTAGCAATGTGTACCTATGTCACGAACCGGGCCGTATGGTCATGACAGAAAAAAAAAAAAAAACGGACATGGTTAGGAATGTATTCCAAGCTGCTTTATTCTTTTAAACAAATAAAACAGAAAACAAACCCTACTGTCAAAAACAAACAGTGGTGTGTTTAATCAGTACCACGAGTAGTGTGTAAAAGAATGGATGAGTGGAAGATGATGCATGTAATGGTGTCAAAAGCAAAAACCAAACCTAACGCAGCCAAAGTCCAACCTGGTGTCTCAGAGCCAACCAAAACTATGCCCTAAAGGCTTTTTATATAGAGTCCTGGCACACTGGTGTTGCCAGTGTCACTGATTGTAAACGGGAACTCCGCCTCTCCAATGCCTGCAAACACACATGAGCCAAAAGGAAGGCAGGGTGCAGTGGGTTGTCACAACCTAATAATGTGTCAGGTGAGTGTATTTGATTCGGTAGTGGAAGGTTTGATGTCATTTGTCTCATCCGACGTGTAACATTTGTCTCTTAGTGCTTCTTCCCTCACAACATTTCTATTGGCTTTTGTTTAAATTAATGTTTGTTCATTTTTATAATCATTTTTTTTCCTTCTGGCTGGAAGGTTCTAAAATAGTCTTCTCATATGACACCCTGGGAGAAAGCCAAAGACGCGCTGCGTTTAGTGTACATGTCTGTCTATATTTGTAGTAACACTGCAGTAGCTGAACATGGTTGCTTTAACTAGTTCAGTCAGTGTTTGGAGCATGAGCTCCACACAAGCTCAATTCCATGGTCACATATTTTATGTGGAGTGGATTTCTCGCACCCGAAAGAATCCCTCATGATGAATATGGAAGAACAGAAACTGGCATTAAATACTGCAAATGGCTTGTCAGCCTTCCCCCACTCTGGTGTCAGTGCTTCACATCTTTTACGCTGTTCAATATTTGATGAGTGGATGATTTGACAGATGCTGATGAACCACAGGGTCTGATTCCTACTGCCCTCTTCCCTCCGACATTCCACCTCCCCCACCCCTTCATCATCCTCCTCCTCATTCCAGACTGGGCCAATGAGGCCATTTGACCTGTCACTCCAAGGCAACCATCATTTAACAAATGCTATGTCAGCTGAGCTACAAGATGACCGCTCAGCTATAAACCAGAGCCTCAGGCTCATGTCTCTGCTGCTGCTCAGATTTTATGCATCTTCACAAATATACAGGGCTGTGCAAAAGTCTTGAGTCACCCTTTGTGTCTTTATATTTTGGTAGAAAAATTGGAAATGGGTGCAGCAAATTTCCATTCATGTTTGCATAAGCCATTACAGGGTTTTCAGAGTTTTCAAGCTTTAGTATGTATTTGGTCTAACAACCTTTTCTTATTATTCAATACAGCCTTCAGAATAGTTCTCTGGGCTTCTTGAAGGACATTCAAAGCTCTTCTTTGGATGTTGGCTGCCTTTTGTTCTTTTGTCTGTTAAGATGATCCCACACTGCTTCAGTAATGTTGAGGTCTGGGGAGGATAACCAATGAATGATCAAGTCAAAGTCAAAGTCAAAGTCAACTTTATTTGTCAATTCTGCCACATGTACAGGACATACAGAGAATAGAAATTTCGTTACTCTCAAACCCTAGATGAAATAGCAAATGAACATTTAAATATAAGAGAGTGATTAAAAAATGCAAATAAAATAATTAAAAAGTAAAAATTTAAATAAATACAATACAAATTATAGTGTTCCATTGTGTGTATGCAGGCATGCTTTTACTGCATTGGCAGTGTTTTTGGGATCATTGTCAAACTTACAAAGGAAGCCCTTGCCAGTCAGACATTTTCCAGATGGAATTCCATGGTGGATCTGCATCTGTACTTTTCTTCATTTGTAATTATGTCAGTTTGAGAAGATCTGCAACACCACTGGCTGAAATGCACCCCTAAGCCACAATAGAGTCTCCACCCTGTTTTATAGATGGCTGACATTATGCACTCCACACTGTATATAAATGCCACTTGTTTTGCACATATTCAACTCTGTATATTTTATATATTTTATTATTATTATTATTATTATTATTATTATTATTATTATTATTATATTTTTTTTTTATTTTTTTTTTACTATTTAATTTGTAAAAATGTGTATACACACACACACACACACACACACACACACACACACACACACACACACACACACACACACACACACACGTAGGAAAATATTTAGTATACACATCCAGAAATGCATACACTATTTTAAATTGTACATATATTTATTAGTTTCAGGTTGGCCATTCTTGTATTTTGCTCGTTTGTGTTGTTGTGTTTGCACATCTCTGTTGCTTGTGGGGCTCGCACACAAGAATTTCACTCGCATTTGCTGTGCCAGTGTGCCTGCACATGTGATGTGACAATAAAAGTGATTTGATTTGATTTGATTTTGAAGGCACACAGTGCTGGACCTCTCAACTGCCCTTCTCCGTACAGACTGGATTGATCACTCCATCAGACCTGCTGCCACAGATTTCCAGTACAGGTCTTGTGTAATGCTGTACCTCAGCCTTTTCTCCATTCCCTTGCCTTAAGAATGGCTTCTTCACAGCCACCCTTCCACTGAGAGCATGTCTGATGAGGCTCCAGTGAACAGTAGATGGATTGGCTGAAGATCCATAAACATAAAATCATGGGGGATTTCATATTGAAATATATTTTAAATCCCACAGGATTTTATATCCTGGCACATCCCACAGGCAGCACGGTGGTTAGCACTGTTGCTGCACAGCAAGAAGGTCCTGAGTTCAATTTCATTATCAGGCCGGGGTCTTTCTGTGTGGAGTTTGGATGTTCTCCCCATGTTTGCATGGGTTCCCTCCGGGTACTCCGGCTTCCTCCCACCGTCCAAAGACATGCAGTTTGTGGGGATAGGTTAATTGATTAATCCAAATTGCCACTTGGTGTGAATGCAGGAGTGAGTGCAAATGGTTGTCTGTCTCTGTGCAATAGCCCTGCAACTGGCTGTACCCCGCCTCTCGCCCCATAACAGCTGGGATAGGCTCCAGTACCCCCCGCGATCCTGAAAAGGATAAGCGGATGGATGGATGGAGTTTATGGTATCAGTTGTTAGTTTTAGTTAGTCAAGTCTTTATTTATTTATTCATTCATTTGTTCATTATTATTATTATTATTGTTGTTGTTGTTGTTGTTGTTGTTGTTGTTGTTGTTATTATTATTATTATTATTATTATTATTATTACTACTACTATTATTAGTATTTATTTTTTATTGTAGTGGAAGGTTTACAGGGTAAATTAAAATCAGGATAAATATTTATTGATGCCCAAATGGAGATAAAGCAGGATATGCTTTAGACCTACCTTAAACCATATGATCTTAAAGAATCTTTTAATATTTAGTTAACATTTGTATTGTCTTATGTTCTGAAAATTCATATTCAAATCATGAAATATTGTACATCATCATCCAAAGAAACTAAATGTGACAGCTCTGTGACCCACATTCAGAGAAAACCATACAAAATTGTTCTGTGATTGTGAAAATAGAAAAAGAAATTACACGGTTTCCTTTTCTTCTGACAAAATTGGTGTGTTTGGCCCACTGTCTGATTACAGGTTGTGAAGGTAATTTTGCTGCAGACTCCATACAGTAAATGTCAGAGACAGTCTCAGTATTACGTGGGCGAGGTAATGAGTCTGTGGCCTTCGAATTGATCAGTTTCCTAACAAGTGGAAATGCTGCTGGACTTGTTTGACCATCGAACTTGTCAAACAAGTCCAGCAGCATTACAGGCCTCCCCCCCGACCCTTCCTTCTTGCTCTTTGACAAAACCTTCATGAACCATTTTCTCTGACTTGTATCCTTGATGCTGTGCTCCGCTCACAAAACTGGATACATAACAAACCCACGCAAGTAATTGTTATCTGTGTTATCTGCCTATATAATATCCACTTATCAAAAGCATACAGAAATATGCAGTATATTCATATAAGAATTGTTGGTGGAACTAATTGTGAGAGGGAAGCCAAAGACTCATGAGTTCCATGGAGATCATTTTGCTGATTAGCATATTTTAGAGCCCTGAATTTTATTCATTGCTCGAGTAATCTTTCATTTTTGTTTTCACCACAAAAATAAATTTTGTGATAGAGCAACATGTTCTCATTCCAGGGCATCAAATTCTGCTGTTCTCTGTGACCAAAATCTCTTTAAACCAATACCAAGGAGGTCACAGAAGTGTCCCTAATGACCCGGTAGTGGCAAGATTTGATGCTAAAATAGATGTCTTCTGCACCTTTCTGCTCTCCTTTTTGGCTGAAACATTGAAAAGATCATTACTTCAATAGTTATCATATGAATCTTTCCTGTTTGCAATTGTTCGTAAATAGTACCAATTAAAAACAGTAAAGTGAATGGTGTTACTGGGCTTGTTGAAAATCTGCCAGGGGTTTGGAGAACAAACACATTTACAAGGAGCTCCCAAAGTACTGTAAGTAGTAAAAGACTTAATCGGACTGTTTGAGTTTCTCCTGTGGACCTGTTTAAACATCAGGGGGTACATTAAAGGGTCAGACAGTGAAATGGGAATAGGTTTTTCAGAGCATCTCACAACTAGTGCTGTTCTAACTTTGTTTCCCATCCTGCAGCTGCCGTTGTGCATTAATACTTGTGATTTCGGTATTTTAGCATCACCATCAGGACAAATGACATTAAAAAAATTATTATTATTTTAATGGTATGAAGTTAAAGGGATGAACACATAGGAAGACTAGGAGATGTGGTGACAATGAAAATGTTAGTGAAGTCCAGTGACTTGCAGCAATATCAATAACTAAATCAAAGCAGGCACGATCATTCACGTGTGATTCACGTTCAGTGAATCACAACTTTGAAGAAAGTGGTTAAAGCCAAAACCAATAAAAGGGAAACAATAGACAACTTAAACACCACCCCAAAGTAGCACTTCTCCGGTTTATGGACCAAATAAGGTGCAGTTGTCAAGTGGAAGCAAGATTCTACATGTGGATAAGGTAGATATTACTCTTTGCTCTTTCATGTTGTACTCATACAAAAAGTTTGGACCTGTATTATTATCAACATTTTTACTGTCAATTCCCTTATGATTAACCACAAACTACAAGCAAGACTGAATTTTCATTCTTTTTCTTCAGATGTTTAACAATACTAGCACTAGTATCCAAGTACCAACCCCAGTACTATCCTCCAAATCTGAAGTGGGCAATATACAAACTGTTAGGACTGCTGTGGTAGGCCACACCAATGGGCTTATAAAAATATATCAAATTATATAATAATAATCAGCATAAATGAGTTCATCTTATTGATGTGACTCTCCACAGCAGTCCCAGTTTCTCTTGTGGCCCCCATGGGAAAATGAATTGCCCACCCTTGCTTTAAACGTTCCCTGGATTTGTATGCTACTTTTGCCCTGAAGCCACTGACCTGAAGTTTTCTTCCCACGCACGATGGATGCTAATGTTTTTGTCACTTTTTATGGAATCAAACTCAAAGTAAGGTCAGTACTTCCACGCTTTAAACGCTGCACACTCATACTCTCTCCCGCACTCGATATGTGATCCATTGTTGATCTGCACACAGCTGTTGCCACGAACGTCGCACTCGCTTACGTCACTGTCGTGAGACATTCTCGCAAAAAATCACGGTTTTAGTAACGCAGTAATGCAGCGTTCCTACGGGAAAGTAACGGTAATCTAATTACCGTTTTTGCAATAGTAATCCCTTACTTTACTCATTACTCGAAAAAAGTAATCAGATTACAGTAACACGTTACAAGTAACGTTACAAGTAACGCGTTACTGCCCATCTCTGCTGAGGACTGCCCTGGTCTTTTATTTATACACTTCAGTGGGTGCTTGTTCCTTACATTGGAATGTGTGTGTGTGTGTGTGTGTGTCAGAGTGTGACCCCATAAACGACTTCCCTTAACCTGCTGGTCTGGAAAATCCAACAGTTCATCTATATGTAAAAAAGCACTTAGACTAAAACTGACATAGCTACGTTAATCCTACCGTAAATGGTAAAATGGTAAATGGCCTGTATTTATATAGCGTAAAACAATAAGACAAGGTACGACCTCTCCCATACTCCTAGGATGTGGGGGTGAACGCCAGAACACCCTGGAATGTTACAGACCTCCTAGGATGAGACATTCTTTCAATATGCCACCAACTATATACTTCTAAACACAAATGATTACATGCAGTATTCTACCATATGCAAACTTATATCATTAAAACATTATACTGACTACTAAGTACAATTTTCCATTGACATTCCCTCCTGTTGTCAGTATAACTTTAAGTGAGATATCAGTATGTAACATCTTGTTGTACATTTTCTGTCACATCGTCATTAATCACACAAAGTCTTCATGTTCCAACAGGTCGGGGTCATCATCATCATTTGTCACGGCTGTATATGCACCAACAGTGTAAAATATTATGCGGTTAATCATGAGTTTTAGACATGACAGTATACACGTTACAAAGACACAAATTAAAAGTAAAAATATCCCAACTCCGATGAGTCGTCCTTTTAGCACCTGTAACCAGGAGCCAGTGTAGAGCCAACAAAACCAGTCACTTGTATCACTTACATAGTCCTGATTTTGGGCCTGCTGGATTTGTCTCAAAGCATTCAGGGCGTCAGTCATGTTTGATGAATGTACATCGTCTTTATGTAAGTGCAGCAGGTGTTGTTGAAGAGGACGCAAAGTCCCCCTTTCTCTGCTAGTATCATGGAGTAGTTCTTCCCTGGGAGTTGGTCCAGGAACACATATAGTGTGGGGTGTGTTGATGTGCTGGGCATATGGGAACAGACATAATAGTCTGTATTTGCCGATTTTGCCTTTGTTCTGTCGTGGATATACTTATGGCTCTTCTACTGTCCATCCTCTGCAGAAAAACCCCTCTGTGGAAAGGGTGCTGGGTCCAGTTATCTTACTGCTGTTATGATCCCAGCAGTCTTCAGTGTGCCATCATATGCACAGTATAGTGACACAGCATTAGGTGATGTTCATAGGAAACTGCTGTCATCACCACCATAGCTTCTGGTTCCCGTGCTTTCACAGAATCATGATGTCATCCTTAGACTCCCTCTGCGCTGTCGATGGAGCTTGGCACGCTCCCCTCATCCGTCAGGTGCCCGTCTGTTGCCCACAATCTCCTCTGTTGGCCTCTGGAAATCCCTCTTGGCACAGCTCTCATTCCAACGCAGTTTCATGGTCCTTGCTGTGGCTCCAAAGTCTGATCTCATGATGGGCCCCAACCAGCCCGACCTTTGACCTCAACCACTGCCTGGGCTGTCAGCTATGCCTGGAATGGTTCTTGTTTCTCACTGGGCCTCTGAAGATTTCTCAGGAGATTACTGCTGCACCTGTATTTCCTTGCTAGGAGGAAAAACTTCTATTTGGAGAGCATGTCAACAATCATCAAACCACATTCTTTAGTTCAGTGAACTTCACTTATAGGCCATCAAAGCCTCATCTCAACATGGATGCACCACTTGCATAGGTTTGATACCCATAAATGAACTGTTAATCACACAAATCGCTGCAAAAATCAACTTAGTTTAATGTTAATTAATTCATTGTTTCATGTTAATCCTGGACCCCTCCTCTTGACGCATGGACACTCCCATGAGTCAACTCATCAAAATCAGATTCCTGTCTTAAAGAAAAAGTTAGCTAGATCACGTCCCAGGCAACATCAGGGCGTCTCCTCCTCTGGAGCAGCACCACCCTGGACCTATAATCCTGCAATAAAAGATGTCAATCGGTTTTGCATATTAAGTTTGCTTAACACCCGGCTCTGCCAGGAGCCTGCATACACACCACCATGGCCTGGAAAACAAGATCTGGAAGTGAAATCAAACTTCACGCTTATAAACAATTGTATCATAAGGGTAATAAGTATTCAACATCAGCAAGACAAGTATCATGTGCAGGTTTTCTCAAATCAGTAAACTACAATTATTACCATAATTTGCCTCAGACATGGATCATCCCATGTACTCAGTCAACATTAATGTAATCGGTGACTTCTCTTAAGCAAAGTCACTCCACTCATGTATCACTAGGAGCTCAATAGGAGCCCATATGAAACTATTCCATAAACACTGCATCTCGTATTTGTTTTTCTCATGTTACATGTCCGTCTCTGCTGAATCCTCTACATGCACTCTTAGAAAAACAAACATTAGCAACACACATAAATCATCCTGGTGACCAGGCGCAGGTCGACAGGTTCCAGAGGTGCTATAAAAAGACCATAAAGTTAGCCATCCATAGCTGTGGAAAGAATGTTATTCACATCATCAAAGTAACCTTCACATTTTCCCAAAAACACAGTGTAACAGCATCACCAACTCATAACCTGTAAACACAGTTTCTTCACACATAAACCCAGAAATCCTGTAGTAGAAAAACATCATTAAGTTGTGTCCTGCTGTAAATCACATGATCAAATCACATGATTAACATGCAGCAGCTGTGTTCAGAGCCCTTCCCGTGCTTTTCCCTTCCAGCACAGTACCACCTAAGAAGCTGGACATCTGTAGTGAGGCTTTTTTCCATGTCCTAAAGGTAAGGCTGCAATATTCTATGTGTATATATTGTTGAATTTTGCAGTTACTCATGTTTTCATTTTATATATTTTACTGTGGAGTCAGTCAAATATTCTTAAAGTTCAGATCCCCATAACATGTTGATGTTAATAAAAACCTACAAAAAAAGTTGATCTATTTTATACTGTAATGCAACTCAAAAATTGTGTTTCTTACGGTCTTGTTCTAATCCTCTTTTTTTTCTGTCATGTAGACTTCAGAAGACCCTGAAGGCTACCTGCGTCAGCGACCCCTGGCTTGTCCACTTCTGCTTGTCTCTGAAGGCAACTGCATGATAGCTGTTGGAACCACACCGGTGAGCACTTTTGACCGGAAGGATCTTAATGAGGGACTGCTCTATCTGATGGCATATTACTATGCCCTCCACCTCACATATCCAAAGTGCATTTCCACGCTGCTGTCTGTCTTGCAAACTGAAATACTCAAAGACTCCATCCATGACCGAGATTCAACCCCCTCTTACAAGAAGGCGCTTGGTGAGTGGAAGTCATTCATTGAGTGAGTCTCTCAGATGACAGACTCCATCTGCCTTGTTTATCAGACTCAGTGTTGGTCAGTGAGGTTGTTTTTTTTTTCTCTAGAAAAGTTGTTCAAATGTAAAACACATGTTTGTTTGTGTGGTCGTTAAACTTGTTCTTCTAAAATGTTATGTAATATAGGATTTGAAATAGTGATTGTTTTAAGCTTCAGCAAAATTTATTTTTGATACCAGCCATGAGTGTGTTATAGTGTTATTATTCATGTTAAGAGTATCTGGAATATGCACTTCTTATATTGGCCATGTTACACAGTACCCTGCTGAAATGTATAATTTTAGACATGATTCTCCTGGAACAGACCTCAGTGAGTTACTGACCCATTGCTGTGTCAATAAAAGCGCAAAATCTAAGAGTGCTTTTGCTGTCTTAATTTAAGATGAATTCCCTTATCTTTAGTAGCTTTTTGAAGAGATGGTGTCTTATTCTCGGGAATTTTTGCTGATTATTGTTCTCAGAGTCAAAACATAATTCTTATAGTTAGCTCAATCAAGAAAGAAACAATTCAGTTTTAAGAAAATTTGTCCTATGGTAAGGTGTTTTTTTTTATGTGAAAAATCTAAATTAAGGTGTCGAATCTTAAAGTAAGCAAATAATTCTTGAAAACAGCTTGTTCAAGAAAGCATAATACTCATTTTAGGTACAGATTTTCTAAATATCAAAGTATCTTTTACTTATAATAAGTCACATTTTCTTCAAATAAGCATACATTTTAGACAATTTTGTCTAGTTAAAAGGCATATGGCAGTTAAATTAATTTGCTAGTTTTAAGAATTCTAGTTAAGCAACTTCTGCTTACCCCATTGGCAGATTTTTTTGCTCAAAACAAGAAAATTTTGTCAGATTTAAGAATATTTGGCTTGTTTCAAGTATAGCTGTTTTTGCAGTGTGCTGTAAAAAGAAATGTAAATGTTAGCACTGCGCGGGTGTATACACTCTTTCTCACAGTAATCTCTGTGAGCAACACAAGCCCATGAATAACACACCCCTGGTAGATTCACAAACACAGAAAGTGGCATTTAAAAGTTAAATCGGTACGGCCAAAGCTCATGCAACCTCAGATGTTGCTGTTAGCTTTCTGCTCCTGTAAAAAGAAGCACATAAATTCATCTACCCTTTTGTCCTGTCTAGGTGGAGGTTAACCTTGAGTCGTGGTCAAGTCTTGTCAGCTTTTACCAGTCAGTCAGTTTGTTTTTATTTCCATTCATTCATTCATTCATTCTTTCTTTCTTTGCTGATAGTGGAAACTATCGTCGCATTTGATCTCCACCCTCAGCAAAATGACGTCATTTCAAAAAGAAAAAGAAGAACTTTAGATCGGATTACCTCGCTGAATCCTTTTTAGGCAGGGACTCTTATTTTCTAATTGTCCCAAATAAGTGGCTTTCTCCTGAGCCCATTTTAATGTGGAGAAACTCACTTGTAACAATTTTCTCGACGACGTGTAGCACTTTTAATTCCCGACATGCAGATCTGCTTAAACAGAGATAATCGAACAAAACTTTCAGTGCACTGTGAAAGTATCAAAATAAAAAGGCCTTGTTACGTTACACAAGCTCCTCATCTCAGGAGGGTAAATCATACCATTAGCATGATTTATCATACTATCATACTAATTGGCAGGCTCAACTTCACAACAAAAGAAAAATCATCAGCTAGATTTACTCCAAACCAACAATCAGCCACACAACACGCAACATGACCCTAATGTCTTATTAGCTATGAGTTTAATCCCCAGGTCTGTGCTTTTCACTCATTTAGGCCACAGATCTATTTTATCCAGTTTTTCTTTTTTCCCGTCATCATAAAACGTGTGACATGTCATCAGGTATTTCACAAAAGACGTTTGTTCTTATGTATTCAGAGTTGTGTATCTGGGTGCAGGATTCACTCGCACATCAAAACAGGAAACACAGTGTTTTAGAGTCTCCACTCTAACAAACTCCAACACATCCCATTCACTCGTGCTAGAATTCAGTCACCTTTCATTAATCTAAAAATGATCAACTAATTTGAATCAGCTATTAACCCACTAAGATGAAAGGACAACAGAAATGCATGTTCAAAATCTTATCACAAAAATAGAATTTCTCTCATACTTGTGCTGCATCAATCAAGCAGGAAGCATCTGTCATGGCCTGGGTGGGCACCTGCAGGTCTCCGACAGCGGCCCCTCCTCCTTTGGGCGGAGTTCGGTTGCTCCTCCCTGGCTGACCACCTGTGAGCAATCATGCCAGCAGTAGATCAGGCCTGCGCTCTCAACCATTCATCGCCTGAGTATCTGCTATCCCCATGTCAGTCGAGTGGAGCATCATAACCCTGTCCAACGTCATGTGATGACTTACTTGTGTTTCTTGTCCTCAGAAGTAGCACCTGGTGTGGAGATCTCGTTTCTCTCACTCCCGCCTTCCTGGACCTGGGCCGCCTGCTGCTAACACGACGTGGTCTGCCGGCCCACCACTCACTTGCCTGCCTCCCCACGCCTCGACCGCTTCCGGGCTTCCGCTCCACCTGTCCCCTCCACCTGAAACCAAGTAAGACAACTCAATTCAACTGTGGAGGATCGTTGATTGTCTGCTGGATCCCACTGACCGTGATCTCCTCTAATTCCAGTGCCCCGGCCCCTGCCTAGTCCTGTTTCTACCTCCCCGCTGCCTCTGCTGTTCAGCAGTCTCCTAGAGGTGTCTAGGTCGCCCTCATTTCCTTAGCTAATCTTACGCGCCACGAGTGTGGTGGCGTCGCTTTGCTTTTGCTTTTGTTTACCTGTGGGCGGAAATAAATCATTTTTTGTTCCCTACCGTCTCGCTTCCGGGTTGGTTTCTGCACCTGTGTCCATCTTTGTTCCCTCGTGCCGCAGGGCCGTGACAGCATCTCCCAATTTACTATATTAACAACTAAATTTATTGTCTGATCACTGGTTGGTCAAACCAGAATCTTTTTCCCACGAAAGTTAAACTGTTGTCCTGCAACCTAGAGAGTCAATTTTTTGCATTGGATAAATTCAGTATTTGATAACAAGTGTCTGCTAAATTTACACTATTTTAACACTGATGAGAGATGACAAGCTAATTTTCATTGCATGTGTGTTTGTGTTATTAGGCAGGTTTAATGCATGTCTGTGGAGCTGCATAGCCAGCAGAGCATGTTCTTAAAGCTGCCTTTCCTACACATTTCTCTGGTATTATTTAATCATTTTGTAACCGATGTGCTATGAGTCCACTGATCTTTGCATCACTTCTCATCACACTAAGTGACTTGGACAAGATGGTAAACAGACTCACATGCTTAAGATGTTGTCTAATCTTCATGAGCTCTCTTGTGTTTGGAAGTGTTAGTAGGGTTAATGCATGTTCTGCTTGTGTGTGTGATTTTGTATGTTTCTTTTTGCAGTGTTTCAGACTCCTTCACAATTTCCCACTTAAGCAGTCAGTTTTGACCAAATTTTGATTTCCCACTTTAAACACCAGCATTCTCACTTTCACTGTTGTCCTCTCCCACTTCAACAGTCCAATAGCAGGCAGTTCTCCTTCAGCTTCGTCCTGTGTTTCACTGTCTCTTCTTGCCATTGTAACGGAGTTAAAAATACATATGAAAAACATGCACTTACCTGTTCTTAATTATCATTTTAAGTGTGAATTTTATCATTTTTTTAATTGTATTTTATTTTGAAAACCCAGAAACCGGATCTCACTCTAACGTTTAGAAGCTGCTAAGGCTTCCGCTCCTCACAGCGCGCGTTTGCACTGTGAGGGTAAGTCCTGTAATGAAAGGCTCTGGCATTTTTATGGTTTCTGGTGTGAATGTTGTTACATAAGTTGTACATGTCGATGTATATAGGTTCATATTGATGTTAGAAAGTTTCTGTGTAACTGAAACAAAGGCGGGTTGCTGTTAAATAGTGTTTCTGCCGTATTTATGCTCTTTGGCAGTAAGTCTTTGTCAGCCCCCTAGTGGTTGCTGCGCATAGCAGGAAATGTGTTTGGATTTACTGTTTTTCTGTGCTTTTTGTGATGTTGTTTTACATTGTAGGAGCTACAATTGCTGGTACCATCAGAAGACACCTGTTGAGTGTGTTTTATGTCTTCTGCAGGTACGTGAGCTTGTTAACAGCCATTTTGTCTGTAAAGCACAAGCAAGTGAAGATGTAATGCGCTATTGTTAATTTGACCATTAGAGGGAAATGTTTAGTTGGTGATACTTATGTTATCCTGTTATTCTGTTTTATACGATTGTGAAATGTATTTTATTAGTCATAAGATTTCTTTTGTATACAAGCTCAGTATGACAGAGTGTAAAATGAGAGAAATTATTATTTTCCACCTTTTCTTTATTAAAAGGTTAATTGTAAGTCTGTTAAGACAGCGCGCGTTTGCACTGTGAGGGAGCTACAATTGCTGGTACCATCAGAAGACACCTGTTGAGTGTGTTTTATGTCTTCTGCAGGAATAAACTGTGAAAAGCCAACCTTCCTGAGCGTCTGTGATTTTTGAAGAGCTGGAAGTGTTACACCATTTTCTCCAAAGGTGGCAAATGTCAAACTCCAACAGTCTCCTCAGTTCTCCTCAAACATTCTTTTCCCATGCACAGTGAATTTGCAGTTTGTTGGAAACACAGTGCCATTCATCCAATCAGGCAGGATGATGGGTTTGCTTTTCTTCTCTGATGTTGTTTGTCGACACTGCTGCTGCTTGCTGGGACTCTTTGCTCAGGACTTTGCTGCTGTGTCTTTATCTGCCATATTATTGCTCTTTGGAGCTGCATTCCTTGTCTTCAGGGAGGAGTGAGAGCTCGCTTGTGAGTTTGAGAGACACATGGTGCTGTAAATAAGTTAGCCAGAAACTTGGCCTGAATGTTTCCAATGATGTTAAACTATAATTTTCTTCCGACCGCTGCATGTTGATAGGTTTGTAGCTTGAACCTATTCGCTGGAACGTTAAGACAATATAATTACACTGCAAGCAAGACGCAAGTAGGCAAACTTCTTCATGGTACTCGTGCACGGGAGAGACTGGACAGAGCGCCATCCCTTCGCTTGACCCCAGTAGCTCTCGTCCGTTCTCCCGTACCACTGTTCTTTTATTGAGGTTACATGAATATGCATAAGTTCATTAACATATGACGTCTACATACACACAAAGAGTACCTTGCCTGTGTGTGTGTGTGTGTGTGTGTGTGTGTGTGTGTGTGTGTGTGTGTGTGTGTGTGTGTGTGTGTGTGTTGCTGATCAAAGGGTCAAACATCCTTGGTCAGGAAGAGGGTAGCCTCCCCCTCACCCTAGATGGTTCATCCTAGATAACACGGTGAGGAAGTCCTGCAGTTCATCTAAACAAAGAGCACTTAGACTAGAACAGACGCAACTACGTTAATCCTACCATAAACTAATAAGACACGGTATGACCTCTCATGCTCCCAAAGTGCTGTCTAATACACACAAAGTTTGCAGACTATCAAGGATCAAAACCTCTACCAATCTACAACTAATTACAAAACTCTAAGCATATATAAGTAAATATTTCTAAGCATAAATGACAATCAACAATACAAATCTAACATTTCCCCCCTTTTTGACCTTTATGCTTGAAAAGTTCCCAGGTATGAATACCTCATGTCTGACAGTTTCAATGCAAACATTTTTATACTCAGCATACGTCAAATCACCCTAAATTACTGAAAAGGTACACAGTTCAACAAATGTATTAGCAGTTATCCCATTCCTCATTGATCTCATCTCATGGCAAACTGCATCCTATGAGCAAACAAAGAAATTGTTAATTTAATAGTGAAAATAAGAAGATAACATTTTCAAAAACATCCCAGCTTGGTGATGCTTCCTCCGGGTGTGCAAATCACATGTCTCTCCCTGCAGAGTGGTTTAAGCTCTGCAGGGCGTCATGAATGTCTCTTCCAGTTGTTTCCATCACTGTCCATAGGACCAGAGTCCAAATGTATGTAGAATAAACATTCAAACATACCAGTTAGTTTTGTTGTTCGTCAACATGGGTCTCAGCTATTTCCAAGCTGCAGACCTCTCAGCACTCCAGTTTTATGGCCTCTTACCAGCCCCCATCACCTGACTTCAGACCTTCGTCTTGTGAGGGGGATATTTATGACTCTGCCATTGTCCACGCTCTGCAGAAAAAGCTCTCTGTGGAAAGGGTGCTGGGTTCCGTCATCTTACTGCTGTTATGATCCCAGCAGCCTTCAGAGTGTCATCGTATGCACAATACAGTGGCACAGCGTTAGGTGATGTTCATAGGAAACTGCTGTTATTACCACCATAGCTTCTGGTTCCTGTGCTTTTCACAGAATCATGATGTCATCCTTGAACTCCTTCTGCGCTGTCGATGGAGCCCTCATCCCTCGAGTTTTCATATCCCAACGCTGCTGAAGATTTAAGGCAGAGCACGTCGTACACCTTAATTGTCTTTCTCAGCGTCAATATTGAATCTTTCATTTTATTTAAAATCTTGCTGTGGGAAGTCTCCTCTTGATCTCCTGGAAGCTCAGTAGCACAGCTCTCTGTGTGATGTCTGCTGTGCTGAAGATGATCTCTGATCCTCCTGAAGCCTCTCTCCTGGCCTCAGCTCCCATCCTGTGGACGATCCTCTCAGGCACTCCTTCTCATAATGCATAGTCCTGATTTTGGGCCTGCTGGATCTGTCTCTCTTAGGTGAGAGTTGTCATGTGTCCATCTCCTCTGCCTTCCTCCTGGTTCAGCTGTTTCCGGCACCAGCTGGGGTCCTATAAGGATGAGCGTCGTAGTCAAGGTAACCAAGAGGGTCCTGGTCGCACACAGGTCTGTCACGCCTCGCACTTGGTTGCCCTAGTGTTGATCAGAGGCTGGAGGTTGAAGTGCGAGCTTACCCTACGGGGGCTCAATCAGCACTCCCCCCTCACCACTGAAACAACCAAGTGTGAGATTTCTCTATTGTGCTGTCTTGAGGGTGCCGGGGTTTCCTGGGACCTCGACCTCTTGCAGTGGCTCTGATAAATCCAGGAGGGTCTCTCGCTATTTTGCAGGCAGTTAAAATGGTCCTTGCTGTGGCTCCAAGGTCTGATCTCATGATGGGCCCCAACCAGCTTGACCTTTGACCTCAACCACTGCCTGGTCCTGTCAGCTATGCGCTTCTCACTGGGCCTCTGAAGATTTCTCAGGAGATTACTGCTGCACCTGTATTTCCTTGCTAGGAAGACAAACTATTTGGAGAGTATGTCAACAATCATCAAACCACATTCTTTAGTTCAGTGAACTTCACTTATAGGCCATCAAAGCCTCATCTGAACATGGGTGCACCACTTGCATAGGTTTAATATTTGTAAATAAAACGGCTAATCACACAAATCACTGCAACAATAATAAAAAACATTGTTTAATGTTAATCCTTGGACCCCTCCTCTTGACGCATGGACACACCCATGCGTCAACTCACCAAACCTGGATTCCAGTCTTAAAGAAAAAGATTAGCTAGATCATATCCCAGGCAACATCAGGGCATCTCCTCCCCTGGAGCAGCACCACCCTGGACCTATAATCCTGCAATGAAAATGTTAGTGTGTTTTGCATATTAAGTTTGCTTAACACCTGGCTCTCCCAGGAGCCTGCATACACACCATCATGGCCTGGAAAACAAGATCTGGAAGTAAAATCAAACTTCATACCTGTAAACAATTGTATCATAAGAACAAGAAGCATTCAACATCAGCAAGACAAGTGTCATGTGCAGGTTTTCTCAAATCAGTAAACTACAATTATTTTCATAAGTCGCCTCAGACATGGATCATCCCATGTACTCAGGCAACATTAATGTAATCGGTGACTGCTCTTAAGCAAAGTCACTCCACTCATATATTATTTATGGGCTCAAAAGTGGCCAGCTAATGAGCCCATATTAACTATTCCATAACACCGCATCTCTTATTTGTTTGTCTCATGTCACTTGTCCGCTTCTGCTGAATCTTGTACATGCAGTCTCAAAAAACAAACATTAGCAACACACATTGATTATCCTGGTGGGCAGGCGTCGGCCATCCACATTCCAGAGGTGCCATAAAAACACCATAAAGTTAGCCATCCCTAGCTGTGGAAAGAAGTAACACCAGTTCTCAACACAGGAAATTTCACACATGTTATTCACATTATCAAAGTAACCTTCACATTTTCCCATCAACACAATGCAACAGCATCACCACTCATAACCTGTAAACACAGTTTTCCTCACACATAAACCCAGAAATCCTGTAGTAGGAAAAAACATCAACCAGTTGTCCTGGTATAAATCGCATCATCAATTCACATGAAGAACTGGCATGCTGTAAGAAAAGAAAATGCAAATATTAGCGCTTGCGCAGGCGTATGCATACTTTGTCACAGTTATCTCTGTGAGCAACTCAAGCCTATGAATAACACACCTGATAAAGAAAATGGCATTTAAAAGGTTAAATCATCATGCAACCTCGAGTGTTGCTGTCATCTTTCTGCTCCTGTAAAAGGAAACACATGGGTTCATCTGCACCTTTGTCAGGTGGGGGTTAGCTTCACACAATCATGTTCAGTCAGTCAGTCAGTTATTTTAAAATTCTTACTCATTCACTCAGAGGTTCCTTCTTTTGCTAATTGTGGAAATTATCATCGCATTCGTTTCCACGCTCAGCAAAACGACGTTATTTCAAAAAGAAAAATAATTTAGACTGGATTTCCTCGTTGAATCCTTTTTGGGGGGGACTCTCATTTCCTAATTGTCCCAAATAAGTGGCTTTCTCCTGAACCCATTTTAAATGTGGAGAAACTCACTTGCAACAATTTTCTTGACGACGTGTAACGCTTTTAATTCCCGACTTGCAGATCTGCTCAAAGAAAAGAAATTCACAAGCAAAAATCAGTACTTGTTCAAAAATGAAAAATAAAAAATAACAGAGATTATCAAACCAAACTCTCAGTGCACTGTGAAAGTATCAAAATAAAAAGGCCTTGTTAAGTCATGACACAAACTCCTCATCATCTTCACAACAGGAGAAGAATCATCAGCTAGATTTACTCCAAACCAACCATCAACTGCACAACACACAACATAACCCTAATGTCATATTAGCTATGAGTTTAATCACCCGGTCTGTGCTCTTCACTCATTTAAGCCACAGATCTATTTTATTCAATTTTTCCTTTTTCCCTTCATCATAAAACATGTGACATGCTGTCATGCACTTCACAAAAGACGTTTGTTCTGATGTATTCAGAGTTGTGTATCTAAATACAGGATTCACTCGCACATCAAAACAGGAAACTCAGTGTTTTAGAGTCTCCACTCAACACACAACAACTCCAACACATCTCATTCACTCGTGCTAGAATTCAGTCACCTTTCATTAATCTAAGACCGATCAACTAATTTGAATCAGCTATTAACCCACTAGGATGACAGGACGACAGAAATGCATGTTCAAAATAGTATCACAAAAGACAATTTCCCTCATACAGTAAATTACATGTGCTGCCTCAATCAAGCAGGAAGCTTCTCCCAATTTACCATTTTAACAACTAAATTTATTGTCTGATCACTGGTTGGTCAAACCAGGATCTTTTTTCCCACAAAAGTTAAACTGTTGTCCTGCAACCTGGAGAGTCAATTTTTTGCATTGGATACATTCAGTATTTAATAACAAGTGTCTGCTAAATTGACACTAATTTAACACTGATGAAAGATAACAAGCTAATTTTCATTGCATGTGTTTGTGTTATTAGGCAGGTCTAATGCATGTCTGTGGAGCTGCATCTCCAGCAGAGCATGTTCTTAAAGCTGCCTTTCCTACACACTTCTCTGCTATTATTTAATCATTTCTTAACTAATGTGCTATGAGTCTTCATGAGTCATTTTGTGTTTGGAATTGTTAGTAGGGTTAATGCATGTTCTGCTTGTGTGTGTGTGATTTTGTATATGTTTCTATTTTCGCAATGTTTCAGACTCCGTCTCAATTTTCCAACTTAAGCAGTCAGTTTTCTTTTCCCCAGGTTTGCTAACCCAAATTTTGATTTCCCACATTAAATAACAGCATTCCTCTGTGTTCTCACCTAGTCTTCTCGCTCTGTTGTCCTCTCACTCTTTTGTCCTCTCCCACATTAACAGTCCACAGCCGGCAGTTCTCCTTCAGCTTTGTCCTGTGTTCCACTGTCTCTTCTTGCCATTTTACTCCACAGGTGGCAAATGTCAAACTCCAACTGTTCAGTTCTCCTCAAACGTTTTCTTCACATGCACAGTGAAGATTCAGCTTGTTGTAAACACAGTGCCATTCATCCGATCAGTCAGGATGATGGGTTTGCTCTTCTTCTTTGATGCTGTTTGTCCACATTGCTGCTGCTTTGCTGGGACTCTTTGCTCAGGACTTGCTGCTGTCTCTTTATCATGTTATTGCTTTGGAGCTGCATTCCTTGTCTTCAGGGAGGGGTGAGAGCTTGCTTGCTTGTGAGGTTGAGAGACACATGGCGCTGTAAATAAGTCAGCCAGAAACTTGGCCTGCATGTTTCCAATGATGTTAAACTATAACTTTCTTCCGACTGCTGCATGTGGAAAATTGATTCAGGTCTGCTTTTCACCTGAAAGTGACAAACTAAGACATTTCATTATTATCATCACTGCTTAATCAACACACATCTCTCTCTCTGTGTGTGTTTTTGTGAACAGTCTTTTCTTAAAAGCAGAAAATGAAATTGTAGTTGTTTTTGGCTGATCAACACAAAACCTTTTTCCTATGATTTTTCTTTTTCACTCTTTTTTTTCTTTTTTTTTCGTTACAATAGCTGGTGACCTGCAGAATCACCGCTCTCACTCACAATCAAAGGCAATTACTTTTACACAGTGCACAAAAACACTGTGATGTCAGACACATTCACACTCACTTTTTCATCTGCATAAATAAACCATATGGCTGGAGATATGTGCCATGGTGATCCATAAGCATGATCACCAGTTTATTTAATTATTTTTAATCCAACAAAACAAATAAACAAAAACATGATGCTGATGCTACACACACACACGAGTCAAGGTGCAGAAAAACTGCTCATGGAAACGCTGCACACTCTCTGTTTCCCTCTCTTTGAGTAGTTCTCAGACAGCTCTTGATCTGATAATGTGTAGCTTGCTCATCAGCTCAAAAAACAAAAACAAAACTGCAACGCGACATCACACAGTAGTTGCATGCTCTGCCCACAGTGGCAAAGTCTTACACTTACATATTCAACACAGCTTCTCCATCATGTATTTTTAGATGTTTCATACAGGGTTCAGCATATTAGTTGTTTTCACAGGTGTGCTCCATATCTCAACAATGGCTCATAACAAGACAACAGTCTTTCACACAGGTCAAGTGCCTCTATGCACTTCATGAGTTTAAATATTTACCTATATCACTTCTCCTCACATGTCATTGTACTGAATTTAAGCAACCACAAGTTTAATGTAGGTTACTTTTAACAACTATCCACCTCAATTAAATCTATGGTCTGGCACACAGGCTGCTGTCGATCAGGGCAAGCTAAAGAATAAACATTGTGTCAGCAAGGGGTTGGGGGAAAGCCATTCACCAGAGCATATCTTAAGTGCTGCTGATGTGGGCTGGCCTTCTCCACAGCTCTCCAAGGCTGGTGTGTTTTCTGAAAACTTCTAACATTTGAATCTCTTCCATTTATAAGCCTGCGATTAACCGCACGGCTCAGGTCCGCGTGACCGCGCTCGCGTGAACCCGCGCAGCTGTGGAGCCGTCGCTCTCTGTCTTTTTTACATAAATACTTTGTGCTGCCAGGAGCAAAGTCCAGCACAAACGTCTGTCTCCCTCCGACTCACTCTTGGTTGCTTAGAAACCCATGATAACAACAACAGTCGGTGTCACAGACCACATGTTCTGCTCCGCACACACTCACACACAACAACAACAACAACAACAACAACAACGACGACGACAATGACAACAACACAAAATAGGCCTACTGTCCAGCACAATCTGGACCCCGCGGAACTTCTCAACACCCCACTGAGCGGTGGAGAACTCACTACAGTACCCCACACAGCGGTCTGTATTTCGCCCCACTAAGACGGCGAACCAAAAAAAGTTCGAACTGCGCAACTCTGCGACTTAATGCTTCTGTACAAAAAACCCCACTGAGCGGCTTTGTACATCGCCCCACTTAGACGGCGAATTTTAGCCCCACTGAGCGGCCACGGACAACGCCCCACTGAGCGGCGAAGACGTAATTATAGAGTTGGACTCTAAACTTACTCGGTGTTGCTTAGCGTGTAATATCAGCCTCGAATCCCGCCAATCGCCATTCATCGAGGAGAAAAGACATACAGCGAATCCACAGGAACTTCCTGGCTGACGTCAGTCTTTCAGCGTGCCTCTCCTCCCCTCGGTGAATGCGATTCCAGGGCTCCGGCATCGAAGGACCAATTAATGATAGGTTTGTAGCTTGAACCTATTCGCTGGAACGTTAAGACAATATAATTACACTGCAAGCAAGACGCAAGTAGGCAAACTTCTTCATGGTACTCGTGCACGGGAGAGACTGGACAGAGCGCCATCCCTTCGCTTGACCCCAGTAGCTCTCGTCCGTTCTCCCGTACCACTGTTCTTTTATTGAGGTTACATGAATATGCATAAGTTCATTAACATATGACGTCTACATACACACAAAGAGTACCTTGCCTGTGTGTGTGTGTGTGTGTGTGTGTGTGTGTGTGTGTGTGTGTGTGTGTGTGTGTGTGTGTGTGTGTGTGTGTGTGTGTGTTGCTGATCAAAGGGTCAAACATCCTTGGTCAGGAAGAGGGTAGCCTCCCCCTCACCCTAGATGGTTCATCCTAGATAACACGGTGAGGAAGTCCTGCAGTTCATCTAAACAAAGAGCACTTAGACTAGAACAGACGCAACTACGTTAATCCTACCATAAACTAATAAGACACGGTATGACCTCTCATGCTCCCAAAGTGCTGTCTAATACACACAAAGTTTGCAGACTATCAAGGATCAAAACCTCTACCAATCTACAACTAATTACAAAACTCTAAGCATATATAAGTAAATATTTCTAAGCATAAATGACAATCAACAATACAAATCTAACACATGTGGAAAATTGATTCACCTGAAAGTGACAAACTAAGACATTTTCATTATTATTATCACTGCTTAATCAACACACATCTCTCTCTCTCTCTGTTTTTGTGAACAGTCCTTTAAGCAGAAAATGAGATTGTAGTTGTTCTTGGCTGATCAACACAAAACCTTTTCCCTATGATTATTTTTCATCTACAATGTAATGGTGACCTGCAGAATCACCACTCTCACAATCAGAGGCAATTACTTTTACACAGCGCACAAAAACACTGTGACGTCAGACACATTAACACTCACTTGTTTCATCTGCGTAAATAAATCATTTGGCCAATGGCATGTGCCATGGTGATCCATAAATATGATCACAAGTTTATTTAACTATTTTTCAACCCACCAAAACAAATAAACAAAAACATGATGCTGATGCTATGAACACTCTACACACATGAGTCAAGATGCAGAAAAACTGCTGCGCATCTGAAAGAAGAAGCTGAACTCACTCAAACGCTGCACACTCCAGTTATCACAGTGATCATAGTTCTGTTTCCCTCTCTTTGAAGAGTTCTCAGCCAGCTCTCGATCTGATAATGTGTAGCTTGCTCATCAGCTCAGAAGAGACCGCAACGCAACCTCACACAGTGGTTGCGTGCTTTGACCCACACAGTGGCAAAGACTTGCACTTTCATATTCAATTCAGCTTCTGTAATCATGTATTTTTCAGCTGCTTCATACAGGGTTCAGCATATTAGTTGTTTTCACAGGTGTGCTCTATATCTCAATGGCTCATAATAAGATGACAGTCTTTCAAACAGGTCAAGTGCCTCTATGCACGTCATTAGTTTAAATATTTACCTATATCACTTCATCTGTCATTGTACTGAATTTGAGCAACCCTGAGCTTAATGCGGATTACTATTAACAACTGTATTGTGCTGTAAAATCAACTTACTTCCAGACACACACATATAGACATTTGCGCGCTAATTTGTCACGAAGTAATTTCGGCTACCTCTAAAACCTAAGTCTAATTCAGTTCCTTTCGGCGAACCCAACCTATTTTAATTTCTCTGTCTCAACGTGTTTTCATTTGCCTAAACGTATTTTAATTTGTCACGAAGTAATTTCAGCTACCTCTAAAACTTAAGTCTAATTCAGCTCCTTTCGGTGAACCCAACCTAATTTATCACATTACTTTAAACCTTTGCGGCCATTTTATATACCAAAATAGTGTTTCTCACCCTCCAACGTCTCACTGGTGGTTCGGATCATCAGACTGAATCCCAGCGCCGTGGACCAGGCCACCGGCCCAGACCCGAATTAACGCCCTGGGGCTCTCTCCTCGTCTAAGAGGGCTGTGCATAGGCTTCGGTGCTGGCTCCCCACGGCGTCATGAATCAGTGCTGGATCCTGGAACAGAGTCACAGATAACAGTTCTGATATTTTCTGATCCGGCTACGAAAGACCAAATAATGTTAAGAGATATATTCTAAAACTCTTCTTCAGTAGAGAATCAGAGAAGAGAAACACACAGATTTTCTTGCTAGCAAGGGCAGTCTCCTGAGCTCACACACCAAGAGTGAGGCTCAGAGACTAAGCACTGAGGACTGCCCTGGTCTTTTATTTATACACTTCAGTGGGTGCTTGTTCCTTACATTGGAATGTGTGTGTGTGTGTGTGTGTGTGTATGTGTGTGTGTGTGTGTGTGTGTGTGTGTGCGTGTGTGTGTGTGTGTGTCAGAGTGTGACCCCATAAACGACTTCCTGCTGGTCTGGAAAATCCAACAGTTCATCTATATGTAAAAAAGCACTTAGACTAAAACTGACATAGCTACGTTAATCCTACCGTAAATGGTAAAATGGTAAATGGCCTGTATTTATATAGCGTAAAACAATAAGACAAGGTACGACCTCTCCCATACTCCTAGGATGTGGGGGTGAACGCCAGAACACCCTGGAATGTTACAGACCTCCTAGGATGAGACATTCTTTCAATATGCCACCAACTATATACTTCTAAACACAAATGATTACATGCAGTATTCTACCATATGCAAACTTATATCATTAAAACATTATACTGACTACTAAGTACAATTTTCCATTGACAACTTGTATTGCTCCCAAGGAAAGCATGCATGCTAGATGAGGGGCATGTTCTCATACACCTTTGTAACACTGGACTTGTTTTTGCACCCATCCTGCTGGCTGTTAGAAACAATGTTACATACAGTTCTAAGGCACTGTGTCCTCATCCTCATGTGTTCAGATTATCTGAATCCTTCACAGTGTGCGCTGTAGGAATAGGTTCCCCGTGTTATAAATAACAAATATAAATGAGCTCAGTCACTAAAGAGACAGAGAAGACAAACAGAGTGATGACAGCAAAATTATGTAAGATGACACGCACAGACGCCTACACACACTCATCTACAGCGAGAGCAATGAACGATGTGAAACAGAAAACTGTAGAGCAACAAAGAGAGGTGTATGTCTGTGAAGGTTCTCAGTCATCCAACTCATCGTAGTCTAAGGAGCTCGGAAAGAAAAGCGTCTGGACTTCTTTAAAGTCTTGACTTGCATTGCTTGGAAGGGAGCTTGGAAAGAAAAGTCCAGACGCTTTTCTTTCCAAGTTCCGTAGACAAAGAGAGGTGTAATCATTGGACAGACTCCACAGAGGAAGATTTTGTTTACAGATCAATACAGTAAATCAGAGTTTCAAACCCACACAAGCAACCACACACTTTAGTGCTTTATTAGTACTGGTTCAACTCAATGTGAGAAAATACATTGAAACACTATCTAGAAAATAGCCCAGATGAATGAATAGAGTGTTACATGCAGTGTGTTTGATTACAGAATATTGAATGTTATGCTACATTTGCCTTGGCTAGAAGAAGAAGACAGATAGAATGAGAGAGATAGTTACAACAAAGTTGCAAGAGTTTAAGAAATGTAATCAGATACTGTTTGAGGAATCAGCAAACATAAATGTGGACCATCTGTGAGAGCTCAATGATACAAACTCTGTATCCATACATCTGCACATGAAACAGACATTTTCCAATCCAGGATCATGCTTGATTAGATCCTTCTTTTTTGACCTACCGCCTTCGATCATGAGGATGAAGAGATGTTCCCAAGCCAGCTGAGCGATATAATCTCTCCATCTTGACTCCTCTACTACCCAAAACATCTAATCTGAGACATCCAAGTGTCATCCTGGTCAAATGCCTGAACAACCTTGACTGGTGATGTGGAAGAGCAGCAGCATTACTCTGAGTTGCTCCTGAATGTACAATCTCCTCTCTCTAAGCCCAGCCACACTTGAATGAAGCACATTTATATTACTTGTATCCTCAGTCTTACTCTTCCAATCACTACCAAAAGATCGTAACTAGGAGTCTATCTGGAAATATAGTTACATTTATAGTCAATTTACAGCTTCATTTTTTACACTCAGTTTTCTCCTTGCCACTGAGGACGGGTGGTATCCATTTCACACAATATCACGTACTATGCTGTACGTTCCTGTACGTTATTAACTGAGTTAATAAAAGTGCAAAAAGTACACAGCAAAATCTCCAGTGTTAAATTAACAACCAGTGTTAAATTAAAAGTAACCTAGTCAGTTTTGAAGATTAACAATGGCTAACACTGAGCAGTGCTGATTTTCTAACACTGGAATATTTCTAACATTTTGAGTTATTTTCCAGTGTTAGAAAATGTTTTTCTAGTGAGTGGAGGTTGCACATCGATCACTGATTGGTCTCTAGGCCTGTGTGACTAAGGCCTGAGAATCAGTAATACTGTAAGTCAAGAGATAAAATGTTAGAAAAACAAAAATCCTATTTGTAATTATTATTTTGTATTTGTGTGTTAATGCATGTTTAAAATAGTCAGACAATGAAATATGTGTGAGCATTCCATCCATCACTTTAACAAAAGTCTAATGTCGATAACATTAGCATTCAGCGAGCACATTTCCCAATTAAACATTGACACTCTGTCAAATCCTCGTGGGAGCTGTCATGTGTTGTTGCAGCCACTGTCTCTACTGTCTGTCAGAGGGACTGTTCATCAGCTGTTTATGCAGAAAACCAGAGGTAAAGGTTCAGCACAGACTCACGTAATTTTTCTTCTTAGGGGTGACCAACCATGTGTGGAGGACAGATTGATACTGCCCGGCCTGAAGACCCACTGAAGTATGGCAAGCAATATAAAAAACTTAATTTAAGTGTGAGTGTTTAATACCAGCTGCTTCATACAAGTACAAAGTAAGAAACAGACAGAGGTAAAAATCAAAGTAGACATGGAACATACAGCTGGACCCACAAAGAGAAAAACTGTAAATCAAGACAGCCCATATTATAATTACCCTGAGAAACAATTAACAGACCGAGGTTCAAAGGCTGGGAAGGTTTCACTGCAGAGGAAAATGCATGCTGCTTGGTTCTCTATTTGAATAGCAACATATGGATAAAATGCCAAAAAATGATGGAGCATTACAGAAGTCAGGTGAAGAGAGTGGATGATTTCCAATTTAATCAGCCAATTCAGTGGATTAGAAAGTCAAAACCAGACCAGATAAATTCACCATGAACTGTTTACAAAGTATGTCTTGTTCTTCTTATTAAATCTCTGACAATGACACTAAAATGTTCCCCATGTGTTTGTAGATAAACTATACAACTGTGGTGTTCCCAGTGCTGCAGCACTGAGTTTGCAGCAGCAACAGCAACTCTAAAGCAAAACTTTAGCTGCACAAAGACAACTCGTGAACAGCCTGTATTTTAAAGAGATTCATGTAGCAACCCACTGGGTTTCTGAGCTTAACGTTCAACGTTCCCAATGTCAGATTGTTGGAGCCAGAAATTTGGACAAGAAGCTAAAGTGCTAACTTAGCACATTCAGACTTTTAAGAAAAGGTATCGAGTATAGCATCAATGCATTTAGGACAAGAAAATTAAGCCAATACAAAAGTGCCTTAAACTTTCATGCAATCTGAAGGCCACCAGTAGTTATTAAAATGTCCTGACCTCTGCAAACACTTTCAGATAGAGTTGTGGACTCTGTCACTCATTTCAGGTCGTATGGAGCTAAAAAAAAAAAAAGTTAATCTATGTTGCAAATTGGTCATACCATATTTCAAATTGGAGGATTACCTGTGAAACTTAACTACATGCTCATTGGTTAATGACTTAACAGTCACCAATGATTAGTCAGTGAATATATGGTTTCATAGGTCACTCCCATCTTGAAGTCTAAAAAGCATCCAAATGGATGAAAAACAACCACTCCACTTACAGTTGTTAATTATTTATAGGGTAAATTATTTATAGCTAAATTGAGTCACTGAACTGGATATCTCAATCACGTTTCTGGTTTTGGAAGTTTTGCAGATTTTTTTAACTCTTCCCTTTCTGAATGAATTTGATCTAACATGATCTTTAAGCCATCACTGTCATTCATTATCTACCAGGTCACTGTTAACCCGTCTAACTGTAGATGGGTTAACTTCCCACCTGACCATCACAGAGTCTAGATACCCCTCACCCCCAACTGGTCGTGGCAGATAGCCGCTCCTCCCTGAGCCTGTTTTGAGGGTTCTTGATGTTAAAAGGGAATTTTTCCTTCCCAAGTACTTGCTCATAGAGGGTCTTTAGAATGTTGAGGTTTTCTCTGTAATATTTTAGGGTCTTTAAAACATCTTGAAGTGATTGGTTTTGATTTGGTTCTATATCAATAAAAATGAAATTAACTTTACCCAAACTTTCAGGCCCCTACTATGCGAAGGACATTTTCTACAAAACTACTTGAGCTTGGTCTTTCAAATATTTGGCTCTATGACTTTATGGATACAAACTCTCAGGTTAACTTGAAATGCCTTAATATTTGGATACCTGATCTCAGACAGCAGATGTGGAGGCCACAGTTTTGCAGGTTGGGGACTGATATTGTATTTACAGCTTACTGTTATGTTATGACAGTCCAAATCAGGTGAATGGTTTCACAGATATTAAAGCTTGAATATGGAAACAAAAACACATTTTCATCCAACTTCATTGTGATATTCCCCAGGTATGACACCACGCACAAAATCCAGATGAACCTTAGAAAAATCAAGGTCCTAATAGTATTGTATATAAAAATACCCGGGGAATATCACACTGAAGTTGCATGGAAATGTAGTTTTGTTTCCATATTCAAGATTTAATATCTGTGAAACCATTCACCTGATTTGGACTGTTCTCAATAATATGTTGTGCTTTGTGTATGAGAAGCTGTAAATAAAACGTCAGTTCCTTACCTGCACAACCATAGTTTCTATAGGCCTCTGCCACCAGTAATTGGACAGCAAGATCTTAACCTCATCCAGTATCTGTTTCTACATTGGATCTGTAAATTTCGTGGATGCAGCTTTCTTAGTCATAATATGATGAGCTGATAGTGTGAGGCCCATCACGCTAGTATTTTAATGTACAGAGTTTTGTCAAGGAGCTTTGACAGCAGAAAATAGACCAATGGATTGATCATATTCTGATTGCAACAGGTAGTTTCCCTGTCAAGACTGAACAATAATGATACAGATCACATGTTAATAGCAGGTGGAAATGGGGTCAGAGTTACCGTTTTAACTGCCTGGTGATTTCGTTTCATTTTGTCTCATATTGGCTCTTTAAAGGTTCCAGACATAATAAAACGTGTTTTTTTTTTTCCTTGTTCTTGAAGGGCTGCTCCTTTGTGGATAAATGTTTCTTTTTAACAAGGCCATGAACATCACAGGATAGATCATATGTGATTGGAACGAAGTGAATCTGTGCAATAAAATGGATTCCAGCTGTCAGTGTGGCTGAGTTATTCAGGATATTTCTCCTCAGAGGGACTCATTGAAATTCAATGGGTACATTAGTTATCTGACTGTGGGCCCGGTGGCAACACAGTGTGACGCTGGCGCTGTTTTCCATTAATTTTTATCTGACTGGAAACAAGTTTTGTTTTCATAAAATTCATTTCTTTATCGACAGTTTACAGCAAAGAACGTAGCAGGAGTGGTGTGCAGATACACAAAAAAATAACACAAAGACAGGGACAGTATCTTTGGAAACACTCCAAACCTCTGCAGCTTTCACATAAAAACATCAGTGTTTCAGCCATAATCAGCCGTTGTCAGGTCAGAAGTTCCCATTCTTATCTAACACAAAACAAATACTCACTGACGTTAAACTGGAGCTCTTAGCACTTTATGGCAGTCCGTCACATTAATGAGGACATTCATGTTTCCTCCAAATGGCTCAGTGTAGAAATAACTCCCACTCGCACCCTCTTTGTAAGGGTAATTCACTTTGTTACAACTCGGTGTCCTTTCCTGCAGTGATAATAGTTTTGTATTCACCAGAAAAGCTCTGGGACCACTGTGACATAACTAAAAATGAATCACACTGGTCAACAAGCATCAGCAGTCACATGTAGAGATCCTACAGGGCTGTGCACGTTTTCTAGGGAACCAACATCAGATCAAACTCATGCCAGTAAGGATCTGATTTTACTGGACATGTCTCAGGATGTTTTTGCCCACGGGGAGTAGCACGGGGTGTCCCCCTGGGAATCTGATGCAGTTTTATCCAATTCTTTGGAGGAATACAAATCTGACCCCGCCAACTGACCCCGTAGGAGCTCCTTCGGGTATTTTTCAGAGGAGAAAATAGAACCTGTTTCAGGATGGATCTTTCTATGCAGGCCTGAAAACCTGTTGAGAACTGGAAAAAACTCACAGCATACTGATTTGTTAAACTCATAGTAGACATCCAGAACAAAAAATGGAACCTTGCAGTCATCGACAGTGTTGGGCATAATGCATAATGTAATGCATTATGTAATTACATCACTATATTTTTTCAATAACCCATCACGGTACTGTACTGAATTCATCACAATCAGTGTCATTTGCAGGATCACTGAACAGCACACAGTTCCATGTGGAGTTCTGTTTACAGTAAATTCAATAAAAGAGATCATTTGAAAGAATTGTCAAGAATTATTGTAGTGCAGAGGCTGAAGTATAAACGATACAGTGATTAGATTCAGATGACGGCAAGATAGCAGAGCAGATTCCTGACAATGTTAGCAAGTAGAATTAGACCTCTAGAGTCTAGACGCTGGTGGTGGCAGCGATGAAGTAAATAGAGAATGAGACTCTCAGTGATCAGTCAGGATGTGCTGGAGATGGAGATTACACACATTGCACAAATGAGAGTCTCAAAGGCAGAACGGTGAGAGGTACTGAGATCTAAACCATATGGCCCGCAGAAGGCGAGCAAGAAAATGATCGGTTCAGAGCAATGATGACAAAACTGAGTTTGACAGCCTGGGAAGAAGAAGTAATAACAAATAGACTAGAGCTCAAATGCCCAGCAATGTAGGCAGACATGCATACAGATCCTTAAGCTTCATGAGAAGAAAACTCAACTGGTATGACCACGACATAAGACCTGAAGTACAGGACAAAAGCATTCTTCAAGGAACAGTCCAATGAAAGTGGAAAGCAGAAGAAAATAAAAAATAATGGTCCAACAACAGTGAGGAGTAGACAGGACAAAACTTCAGAAAATGAAATGTCTTCTGTTACTTCTGTTCTATTGTTGTCCAGTTTATATGGGTAGTGTCACTCTGACTCCATCAGGAATTAAGGGTCATAGCAAGACTGATACATTCTACTGGATGATCGGGGAGAAACTTATAAGCGTTTGAAAGAAGGTATGCAAATAGTGTCACAGAGTGTTTAGGTCAATATTAGGGAATATTTCACAATGCATTATTTGAAGACTTTCAGTTTTAGGCTAAAAGGTCAAAAACTGACTCAAGCCAAATTTTTAAAAGAATGTGGGATTTTATTGATCCATTCTCTTCCACTTATCCTTGTCAGGGTCAGAGGGGGCCTGGAGTCTATCCCATCTGTCTCAGGGCAAGAGGGAGTTTACACCCTGGACAGATCCCCAGTCTGTTGCAGGACTAACACATAGAGACAGACAACCATTCACACTCATGTTCACACCTTCAGTATAGGCAATCCAGAGTTACCAATTAACCTATCCCCACTAACTGCATGTCTTTGGAATGTGGGAGTAAGCTGGAGTACCCAGAGAGAACCCACGCAAACATGGGGAGAACTCCACAAAGAAAGTGGTATAAAACTCAGGACCTTCTTGCTGTGAGGCAACAGTGCTAACCACCATGCTGCCTGTGGGATGTGCCAGGATATAAAATCCTGTGTGATTTAAAATATATTTCAATATAAAATCGCACAGGATTTTATATTGAAATATATTTGCTTTTCTTTTAATCAATTTTGGTATCAAGAATTAAGTTACCAATTACCAATAATTACCAATAATGACATCGTTCCTGTGGCTCTAATCGTAATGATCAAATGAAAGACATTTAGTGTCATGTATCTAATAAACTGTGTTGTAATCCTGAGGGCTCTCCTTCGTGAGCTCTCAAAAGTAGAGACAGTTTATTTTGATGAGTCTTTAAACCGCTTTGCTGTAAGCAAAAGTCAATAAACCTGTTTGTTTGATGCTTTTTGTTTTTTGTACTGGTATCTTCAGTGTTTGCACACATTTCAGTTTGCTGGTTAAAAAAGATTTCAGGTGAGCTATGGTTCAATTTCACATGGTCTACGGTTATTATTCCAACTCTTTTATGCTGTGTCGTATAGTCTTTTGTGTCTCCTTAAATAATATTACAGTTTCTACTTTTTGCGTTTACCCCAGAGTCCCTGTTGGATGTTTACCATGAGAATTACAATGGCTTTACTCTGTTAACTTTATCTCTGTGCTGTTTAGTTTGTTTGGTGTGTATATATCAGACATTTTTGGTTGCCGGTGTTGAAAATAGTGTCATGTGATGAGAGGAAAACAACAGCTGGAAGATAAACACATTGGGAAACTGAATAGTTGGTTTTTATTAAAATAGCAACTTCCAGAAGTGCCAAAAAGTGCAGTTCCTCTAATGACCACATGGTGTAGTCATCAGAAAATATACTCCTAGTTCAAAATGTACATGTTTACAGCAAAAACTAAGATGACACTGGAAAATATTTTAAAAGCAAACATTTTTAATCATTTTAGTTTCATCTGGTTGTTTAGTAGTTCCTAAGTAGCAGAAAAGCAGGTTAAAATCATTATGGTGCCTCAGCCAAGCATCAGTTTTGGAGCAATTTTTTGTTATAGATTGTTCTTTCTTCTTCCCAAATAATTCAACTTCAGGACACAAAACATGTTGATGTTGTTTCATTTATACTTTATCTCAAGAAAAAATCAAACAAGGCCAAAAACTGTCTCTAAAGCAAGGCAATCAGCACCTTGACTCACCGACTGCTGTGAAATAATGGTCCAGTGTTGAGGTTGGAGAGATGGCATAATCTGCTGGCTACCAGCCAGAAGTCCACAATTTTTGGTAGCACTTTGTTTTGCTTCTTTGGCTGGTTTTGTTTTTTATAATTTGCTTTTTCATGCTGGTTAGGTTTAAGCTATAAAAACTACTTGGTAGCCCTGGTCAAATTTAGGGTAATATCCCAATAATGCTGTAGAGCAGCAGAGACCAGCAGAGCACACCTCAAAAGACCAATCCCAGCAGCTCTGACAAAAAAACCTTTAATTCGTGCTTCACAAAAACCGAACCTTATAACTGTGTTAATGTTGTTTATACTCTTTGAATTATTAAAAATGCTAGACATAGCATAAAATTACACATATCAAATGATTTGATATGCGTATAACTGTACTAACAGTCTAAAATCTGTGAGTTTTGTTGTGATTTGGCGCTATATAAATAAAATTGAATTGAATTGAATTATTATGTGTGTCTGTTCGTTTGCAGCCTGACCAAGCTTGCCAGTGTTAGAAATCCAGGATGTGCTGTTAAGGTTCTCATTAGTCAGTAGCCAATAAGCATCCTCCTTTTTGACTCTGAGGAGGATCCTCATTTACTAAACATAAACATAAACTCATTAGGAAAGTGGTTGCTATAGTTCAAAAGAGCCATTTCCCATTGATTTCTGTACAAGTAGAAGTTTTTTTACCAACCAGAGAAGCTACCCCCTGCTGGGCATTCAAAAAAATTGAGATTTAAGACATTTCTTTGCATGTTGGCTTTATAAACCCCACAAGCTGTGTAAATCTTTTATATTCAGTCTGTGGTTCATCACTACCTGTTATTAATTTTATCACATGATCCATTGTTAATATCTCGGTACTGATGAGAGCAGTTTTCAAATTTCAGTTCTCTTCAAAAAGTGTGCATCATTGTCTGTAAATCCTTTGTTTTCCTCACTGTGAATCCAATCTGAATCCAGTCAACATTCAAAGCCATTATATCCGGAGAGATAATAGCACCGTGTTATAGCACTTACATGCTCTGGCTGAGGAAGGGCTGGCCATAAACACAGAAATGATGCAATGGAAACCTCGGGGATCATCCCTTTACATTCACACCATCTGATTTTTGCTGCTGAAGGAATCTGTAGGTGTCTCCTGGTTATTTCTGTCTTTCTGATTTGGTGTCTCCCTCCTACATTCAATCACTGCCTTTGTCTCTCGCTCTCTTCCACTCTCCGCTGTGCTCTCTATGCAACGACCACGTGCAGCCTCAGGCTCTCCATTAAATCTTCATATTAGAGAGATGTCGTGCTGCCGTCACTGTAATGACTGTGGGATCTTCATTTGCTTTCAGGTCGATTCTCCACGCTTTACATCTCTCATTTTCCCCTCCATATGTTCCTCGCAGGATTTATTACCGCCTATCTGCGGCTTTCCCATATCTGCGATGCAGCCGGGGAGGGGGGGGGGTCATTTGAAAAGTAAAAGCTGTGGCTGTGGGAGCTAATCTGCCTGTATGTTAAGGCTTAATCCACATTGATCTACAGATGAACCCAGATCAGAGGAGATTAGATAAGGCTTGCTCACCAAACAGCCACCATGCTTCCTGCGTCGCATGCAGCTCTGAAGCTCTGAAGATGTATATGAATCATGTCTCGCTGCATGAGCTTCAGCAACAGGAGCATCCGCCACTGGACATAATAATAAAAACACACCATTGTTACAAAATACAGGAAACAAAGGTCAAAGGTCAGGGAAACTGGAAATGCTGTTTTCAGTTGTAGTGGAATCAAGGGTTGGTCTTTTTCTTCTGTGTCACTGTTTTAGTGGCTTTACTGAGAGTTTTTGTGCAAAGATAAGAGGTGAGAAAAGCATCCGTTTCCCTTTTCAAGCTGCTGTGATTCAGTTTGAGCCGTTCAATAATGAATGGCATATTCTGCGTGAATGAGGCAACAGACATCCTGCTGCTCTTCACTTCAATAATAAAACAAACATCAGATGCTCTCTGTGTCAACACAACAGGCATGCTGAGCACCGCTGTGTGTGTGTGTGCAGCTGCAGGTGGCGTACTCACTTTGTCAACCACAACTGGAAATAAAACAAAACAAAACAAAAAACATACCATATATTAAGGATAATTTGTAGCATTACATGACTAAAAATAAGAAGTAAACTCTGACATTTAGTTGATGGGCAGTGAAGATTCTGAGTACGCTACAGCTCCTGATTAATCAACTTTATAACTTTATAAAGCATTAACTTTATAAGCTGATTCAAATGCTTAAACAACTTTATATGTGTGTGTATAAATATGGATAAAAAAAACCCACACACACACACCCAGCTCGCCCCTGCGGGCAGTTTTATCCTTCAAGCTCGGGTCCTCTACCAGAGGCCTGGGAGCTTGAGGGTCCTGCGCAGTATCTTAGCTGTTCCCAGGACTGCGCTCTTCTGGACAGAGATCTCCGATGTTGTTCCCGGGATCTGCTGGAGCCACTCGCCAAGCTTGGGAGCCACCGCACCTAGTGCTCTGATTACCACGTGGACCACCGTTACCTTCACCCTCCACATCCTCTCGAGCTCTTCTCTGAGCCCTTGGTATTTCTCCAGCTTCTCGTGTTCCTTCGTTCTGATGTAAGAAAGAATATATATTGTATTCATTCGGAACCGCTACATCAATCACTACGGCCGTCTTCTTCTGTTTGTCTACCACCACTATGTATGGCTGGTTAGCCACCACCATTTTGTTCGTCTGTATCTGGAAGTCCCACAGGATCTTAGCTCGGTCATTCTCCACCACCCTTGGGGGCTTCTCCCATTTTGACCTCGGAACTTCCAGGCCATATTCGGCACAGATGTTTCTGTATACTAGTGATGGCCAAATGAAGCTTTCTGAAGCACTGAAGCTTATATTGAAAAACGGTTCATTACTCGAAGCTTTTCAACACAGTCCTCTCTGGTGACATCTGGTGGCCAAAAATATGAAGAGCAGCTTGAATCCACAAAATAAAACCAACTGCTTCATTATGATTGCCCATTCAACTGAGTGGAATTCTGTCTGATATTGGGTCGCTGTTGTGTTGCTTTGAACGTGTATTTTTTGGTGGTTAAAAAAATGTATTTTATTTGTTTAATAAATAGTTTTGACCAGTAAACTCTCCTTGTTTAAATATGCACCATGGTGTGGTCTTTCTTTGCTTATGACTTCTTGATGTTGGTAAATACAATAATTGAAAAATACCACGTTACATATAAAATATACATATAATAATGTACAACACATTATGGAGTATGCTTCTGCTCTGAGGTCTTGCCTCCATGCACTTATGCAATTAATCGCTAGACGGGTGTATTTATAAATAATATTATATTAGGGAAATTTTCCCAGACATATTTTTGACCTGGGGGTAGAATTGATTGTGAAATGGAAAATGAAAATGCTTATGAACTTGCAAATTAAAATCATGATGCATTTAAGGTAACCCCTTTTTATTTTTCTTTAAAAAGAGAATTTGTTCTAGTGTGCGATGGCCGAACCTGTTCCTTTTCGTGGATATCATTTCTCCTGTCTTAAGGAAAATCCCTTCACATGGCACAGAGGAGGCTGGAGTGCAGAGAAACTGGTAGAGATGCAGTTATACATTCTACCTGGGCCCCACCAACTATCAGCTAAAGAGAATAAATAAATTAAATTGCTGCACATTTGGCAGACTAACATTTTCAGATTAATTAAACAATAAAATATATATTTTTACAACATTACATGTAAAGAGTCAAGTGGAAGTTTTTTAAGTTAAGCAACAAAGTTAAGTTATTTAATGATATTTATATTATGGAAGCAGATTTTTGACATTTTACCTTTTTCCCGTTTTCAGATATAATAAACACGCACAAAACAAAAGCAAACAGCCAGAACACAAAGCTGGAAACCCACCCGATTGACAAAAATCAACTCAAAATTCTCCCACACAACAGAACCTCCTCTATTCCTCGCTGGCTCCAAATCTCTCAGTGGAATGATCAGTGGTTCGCTATCTGTCACCATCAAAACAATCCACAAATCCCACGAATGATTCGCTTCATTATAAACCATTGAATCAGATACCGAAGCAGTTAGGTTCTAAATGAAGCTTCGGACGTCACTGATCACGTGACTCTGGCCAAACGAATCAAGCTTCGACACAGTGCTTCTGAAGCAGTGTGTTGATGTTTTTGACACACGCACCGGAGCTTCAGCTTCAAGCGGGCCATCACTACTGTATACTATGCCGGGCACTTGGTTATGGCGTTCCATGTATGCCTTGCCTGCTAGCATCTTGCACCCTGCTGTTATGTGCTGGATTGTCTCAGGGGCATCTTTACACAGCCTGCTCCTGGGGTCTTGCCTGGTGTGATAGACCCCAGCCTCTATCGATCTTGTACTCAGAGCTTGTTCTTGTGCTGCCATGATTAGTGTCTCTGTGCTGTCATTCAGTCCAGTTTTGTCCAGCCACTGGTAGGATTTCTGGATATCAGACACCTCCTCTATCTGCCGGTGGTACATACCGTGCAGGGCCCTGTCCTTCCATGATGGTTCCTCGTCTCCCTCCTCTTTCTTGGGTTTCTGCTGCCTGAGGTATTCACTGAGCACTCGGTCAGTTGGGGCCATCTTCCCAATGTATTCTTGGATGTTCGTTGTCTCATCCTGGACTGTGGTGCTGACACTCACCAGTCCCCGGCTCCCTTCCTTCCGCTTAGCGTATAGCCTCAGGGTGCTGGACTTCGGGTGAAACCCTCCATGCATGGTAAGGAGCTTTCTTGTCTTGATGTCAGTGGCTTCTATCTCCTCCTTTGGCCAGCCTATTACCCCAGCAGGGTACATGATCACGGGCAGGGCGTAGGTGTTGATGGCCCGGATCTTGTTCTTACCATTCAGCTGACTCCTCAGGACTTGCCTGACCCTCTGCAGGTACTTGGTGGTTGCAGCTTTCCTAGCGGCCTCTTCATGATTCCCATTCTCCTGCGGGGTCCCCAGGTACTTGTAACTGTCCTCTATGTCTGCAATGTTGCCTTCTGGTAGTTTGATCCCCTCCGTTCTGACTACCTTCCCTCTCTTTGTTACTATCCGACTACACTTCTCCAGCCCGAATGACATTCCGATGTCATTGCTGTATATCCTGGTGGTGTGGATCAGTGAATCGATGTCTCGTTCACTCTTGGCATACAGCTTGATGTCATCCATGTACAGGAGGTGGCTGACAACTGCTCCATTCCGTAGTTGGTATCTGTAGCCAGTCTTGTCAATTATCTCACTGAGGGGGTTAAGGCCTATGCAGAACAGCAGTGGGGACAGAGCATCTCCTTGGTAGATCCCGCACTTGATGGTGACTTGTGCTATGGGCTTGGAGTTGGCCTCTAGTGCTGTACGCCACATCCCCATTGAGTTCCTGATGAAGGCTCTTAGGGTCCTGTTGATCTTGTACAATTCTAGGCATTCCAGTATCCAGCTGTGGGGCATTGAGTCATAGGCCTTCTTGTAATCAATCCAGGCAGTGCACAGGTTGGTCAGCCTGGTCTTGCAGTTTCGGCTGACTGTTCTGTCTACCAGTAGCTGGTGTTTTGCGCCTCTGGTATTCTTGCCTATCCCTTTCTGTGCCCCACTCATGTATTGACCCATGTGCCTGTTTATCTTAGCCGCTATGATGCCTGACAGGAGCTTCCATGTGGTGCTGAGGCAGTAGTTGGAGGGGACCGGTCCCTTCTGGGGGGTCCTTGAGGATCAGGACTGTCCGGCCTTCGGTTAGCCATTCCGGGTGTCTCTCATCAACTAGCAGCTGGTTCATTTGTGCTGCCAGGCGCTTGTGGAGTGCAGTCAGCTTCTTCAGCCAGTAGGCGTGAACCATGTCAGAGCCTTGTGCTGTCCAACTCTTCATACTGGAGACCCTTTCTTGGATATCTGCCACGGTGATGGTTACTGGACCATGTTCGGGGAGGTCGCTGTGGTCTGCCCTCAGATCCACTAGCCACTGAGCATGGAGAAACTCCACACTGGTGAAAAATGAAAAAAGAGAGTGTAGGAAAGCTGAGCGCAGATGGAGAAAAACAAACCTCCAGGTTCATTATGACATCTATAAAGAGAAACTTCACAATTATAATTTACAACTGAGGAGTGCAAGGAGGTCCTGCTTCTCTGACATCATCACCAAAAACAGTCATGATGCTCGGGTCTTATTTTCTACAGTTGACAGGCTAACAAACCCTCCTGTGTCAGCTGAACTTTATTCGACCATGGCCTGCAATGACTTTACCAAATTCTTCACAGAAAAAATCCAAAAGATTAGACAAGCAATTGGTACATCAATAGCAGATTCAGGATATGTACTGTGTCTACCGAAAAACTGTTTAAACACCATCAATTTCACACTATTAACAGCAAAGACCTGGAGGACATCTTAGGTCAACTGAACTCCTCCTCTTGCTGTTTAGATGTCCTGCCAACAAGTTTTTTCAAAAAGGTCTCAAAGACTTTGGAGTCAGACCTGTTACAGATCTTCAACTTTTCTTTAATGTCAGGTGTGTTTCCAGAACCACTAAAAACTGCTGTAATTAAACCTATACTGAAAAAGGACAATCTTGACAAGACACAAATGAACAACTACAGGCCGATCTCAAATCTCCCATTTCTAAGTAAGATCATTGAAAAAGCAGTTTCTCAACAGCTCAATTACTTCTTAAAACAGAATAACTGCTATGATGCCTTCCAGTCAGGTTTTAGACAGAACCACACACTGAAACCACTCTGACCAAAGTGTTTAATGGCATATGTCTAAATACATACAGTGGAAAAATGTCAGTCTTAGTTTTACTGGATCTCAGTGCAGCATTTGATACAGTTGACCACAACATATTACTCAAACGACTGGAGAATTGGGCAGGTCTTTCAGGAACTGTACTAAACTGGTTCAAAACATACTTAGTAAACAGGAAATACTTTGTATCAATAGGTAACTTCACATCTGAGCAGACAAGCATCACATGTGGAGTTCCCCAAGGTTCCATCTTGGGACCCCCTCTGTTTAACATTTACATGCTCCCACTGGCACAGATTATAAAGAACAACAAAATAAACTATCATAGCTATGCAGATGACACACAAATATATATCACAATGTCACCAGGAGATCAAGGCCCTGTACAGGCTCTTGGTAAATGCATTGAGGAAATTAATGACTGGTTGTGCCACAATTTTCTCCAGCTAAACAAAAACAAAACTGAGGTAATAGTCTTTGGTGCCAAAGACAAACGATTACAGGTCACCAGAGAACTTCAATCTATACACCTAAAAACCACAAACCAGGCGAGAAATTTGGGTGTAGTGATGGATGCAGACCTAAACTTAGAAAAGCAAATTAAGACAATAACAAAATCTGCTTACTATCACCTCAAGAATATTTCAAGGATAAAAGAACTAGTCCATGCATTCATCTTTAGCAGGCTTGATTACTGTAACAGCATCTTTACAGGTCTACCTAAAAAATCAGTCAGACAACTACAGCTCATTCAGAACTCTGCTGCTCGAGTCCTCACTAAGACCAAAAAAGTGGACCACATCAGTCCAGCTCTGAGGTCTTTACACTGGCTGCCTGTCCGTCAGAGGATAGACTTTAAAGTTCTGATGCTGGTCTATGAAGCTCTGAATGGTTTAGGATCAAAATACATCAGTGACCTCCTGACCCAGTATGAACCTTCCAGATCCCTCAGGTCATCTGGATCCGGTTTTTTATCAGTTCCCAGAGTCAGAACCAGACACGGAGAAGCTGCATTCAGTTTTTATGCTCCATATATCTGGAACAAACTCCCAGAAAGCCTCAGACACTTTTAAGCTTAAATTTCAAAACTTAAATTTTAACTACTGATTTTATCTACTGTTCTGATTTTACCTACTGTTTTTTTGTTTTGTTTTTTAATCAATTTTAAATCATGCTTTTTATTTGTTTTTGTTTTTAATGTCTCTGTAAACAGTGTTGGGGAGTAACGGAATACATGTACCGCCGTTACGTATTTAGAATACAAAATATGAGTAACTGTATTCCGTTACAGTTACCGTTTAAAAAGGTGGTATTCAGAATACAGTTACTTTGTTGAAATAAATGGATTACACTGCGGTACTTTCCTGTTTCATATTGTCGTGGGTCAGGACTGTTTGGGTTTTGTTTGACAGCTACGTTCTTTCGTTCCAGGCGGCAGCGTTACGGTTGCCATGGTTACAGGGCGACGCTCTCTCTCTCTCTCTCTCTGCGACTGTGTGTTTCCTGGGTGAGAGAGCGCCTTTTCGTTGTTGTTGTTGTGCTAAGCTAACAGGCAGAATGCTACAAGCATAGCTCTAAAGAATGCAGCATCATGGGCAGTGTAGTCCGTGCTGCAGGGAGAATGCACTGCCATACACGTTATGTGTCTGTGAGCGCGAGGAGGGAGAAAAAGGCGAGTGGAAAGGTACGAGTTGTCGTCGAGGAAAAACGGGAGCTGGAAGCATGTAAATATAATATTAACCACTGCAGCCAAGAAGAGTGCCTGACGAGCCCAGCTGTAAGTAAGCTATTAAGACTCGACTGTACACCGTGTTCGTGTTTTCCTCCGAAAACAATAAGTTCCGTTGGAGCAGTCTTTCAACGCCTCTCTCTGTCTCTTGCAAGAAAAATTGACCCACACAACAAAGTAAAGCTATTTTTCGGCTATGAGCCGACAGGGACCCCGCCGTATTAGTCAGAGGTCCCTTTACTACAGTTCGGAGTCGCGGACCTTCAGTAATAGTAATAAATCACACAGCAATAGTACATTCACGTTGTTGTAAAAAGCACGATAATATATTAAGTAATCCAAAGTATTCAGAATACGTTACTCTCATTGAGTAACGTAACGGAATACGTTACAGAATACATTTTGGGGCATGTATTCTGTATTCTGTAACGGAATACATTTTAAAAGTAACCTTCCCAACACTGTCTGTAAAGCACTTTGAATCACCTTGTTGTTGAATTGTGCTATGTAAATAAACTTGCCTTGCCTTGCCTTTATGCGATTAATGCATTTTATACATGGTCGCTGAAATAAATAAATATAAATAGATACTAAGTCTCACTCATTTCATAACCCGGTGCCTAACACACTGTCAGCACAAGACATCTTGTAAAGACCGGAGACACAGAAACAACTTTGATCAAATTGCATTATTTTACACCTTGGAAATGAAAACAGACAGACATTACATTACCTTAGAATTCTGGATTGTTTCATTGGTTACTTTAAATATTTGTTATTATTTATTTGAAAGCAACACTTTCTGATAAATATGTACAGATTTTTCTCAGTTTTGCCTTCCATGACACCTCCTGTGCTCGTGGCCTATAGAGGTGGCAATCCCTGAGGCCGAAAAATGAAGCCAGCGACTGCAGTTCCTCTAGTGGCCACCAGATGGTGTCTCCCAAAGTGACTCGATTCACATCGACTCCCATATTAAAATATCCCATTTACAGCAGAAATAAACATATCTACAGACCACTTCAAAACAGGTCTCCGTGCATAGTTTTCCAATTCATAACAAGTACACAGATTATAGCTAATATCTGTGTTTGTGCATTGCAGTTGTACACTCTTATGTCCAACTTGCTAACTAAAGCTGTGGTTTATAATTTAGCATGCTGCACCATTTTGAGATCCAAAGACCATCATGGTGATGTTGAGGCTTTAAAATTTGGTGTCTTAAACCTGTTGCAGTAGCTATATTTTATACATTCAATGTGTGGCTATGTAGTTATGCACAAACAACATGGCTGCCTGTGGCTCACATTGATGTGTGAATGCCATATTTTCCTTTCATGCTGTATAAATTACACTGACAGGAAAGATGTCATTAAGAAATATCTATTAAGGATAAAGTAGAACTGTCCATGTTCAAAAGCATATCTATGCACAATGTGGATTTAATGTGATTTTATACATAAAATGAGAGATTTGTGTGTTTCTCTGTAGCTGTAATCTCAGGCTGTGTCTGTGCAGTTAAAAAATAGGTGGGGGTGTATTTATGTGTGTCAGTAGGAATGCAAAGGGCAGAGCAGTGAGATGGAGGAGAGGATCTTCCATTATAGATCTGACCTGAGGGGTCACACACACACACACACACACACACACACACACACACACACACACACACACACACACACACGCACACACACGCACACACACGCACACACACTGAGCTGAGAGAAGTTGACCATTAGTTTCCTCCCCATCACTCCACCTGCTGACTGCAACTGTCTCGCTCTGATTTATTTCCTCTTATTGACTGTCTGCTCGTGTGTCTGTTTGTCTTCCACCGCAGAGCAAATCTTCCCTCTGAAATCAGCCATTTGCTCCTCTATGATGCTGTTTTGAGTCTCGTGATCATCTCGACTGGCAGCTGACCTTCTCCTGTGCCGATGCTGATCTTGTTGAAGTTACCTTTTGCTGGTGTCATGCAGTTGATAATCCTCTCTGAGGATCCCTGAAGCAACACTAAACAAGGTGAGTCTCCTCCTTAGTTCGTTATGATCTCTCTGAGGACATGGTTGGAGGAGCTCGTGGTGGTGCCCACGCCCATGTCTCATTTAGCTGGGGTTACACCAACATCAGTCTCTCTGACAAGCTTAAATGGGAGGTTTCAGTCAATATTCTCAGATAAATGAATCCCTTTCACTGTCTACTAAGCAGTAACTACACCAACAGTGAAACTGAGAAGAAGAGGATTTAGCTCAATTTTACGTTTGAAAACCAACACAATCCGATTGTTAAGTGATGACGTGAGGAATCCTACTTCCGGGCCTAAAGTAGTCTGCGTTTAATATGGCTTTTGTGTTATTAACATGTTTAATGTTTTGTATTTTCTTCTATTTAATCTCAAAAAGCTCCTAAAGCAGTCAGTGATCACTGTTGACCTCCCTCGGCTTTTATTACCGCTAACTATTTATTTAAGCTCAGTTTTTAAAACCTTAGGATGTAACTACAGCCCAGCCCATGCAGCAGTATATGAATGACTAACCTCATATGTGGACGGATTATCTCAGTTGTTCTCCTGGCTGAAGTTTGGTCCTTTTACAGCATCCTGCCATGCGATTACATTTGTTCCTAACCACCGAGAACACGTTAACTTTTATCGAGTGGAAAAAAAGTTAGCTGTTTATATTATGCTAACATAGCTGTGTCGCTAGCGGTCACGTAGCACATCATTATATACCAGCTAGATCATTTTATTAAAGATGAAAGACTTTAGACAGTTTTTCAACTCTCAGTAATGCCATAGTGATCGTTTGATATATGAACCTGCAGCGGAGTTTAGGTCCAGACACGGCTAGTGACGTCAGACTGAACAACCGGATTACTGCTGCTTCTTCATATATATGTAACCATCAACAAACAGAAAACCAAGCATTTATTCAGTTGATCAGTTTTTAGATCACTATGTGCTTGAGGAGGTGTTACTCTTCCACATCAAAAGGAGCCAGTTGAGGTGATCTGGCAATACTAGGGTGCCTCCTGGGTGCCACCTAAGTGAGGAGTTTTGGGATGTCCTACCATGAGGAGGCTCTCGGGCAGATCCAGGAGACACTGGAAAGATTAAATATGTCACCTGGCGCAGGAACACCTGAGGAGAAGGAGGTCTGGGCATCCCAGTTTAGACTGCAGCCCCTGCAACCCAGACCCAAATAAACACTAGAAAATGGATGGATGAAAGAAATGTAAAAGTCAGATTTTGGTCTTAATATTTCAATTTGGACTAAATATTTGGAGTTAATATTTTACTTTGTAGTGCAGTTTGCTCATATATTAATATATCCAAGATTTTAACAGTGGCCCTCATTTAAAGCCCTGTGGAACCTGCTGTTGCTGAATGTGAAAAACATCTTATTGTCAGAACTTATTATTAAACAGTAAGAAGAAGAAGAAGCAGCTGATAAACACTTACTTTTTCCAAGTATAGGGCAATGTTTAGGAATATGTTTGATCTTCTATATTTATTATTGTTTTAAGAATAGAGGTATCTGGTCCTGAGAATAGCATTATAGGTTGCTTGCATTTATTGGTCACTTTCTAGAATTTCTCTTAGACTCAGCCAAATGTAAGCTTCACAAGTTTCTGACAGCTTGTGATTCGTGTTTTTTTTTTTTTTTTGTTAACGTATAATCAAAGTTGTCTTTTGACGTCTTAACTACAGAAATGGAACAGGAGCTGCATCATCTGTCAAGCAGCCAAGAATTACTGCTGTCACTGATGATTGGGGCCTCAAAGAGAGGAAAAAAAGACTGACGAGAGCGTATGACAGCAGTGTAACTTATACATAAATGGTAAATGGCGTGTATTTATATAGCGCTTTACTAGTCCCTAAGGACCCCAAAGCGCTTTACATATCCAGTCATCCACCCATTCACACACACATTCACACACTGGTGATGGCAAGCTACATTGTAGCCACAGCCACCCTGGGGCGCACTGACAGAGGTGAGGCTGCCGGACACTGGCGCCACCGGGCCCTCTGACCACCACCAGTAGGCAACGGGTGAAGTGTCTTGCCCAAGGACACAACGACCGAGACTGTCCAAGCCGGGGCTCGAACCGGCAACCTTCCGATTACAAGGCGAACTCCCAACTCTTGAGCCACGATCGCCCCACTGGAAGCTGGAAAAATGTGGAATTTATTTTAGTGCTCAACTTTTTCATATTTGACATTTAGGGCTTTAAACTAACAGAATCTAGGGGGAAAGTTTCCCCAGCAGAATGAGTTTGAAGGACCTCAAAGAGCGGAAAAAAAGACTGACGAGAGCGTATGACAGCAGTGTAACTTATACATAAGCTGGAAAAATGTGGAATTTTTTTTTTGTGCTCAACTTTTTCATATTTTACATTTAGGGCTTTAAACTAACAGAATCTAGGGGGAAAGTTTCCCCAGCAGAATGAGTTTGAAGGACCTCAAAGAGCGGAAAAAAAGACTGACGAGAGTGTATGACAGCAGTGTAACTTATACATAAGCTGGAAAAATGTGGAATTTTTTTTTTGTGCGCAACTTTTTCATATTTTACATTTAGGGCTTTAAACTAACAGCCTCTAGGGGGAAAGTTTCCCAGCAGAATGAGTTTGAAGGGCTTTTAAGCATACATATGTGGACAAAAGTGACCCTTGTTTGCCGAGCTGCAGTTGGGTAAAGTTGTTGCATTATACTGTGATGTTTTAGACATGAGTTTGCTTCAATCAGCCATCTTTGTGGACAAAGATAAAAAGTTTTTTACATTGTCATCAATCGTGGTTGGAGCAGCAACACAGTCAACAAATCAGCCTTTTAATTACAATAATAAACGTACTGCACCCCCTGATTTGTCAGTCCTAAGATGACAGCAGTGCAGAATAAACCCTGACTGCGTTCATGACATGATGTGTCCAAACAAATGAACACAAGACAAGTCGAAACATCACGTTTTCTCCACCAAAAGTGGCCCACGAACATCACAGAGAGCGTGAAAGTTTACATGCTTAAACTGATGAAGGTTCACATTCCTCCAACCCCAACCTCCGATCTGTAAGTGATTATTAATGAGTCTCATTACAATCTTATCTAGGCATCATGAACAACTCACAGGAGCTAAAGTTGTGTTTGTTGCCTTCAGCAGTTTGTAAGAGTCTTTCCTTTTATTGTTTCACGTACCGTCACCATCATTGGGTTCTATGCACATGGCCTGATGGTGGTAACAAATCCAGCAGTATCCCATATGGAAAAGATATATATATATATATATATATATATAAATCTTATAAAGTTTGTATCTGTCTTGTGTGAAACTTGTATGAAAAGCATACAAGAGTGAAAGCAGATATAAGATCCCTTGGTGGCTGTAGCTCAGGTGGCAGAGCAGGTCAGCCACTAATCAGAAGGTTGGTGGTTCGATCCCAGGCTGCCTCCTGGCTGTGTGCCAAATATCCTTGGGCAAGATACTAACCCCATGTTGCCTACTGGTGGTGGTCAGAGAGCCCGGTGGCGCCAGTGTCCGGCAGCCTCGCCTCTGTCAGTGCGCCCCAGGGCAGCTGTGGCTACAATGTAGCTTGCCATTGCTAATGTGTGGGTGAATGACTGAATGTAGTGTAAAGCGTTTTGAGGTCCTTAGGGACTGAGTAAAAGCGCTATACAAACGCAGGCCATTGAAAAATTATATAAATGAAACTTGGATGTTTTGGATACTTCCTAAAACAATATATGAAAGTAATGAGAAAGTGGCCACTTTCATGAGTAAATCATATAAGCCTTATATGATTCACTATATGAAGCAAGCTAAAGCTGATGCAAGTCTTTTATACGTTTTTCCTATTTCTTTTCCATATGGGTATATTCAAACCATGCTCATATGAATGAACTCTGAGAAAACAATTCTTCTTGACTGACCTGTTTCAAGGACTTGATGTCACATCACTCTGGTTTGGAGTGTGTTTTTGGTTTGAAATGAATTTAAACGTTGTCTTAATGTTATTAAAGCTAACTTGGCAACACTGAGGTTTAAATAAGTGAGATACAAAGATGGTGAGTTGGTTTGTGCCTTTTTGGAGCTAATTTTTTTTCCAGCCTACATACTTTATCTTTCTTTTCAAATGTGCTGCGGCTTAACAAAAACAAAAGCAAACAGAAACATGTTGCAAAATCAGACAAAACACAGTAAAAATGGAAAAAACAGCAAAAAAAAAAAAGAGAAAAAAATATGAAACAAAACGGAAGATTTCTGGGGAAACAATAGGAAACAACGACACAAAACTCTGTTGTGTCGTTGTGCTTTTTCAACATTTTTCTTTTTGTTGGCGTTTCTTGAGCTGCTGTTGGTTGGCCTTTCAGGACCACCATACGTCATTAATTAAGACTCAGCAGAATCTGAAGGATTATAATCGAGTGTTTTATTAGATTCTGATAAACGTTTTAAACTTTTCATTCTTTCACCTGTTGACTAATAATGGTGAAATATAAAAAATAATTCAAAAGTAGACCTAGTCTGCATGCAAGTCTGATGTAAATACAAATAGAAAGACTTTAAGGATCATGTTATTACTTGCAGAAGAGGAAAGTTGTTAAGAAATTGTTTCAGCGCATTATTATCGGTGTGCTGAATAACTGAAGCATCATTTAAACTGTTGAATCTGAAGTCACATATCTCCCAATTTGAATTCAGAGCTTTTTGGTCTGTTTAATAAATAATATATCACTTACTGATTCATAAGAAATTAAATTGGTATAAAGATCAAGTTACTTGCTGATATCCTGCTTGCCTGTGTTTCTACCTCTGCTTTCTCGCTTAGTTTGACACTTTTAAATAAAAAACTCATATCCAGTTTTTCTCACCAAAAATCTTTTCATCTCTGAGGTCTAATCTTTTCTGCATTCACATAAATACATTTTTGAAGGATTTTTAATACTTTGTTCCTTTTTATCCAGCGACCTTTCATTGCTCTCTTGCTGTGAGTGATGCTTACCTTTCTAAAGAAAATCACAATATAAAAGCACCTGACCTGAAACTTAATAATATGGAAGTATCGACACACAAATCCAATTTAACAGTGTGATTTCATCCTACTTTTAGTTTTGTTATCAAAAAAACATCTTAAGTTGTCTGATGTTGATTTTAAGTGACCACAGCCGCGTGTAGAATATGTCAGGGGCTAGTTTTAAGTCTTCATTAAAGATTGTGGCATCAAAGATGGACCCGACCACATATTTGCACTCTACACAGACTTTACTTCCAGTTGTTGTTCTTTCTACAGGCTTGCAGCTTTTCAGCTCCCAGCTGAATACACAATACAACAACTACAACTGGAGCCAGCACCAACTTATGAGCTGAATGAGCTCAGGTGTATCAGCCTTCCCCACAGCCAGACCATGAACCATGCCCCGCCGCACAGATCCATACATTTTCTTAATCCAGCTCAGGGCTGTGCAGAGAGGTTTAAAGGGGCGGGTGCTCAAAGTTAAAAAGGGGCACATTGAACCAGGCTGAATAACAACAACACACATTCATCAAGAATCTAATATGGGCAACAAGGCAAAGCAAACGTAGCTGATGCTTTACCTGATGGGTACAATGTTGCTGTTGAGGGGTTGCTGTGGATAGTGCTGGAGGGCAGGGCTGTGTTGATCTGAGACTGTAGACATTAAAAAGTTCATAGGAGAGATGGTAGCTGATTAAACAAGTGTCATGAGATAATAACAAAATGCAAAGATTGGTGACAGCACTTGGAACCATAAGGCAACAAAAAACTGTGAGAAATAATTTAGGCTCTGCCTGTGATTCACTCTTTGCTTCTCTTCTTCCTTCCATCCCATCATTTCATATATCACTCTCCACTTGCTGTCTATCTGAGAACAAGGCACAACTTGCTATTGCAATAAACTATAATCTAATTATCCACACCTAACAACTCTTGCACTTAATCTAAATGATGACAGAAAAATGTCATAGCCCTGCCTTTAGTAGCCTCACACAGCTCCTACTGTTTCCTCCTCATGTCCTTACCAGGCATGTCTGGACAATGTTATATCATGAGTAATATTTTTTTAAATCCAGCTAAATAAAACACACACATGCACACACAGTGACATTTTAGACCTTCTTCAGAATACTGTATATACTATGGGCATCATGGTGCTGATCCAGAATCTTTTTTTTTATTATTATTTATTACTAGAGCTACAATAATAAAGCAATGAGGAGGGGGAAGTAATAAATATGAAATAATGTCATTATGATGATTCCATTTGTTTCACTATCCACTCTGTGCAGGGGCAAAGCTTATTACATTTTTAAACTGTAGAGATACAATCATTTTACTGCTGTAAAATCCAAATTTTGTCTTATTTAAAATATAAATCTAATATAATCTGCTTCTTAATGTATGTTCTTTAAAATACAGTGTGTTTTAATATATTATAATTATAATAATGCATAATTATGTGGACATGCATATTAGATCGTTTTTTAGTGAAATATAATCCCTCCAGAAAGGCAGGAAAAGCCCTGTAACTTGCTTTAAAACTAAATATGTTTCTAAATACTTTAAAACTAAATATGTTCCCTAAAACGGTGACAGAGCTACAGACCCATGACAGCCTTACACAGGTAGCCAGCAGCTGTGACCAGCACTACTTGTGCAGTTAATAAAAGGACAGGTAATGTTTGTCACGCTGTTGCACACACAGCACGCTCGTTTGTTTCAGTTCGTCAGTTGCAACAAGACAGCTTACCAACGTGTACGTAATAAGCTGATACTCCTGTGTGCTACACACTACAGTGTGCGCTGTACACCTACTTACTGGTTTTGTCGCATCAGTCTGTGTCTCTGAGTTAACTTGTGTTTCTCCTACTGCTCCGGACCGCAAAAAATGCGCGTGCTCTTTGTGAGCTCGTTCCCGGCTCGTAACCAGCGCGTTCTGCCGTCAAGGGCGATCATTGGTTAAATCTGATCATGTGACTGATGCAAGCCAGATCCTTTTATTTAGCAAAACTGTGATTAATAGTTAAATATTATTGTTGAGGGGCACAGACAAGACTCTGCACGCACACACACATTAAAAAAAAAATTTTTTAAAAATCTTTTTTTAAAAAGTTGCCTCAACAAAAGGGCACCTTGGGCACCCATCAGGAAAGGGGCGGGTGCTCAAGCCCCTCTAGCCCCCCCCCCCCTCTGCACGTGCCTGATCCAGCCTGATACTTATCCTTATCCACTTATCCAACTCACGGTCAAGGTGAGAGAACCTGTGGTCTGGAAGATATCCCAGCAATTATTAAACAGTGTGACATTCATTTTGTAAATTATAGTCCCATTTAGAAGATAAATGATGACATGTACCCAAAAAACCATGACTAATTTCAGTGTGTTTCATTACAGAATCATTTTAGATTCAGAAAATGATCTTCAGCTTTTGGTACTAATCAACACTGAAGAGTTAGCAGCTTAGTTTTATCAGTAGATATGTTTAGTTATGGTCATCCCATATGGAAAAGATATACCGTAATTGTCGGGCTATAAGCCGCTACTTTTTGCACAAGCTTTGAACCCTGCGGCTTTTAGTCAGGTGCGGCTTTTCTATGGATTGTCCATGATTTTTGACATATCGTAAGACGATTTGTTTTGTTTGTTCCGCTGTTGTACGGCACTACGTTGCCTGGTGGAAGGGCATGTGATCAGACACACAGTATCGGGGTTAAAGAGTGGTATGTTGGTCACATGTCCATCCGCCAGGCAACATAGTGCTGTACAAGTAGCGCGAAAAACAAACTTCAAAGTAGCGCTATGCGTTCAGCAGGAGGCGTGGATGATGAGCGGCGTGGATGATGAGCATAACTTGCAAAAAGCAAGTTATGCTCAACTCCACCGGTGGAATCTGACAGCGTGGAAAAGTGTGAAAACATCCATGATCACCAACGGATTTCGAAGGGCTGGACTGCTGCATGATGGAGAGGAGGACACCGCCACGGCCCTTCAGAGGGTGTTCAACTCTGACACTGACAACGAGGATTTCTTTGGTTTTAAAAGTGACAACAAAGGAAAGAAGCTGAGAGTGGATGACGTAGCCATCCTGAGCCTGTTCGTATCCGACACTGGAGGAGAGGACTTTGGTGGTTTCAGTGTGCAGGAAGAAGAGAAAGATGGTGGTGAATGACTGACCTTTCTTCTTGTTAAAGCTGTGTCACTGCACCTGAGCCTAAAAGGTAGGCCGAATCTATTTTTCTGGTGTGCTGTAGGTTATTGTTATGTACTACATTTGTTACTCATTTATGAAGCACAGTACATGTTTCGTACTTGTAATTACCGCTACTTGTACATATACCTAAAAAGTTATGCAAATATGTACCCATAACTTGTTTTTCAAAATATTAATAAAAGGGGTGTGTCTCCAAACAGCCATCTCTTTCCTGACAATTCCCTTTGTGCACATTCTCTTACATATGATAAGTCAACATTGAAACACCTGCGGCTTTTGGTCAGGTGCGGCTAATGTATGTACAAAACAGGATTTTCCCCTGATTTTAGCTTGTGCGGCTAATATTCAGGTGCGCTTTGTAGTCCGGGAAATACGGTATATATAAATCTTATAAAGTTTGTATCTGTCTTGTGTGAAACTTGTATGAAAAGCATACAAGAGTGAGATATAAGATCCCTTGAAAAATTATATAAATGAAACTTGGATGTTTTGGATACTTCCTAAAAAAAATATACGAAAGTAATGAGAAAATTGCCACTTTCATGTGTAAATCATATAAGCCTTATATGATTCACTATACGAAGCAAGCTAAAGCTGATGCAAGTCTTTTATAAGTTTTTCCTATTTCTTTTCCATATGGGATATCCGCTCCAAAACCAAAAGCTAGATACCGTAATCCAGAAATACAAAAACACGAGGCTTCAAAATGATGGGTTACATCAACACTCCAGAGAACAGGCTCCAGGTCAGGCCTATGTGGTGATTGACAAATTGCAATCATATGAGTGTGTGGCATTCCTCTGATTCACAGTCAATCCACTTGACATTTGTGACATCTGGTTTTAAAAATCAATTTAAGGTGACATTTGAAAAAACTCAGCATGCATGCTGCTATCCACATTACACACACACACACACACATACTGTAAACACACAGATCTCTATGGGCTCAAATTGTGGTCAAAATTCGTACTTCTAACTTGAAACTTGTGTGCAGAGTTTCACACATATTTTTTGGCTATGTCCACTAGAGATGGCACGATACCACTTTTTTATGTCCGATACCGATACCGATATCCTAAATTTGGATATCTGCCGATACCGATATGAATCCGATATAGTGTTTTTTAATCAACAAAACTGTTTTTTAAATATCTTGCTGCATTTTGTATAAGTTCATACTCAAGTTTAAAACAACAACTACACTAAAGCTATTCTGTTATACCTGTATGCAAAAAAAAAAAATTTCATAGTTCAGCAATACTGATCAATCTAATAAACTTAAACCTACACCATCCTCCCTATTCTGGTATTTTAAAGAGTACTTAGCGTAAATATTAAGCAACCTAACTAATAGGGTTCCAACTCCCAGCAACAACAAAAATAAATAAATAAAAAATAGGGAACCACCCCTCACGCTCCACCTCATGATGCTTAATCGACGTAATCAACCTTAATTTGATGCAGTGTGAAAAAAAATGCACAGAAATCAATTATTTTTCAAGGAATATTAAATAGATTCAACATCTTTCTTCAACAAAATTGCAGACTGCACAGATGGTACCTTCCCAAAGGAAAAAGTACTATAGCTTACTAGGGTATATATATTAGACTTAATAGTTACTATATACAGTAATTGACTTCTATTCATTTTACATCAAATTAAAACTTTGGGTGTCAGATAATTATTTATTAAAAGCTAGACCTAAGCTGATTTAAATCACGCTTTTCTCCCCTCGTGTGTTTAATGATAAATATGGTGGTCAGCACCAATGTTCCCTCTAATTGGATCTAACTGAGTTTTGCAAACTACAAAGTTTTTAGCTACTGTTTACCTAAAAATGCAGCCAAGACGTTTTTTTTAAATAAACATTTCAAACTATTTTCAAGACATTCAGCTGTTCTGCATCAAATTTGATGCCACACAATTTATTTGTGCCACTCTAAAAAATAAAAAAATAATTTCTGTCCACTATGAGATAAAGTAGAACAACAGCCTGATACCTGCAGGCCTGACAACAGGAGATGTATCACTCCTGTAACACCTGTAACATTCAGCAGTCGCCTCATTGTTCTGACACACACAACAAAACTATTGACTACACTACACACTAACTACACAGGATTTGCGCAAAATCTCTCACATCTCAAAACACCACTGTCACTCCTAAAACTTCCCCCCTTCCTAAATAACTAAATGCCATGTTGCCATCTCATTTTTTGATTGGTCGACATGGTGCATTTTTCCACCAATAGGAAAGGGTGGGGGGTATTTTGGTTTTGTTTTTGCTCACAGGCTTTTGAGCGTTTTCCTTATAAAACCCCGTTTTTACCGTTTCTTCCTGCAGTAAATATAAACAACGACAGTATTCAGGAAGAAAACCAAACATTGCAGATATTTTTATCATAGCTCTGGTTTTACGTGGCCTATCAACACAATTTAAAAACTGGTATAAAGTCCACACTTTTTCCGTCAATTGTTCCGTCTGTCCTGCTCACATCTCCAATGGTTGTACACGTTGTCATTAACGTGGCTTCACTCCACATCAGCCGCTTTGCTAGCTAAAACACCGGCGTCGGCACATAAGGACGCTGTCACAGCCTGTCAACGACGTTGATTAGCTGCGTATATACGAATGTGAATCGCATGATTGGCTGGACTATGGGATAAGGTGGCATCATTCTAATCCCATACAGGAGCAGCCAGTCTCTTACTGACTAACACTGCAAAACAGAATTGTTAAAGTATTAATGTTAATTTCGATTCAGGTTAGATTTTGTTTTTGTGCGCAATGCAGATTTTCTGTGCGCAGAGACCGTGCCAGCAGTGTGCAATTGCGCATGTGCGCAGCTTAGAGGGAACATTGGTCAGCACTGACATGGATTCATATCCCTCAGTCCACTGGATTAACACGGAGGCTCTGCTTTTTATTTACTTGTTGCCATGGTAAATCCTACTCACACATGCACTTAGCTCTGGTTGAACACTCAGAGTTGAACTTACTCTGATTGTCTGTTCTGGAATGGGAAACTCAGAGTTGCAAATCTCAGAGCTAATCAGCTCTGACTTCTAAACGTCTGGTCTTTCTGAGTTAAAAAAAAAAATAACAATGCTCTCGGTTTATGAGTCGGTCCAGAAGAAAACTCAGCTGCACATTTCCCAGCCGTCCAAAGCTGTTTTTTGCATTGCCTTCAAAGACATTCATGAAAATTCACGATGTTACTGAATTGTCTGTTTCAATATCTGTTTGTTCTTACTCGGTCATTTTATTCAGAGACTGCTGTGCTAATCCTTCCAGAGACTGTATATTCTGTATATAAAGGTGTTTATGCTTAACAAGAAAAAAATTCAGTGTGAAAAAAGTGATTATCCCAAGAGTGCAGAGTAGGGCTGGGCGATATATCGAGTTTTTTAAAAATATCGATATATTTTCATACGAGATATAAGATGTGACAATATCGTTTATATCGATGTAGTCTATGTTACGTTATAATTATACTTGTGGAGCCGCAGGTTTGCCTCTTTTTCGTCCACTTTTGTCTCTACGCAACGTTACTCGGCCTCGCCTCTCCTTCACTGAACACAACCCCCCCCCCCTCCCCCATAGCTTCACCTGCAGGCAATGACAAGATGAAAGCGAGTTACCGCGGATCGCCCCGTGCGTGGGGCTGGACGGTGTCAACGTGTTAACGAGCTAACCGCGCTAACGACATGCAGCCCGGAAGGGGTGCACGGCCTAAAATCCTTTCATTTTCTCAAAAATCGACAGTGCGCCTTATGTATGAATTCTGGTTGTGCTTACTGACCGCGAACCGATTTTATGTGGTACACAGCGCTCAGCAATCTGTCAAAAAATGTTTTAATATGACTTTGCTAAGCTACGGAGCTGCACCGCTTGATGGATTGTTGGAGGATTGTGGCTACTGAGGAGGAGCCTCGCGGAGTGATATGTACTGTGCTTCAACGTAATATTACCGTACTGTGTGTGTATAAGGACCACAAATGGCACCTGTTCAGAGACGTGGTGCAGCTGTGAAATCTGTCTCTTTGTTATTATGCTCAGCGTCTATTAGTTTACATTTTGACTGCACAATTGTGAGCTTTTTGTTATGCACAAAAACAACATTGTTTTCTTTTATTTATGGACCATGATTATTTAATAAATGCTGATAATTTATTTTTGAGTAATTTCTTCATGTACATCTATGCTGTATGTAAATAAAAGTGCCCGTGTGACATCTGGGACACAGTGTGACTAAGAACTCTCTTTTTGTTCTTAACTTATGGCTTTAAAAAAAATATCGAGATATATATCTTATATCACCATCCAGCTAAAAAATATCGAGATATGAATTTTGGGTCATATCGCCCAGCCCTAGTGCAGAGACACTTCATCTAAGACAGGGGTGCCCAATCCCAGTCCTCGAGAGCTACTGCTCTGCAGCTTTTAGATGCGTCCTTGTTCCAGCACACCTGAATCAAATGAATGCTTCGTTATCAGGCCTTTGCCAGACTTGATGGCATGCCGAAGAGGTAATCCAACTATTTGATTCAGCTGTGTTGGGAGTAGGGATGCATCTAAAAACTGCAGGACAGTAGCTCTCGAGGACTGGGATTGGGCACCCCTGATCTAAGAGGTCACAAAACGCCCCAGAACAACATCCAAAAACCTGCAGGCCTCACTTGCCTCAGTTAAGGTCAGTGTTCTTGACTCTATCATAAGAAAAAGACTGGTCAAAAAAATGGCCTGCATGATAGATTTCCAAGACAAAAACCACTGCTGAGCAAAAGGAACACTTTTGCCAGAAACTATCTTGAAAAAAAAATACTCAACTGACAAGTTAAAAGTTTAATTTTTTAGAAGGTGTGTGTCCCATTATATCTGACTTAAAAGTAACGTAGCATTTCAGAAAAGGAACATCATACTTGCAGTAAAATACGTTGATGGTAGTGTGATGGTCTGGGGGTGTTCTGCCTCCTCAGGACTTGGAACACTTGCTGTGGTAAATGGAACCATGAATTCTGCCGTCTGCTAAAACTTCCTGAAGGAGAATGTCTCACCATCTGCTTGTGATCTCCAGCTGAAGCGCATTTGGTTCTGCAGCAGGACAATGATCCAAAAAACAACAGCAAGTCCACCATTGAATGGCTTAAGGAAAGCAAAATGAAGACTTTGAAGTGTCCAAGCCAAAGTTATGTGTTGCCTGAGCCCATGGATCTTCCCCTCTTCTTGGTAGCCTCCTGCCAAGTCATTTGAGGGTTGCTGTCCTCAGCTCCTGCCAGACTACCAGATGTCTTACTTTATCCTCCTATTTTTCCTTTGACGCTGTTGCTGGCCTTCTGGCACCAACCATTAGCAGGACTCCACCCTAGCCGTTGGCCACCTAGTGTGACTCATCACTGTGAGCCTTCAATTTGTCCTGCTGATGGGCTCTGCGTTTGTCATTAAAAACCTGCAAACAAGTATGACTATATATGTGAAAACCTACACTGCACTCTGGCCTCACAACCTGGTAAGACCTGATCACATGACTGACACATATACCCTGTGTTGCATTTAGTGCACTAACCTTCACATTTTAAGAGATGAGCGACATCCTTGTGTGTTTTTAGGCATTTCTAGATTAATTGGTGTAACCTGACCTTGTACTTGGATCTTTTTTCTTTCAACGCAAGCCGTACAAGGTGCTGCTGTCATCTTTATAAAGAGAAGTAGCTCGAGACAGCTATGGCTCCGAAGCAAAATAGGGAGAAACCCGGCACCCGCAGTGGCTTGCAAGATGGTAGTGAACAACAAGGCCAAGCGGAACAGCGAGGCCAGGAATCTCCATATGCAGACAATGTGCTGACTGAAGTATTAAAAATTGGAAGTACGCTGCAGACTGTCGCGGCTGATATTACTTCGATTAAGACTAAACCTCCCTATTCCTGCTCTACCACACCCACCCACACACACAGGGTTTGGGGTGCAGGTATGTCACCAGGGTGCAGGGGAGCCACTCCCCCTCTGTCCCCTTCTGCCTGTGCCTCAATTTTATTCTGCAACCTAGACATCCACATTACTCACACTCTCACATAACACATACATATAGGGCCTTGGGGGTGGGCACGTTTTACAGCATCCAGAGGATGGCGCTGGTGCCCTACCCTCAATTTTAAATGCATTTAGACATTAAGGGTTTTCGGGAGGAGCCGTGCTGCTCTCTGACAGGAAGCAGGAACCATGCTCTCCTGTGTTTTAAATGCACTTTAGAACAGCAACACTACATATGAGCGGGCGGAGGGAGGTTTGGGGTCTTCACCCCGGTTGTGTTAGCCATCAGGGCTAGGGCTGGGAGGAGGTGCTGGCCGTCAGATTGGGGTCTGGGATGCGAGGCCTCCCTGCTACTGCAGATAAGAAGGTGGTCCGCTTGCCTCCACCCCAGAGAAAAGGGTTACATCTCCTGGGTCTAGGTGCAGCACGTACAAACTCCAAAACACTTGCAAACTCCAAAACACTTGCAAACTCCAAAACACTTGCAAACTCCAAAACACATGCAAAATCCAAAACACTTGCAAACTCCAAAACACTTGCATACTCCAAAACACATGCAAAATCCAAAACACTTGCAAACTCCAAAACACTTGCAAACTCCAAAACACTTGCAAACTCCAAAACACTTACAAACTCCAAAACACTTGCATACTCCAAAACACATGCAAAATCCAAAACACATGCAAACTCCAAAACACTTGCAAACTCCAAAACACATGCAAAATCCAAAACACTTGCAAACTCCAAAACACTTGCAAACTCCAAAACACATGCAAATTCCAAAACACAACGGAAGTGCTCCAGGACGCTAGGGGCAGTGTTGAGCTTTTGTTACCTAGTAACTACACAAGCCAGGAAGTACCAATGACCGGATTTGGGCTGTATCCCAATTCAGGGTCTGCAGCCCAATTCAGGGTCTGCAGCCTTAAAGGCCACATTTTAAGGCCGATTACGTCACAGCGACACGACGAAGGCTGTCCCAATTCAAAGGCTGCTCGAAATGTGGCCCTCAAATGTGTCCTTAATTTCCCTGAATTTTAAGGATGAGTCAGTGTAGCCTTCATGGCCCAACATATCCCAGACTTCATAGCGCGGCGGTGGTGTGGATAATTTTGCCAAAATAAACGGCGGAAGCAGAGCCGCCGATGAGTAAACTTTCAGAAGTAAGTACTGAATATTATGTCACTTATTTATGCGCAAATGTTTTTATAATGATGAACATTAAAACAGTACTGTTGGCCACATGTCGGAAAGTTATGTGACATTAGCGATGTCTGTACTAACTTGGTTTTAAAGCCTTTACTTCAAAATATACGCCGTTCAATAGTTGACTTTAATCTTACAGAGAATGTGATGATTTTATGGATAATTAAAGTCAGTCATATATCCACAAAAACGAAAGTCAGTGATGCTGCTCGGTTTGCAGTCCTGAATATCATGGCACAAGCAGGATTCACTGCACTGTTAATGTTAGCTATGTTGTATTGTTCGGTGGTGTCGAGCCAAACGGACTTTAACGTGTGTTTGAACGAGCTGACGGTTCACTCGTTAAGCTGAAAGAAAGATGCTTTAATCACAGCAGTCACACATGTGTCCACTGTACCATCTGGGAACTCTTCTTGTTTCGTAATAACACAAACACTAAATCCTCCTTCTTTTGTGCTGTATTGTAGCAGTGTATACACCTGAGACTGTCACCTGTCTGTCTTGCACTCTCTCTCTGTTTCTTTCTCTCTGATTGTGTAATAAAAGTATGAACATGTATTAATAAGTTACACTTGTGTTTGAATCCTGCAGCTTATCACACATTTGATTTCCATGTGTGACAACTGCAAGTGTCCAGAGTGAGGACAGACTGAGGGACCCACTGCTGCACATCATCTGTGAGGCTTTGCACCCCTGATGATCCACCAGGACAAACTCAGCAGTGTGTGAGGAAGAGGAGGAGGAAGAGCCAGCAGCAGCTGACAGATGGAGAGAATAGACAGACTGTTCCCTGGTTGTGAAGGACTGCTAGGAAAGTTATAAGTAATTGTCTGTCCTGAATCAGTTTTATTAGGTAATTTTCAAATAATTGTATCCTCCCAGTGTTTTCAGTGTGGGAGAAAGTACTCAAGGCCTTCAAGTTACACACTATGAAAGGCAGCAACAAGTTTAATGTTCAGAAACCTAAAGTATGTATCAGCAGCAGAATGGAACTAAAAATAAATGTTTGTTCCAGTTCTATGAAGCTTTGAGTATTTTGGATCAGTAGCACTGCTGTGTTTGTTGCATCATATTGCTGTAATTGTTTATGTGCTTTATATATTCTGAGGTAAGTTGATCTATAGTGTTACATCATATTCTATAAGGATGTTATGTGTTTGTATACTTTCTGCCCAGTTTGACCCATTTAGCAGAAGTCAGCCTGTTTAAGGCTCTGATATCTATTCTGTATGACTTAAAGCAGTTATGACATGGTCTGATTTTCTCACCCAATAAAGGAATATTTCATATATCAGTCTACTCTTCATTCTATCAGAAACAGTTATCACAGCTTGTACATTTTCTTTTTATAAATATATGTAAGCAATGAGCCAAATTTAGTAATGCCAACATAATGAAGGAAAAAGATTTGTCTCTTATATATGATACACCTATATATGCACTGTCAAAGATACTTGTCTTTGAGTGAAGATTTAAGATGATAAGACATATAAATAGCTGCAACTTGAATCTGTACTGAGGCTCAGTATTTCATGTTCACTGCTGTAATAGCTAATAATGACTAATATAATAACTATAATATTGGCCATATTATATTTACATTACCAAAGTGAGATGACTTTAGTCTCATGAACAACATTAGCTAATTGTTATTTACTAACTAATCTTAAATGACTGTTCAGTACAGAAATTAAGCCCAAAAATCATGTTTTACCTCAGATACTTATCAAATCACACAGAGCTCTTGTAGAAACAAACAAACAAATGAACAAAATATGTTCTCCCTCATTTCTGTCAAACCAAGTTGTATGACACGTTTCCAGCGGTTAGTATCATGGTTGCTAGGCAACCTGGGAAGCGTGACGGAGACTAGACTGTCCCATACAGACAAACTTGCCGTTTATTTTGCAAATCGAGCTCAACACCGCCCCTAGCGTCCTGGAGCACTTCCGTTGTGTTTTGGAATTTGCATGTGTTTTTTAGTTTGCAAGTGTTTTGGATTTTGCAAGTGTTTTGGATTTTGCAAGTGTTTTGGAGTTTGCAAGTGTTTTGGAGTTTGTACGTGCTAGGGGCCGCCGTAGTTTTTTCCCATTTCAAGTTGATAAAAATGTTTTCTCTGTTCAGGGGTTTTGGCTGAACAAGCACTTTGCAATAATCTAGAGATCTCAGACCTACCATTTATCAGCTCAAACATCCAACGACATGAATGCTTTAAAAGCATCAACATCAGCGCTTCTCTGACAGCATGGTGGGAGTTTCTAAAATTGACAGCGTCTTCATTAATCCCATGCAAACGTACACCTATCTGGAACAACCCTGACATATTACAAAACAATAATATGATAAACTTTTCAGATTGGAGTGGTAAAGGAATCAAATATTTAGAACATATACTAGAAGGAACAGAATTTATTTCATTTGACAGACTAGTTACACAATATGGGATCAACAAGAAAAGATTTTTAGAATATCAACAAATTAAATCCATAGTAAAAAAGAAATTTAAACCGGGTCAAGTTGAACTACAAACACCACCAAGTGTGGTTCAATTTCTTACTCTTAAAACCCCCAAATTACTTTCCTAATATACAGAATGCTTTCTAAAACAGATGAATCAATATCACTTCCTATTGCAAAATGGGAAGCGGATTTATCAGTTAACTTAGACCTAAACTTCTGGTCTCAGATTTGCTTAAAAACCTTTCATCTAATTAGAAATCCCAGTCTTCAATTAATTCAATACAAAATATTACATAGAGTGCACTATACAGGTCATCGGATGTTCAAGATGGGCTTTACGTCTACCAACAACTGCTCACACTGCCAAACCAATTCACCGGACAATTATATCCACGCTCTTTGGTTCTGTCCACCAGTTCAGAAGTTTTGGCGCGAGATATGTGAAGACTTATCGAAGTGTCTGAAATGTAACATTCCAACTTCCCCCCTAGTGTGTTTGTTGGGCAGCTTAGATAATGTCACTTCAGAAAAGAATATCGCCCATATGGTTTTCACTGCCCTATGCATAGCCAAGAAAACAGTCCTCATGAACTGGAAAAATAAAAATAATCTTAATTCTAACCAATATAGAAATTATCTATTAGATTACATTAGTCTTGATACAGCCTCTGCCACCACATCAGATTAATTGCTCTGGGCTCCTTTGATCAGCTCCATCACCTAGTGGGGGTGGGGGGTCATAGTTTGGTCCCGCCTTCACTGTTGTGATTGGTGTGGGGGTAGGGACAGGCTTAGGGCGTCGGGGGGTTCCCCGGAGGCATTTTCCTTGGGGGGCTCAACCCGGGGTAGCGGTCATGTCCGGTTAGGGGCTCTGTTGGCTCTCAGGTGACTGTTTCCTCGCGGCTGCGTGCAGCGGGACTAGGGGAGGGTCTGTGCTGACGGACGTGGGTTACTGACCTGGTAGCCTGGCTGCCCCTGGGTGGGTCCAGGATGGGCGTGAGGTTCTGGGGGCGCTCCGTCTCTGGGCTGGGGCCCGGGCCGGGCCTCGGGGGCTTGGGTCCTGGTTGGTGTGTTGCCGGGGTTGTGGGCGGGTGGGTGCATGGGGGCCCAGCCCTGGAGCAGGGTGCCGCCGGTGCATCGAGCCACCTGGGGGGCTCTTCAACTGGTGGGGAAGATTGTCACATCTTGCAGGAGCTTTCCTCTCCTCAGGGGCTCTCTCTACAGGAGGGGGAGATACAGGAGAGGTGGAGGAAGATCTCAGCCTGGGTGTTTATTGTCTTATGTAGTCTGGAAGAAGAGTGGATGGTGGGGTGGGTGCAGTTTTCTCTGTGGTGGGGTTGGGTGGACTGTCCTGGGCTCTGTGGGGCCGGGAGGCGCTGCTGCGCTGGGCCCCGGTCTGGATGGGCCTGGGCCCCCTTTCCCTGGTGGGTCGCGGAGTATGGGGGTGCCTACTGGGGTCAGCGGGGGAGCTGGCCCCAGGGAGGGGTCACTTGCCCCTCCCTTCCTTCCCTCCCCATCTCCAGCTGCCTCCTTCTTCCCGCTCCACCACAACCACCCACACATGCAGGACCTTGGAGTAGGGGTATGTCACCAGGGTGCAGAGGAGGCCACCCCCCCCCGTCCCCTTCTGGCTGCCTCTGCCTCAATTTTATCCCACAACTTAGACATTCACATTACTCACACTCTCATTACACATACATATAGGATCTTGGGGGTGGGCACGATACACGGAATCCAAAGTACCATCAGGGTGTACACCCCACCCCTGGCGTCGTTGCCCACCTCTCAATGTTAAATACACGTAGACATTGAGGGCCAGCAGGAGGGACCATGCGCTTACCTGCTGCTCTCTGGCAGGTAGCTCCATGCCCTCCTGGGTTTTAAATGCACCTTAGAACACACATGCATCAACACTACAATGAGCGGGTGGAGGGAGGTTTGGAGTCTTCTCTCACCCCCATTCTCTGCGACCTGCTGGAGCGGGGGGGCTAGGAGGAGGAGTTGGCCGTCCGACTGCGGTCTGGAGTGTGGGGCCTCCCTGCTGCGGAGTCGGGGCGGTCTGCCTCCCCCCACCGCAGGGAAAAGGGTAACACCACCTGGGTCTGGGTGCAGTTCCCCCCCTCCAGGGGCAAGGGTACCTAGACCCGGGGCTTAGAGTACGCTTGGGGAGTGTGATCGTATGTACAGTGTCTCTTTATGTCTGTCTCCACGTTGGTTGAGTGTGGAGTAAGTGTATATGAGAGCATGAGGGTGGGAATGGATGTTTGTATATGTGTGTGCCTGTATTTCTGTGTCTATATGTCAGGTTGGGTGTCAGGCGCCACCTCTCTGGGGACATCTTAGGCCCTCCAAGGTATGGAGGCCTATCTCCCCCTACCACCACTTCCCCTGCCAGTGGCGGACTCCCTCAGACATCGGTGCGTTGGTGGTTCTTTGTGTCCGGGGATGGGCGTCCAGGTACACACTGGCTCACTCCTTGGCGGCCGCTTATCGGGGCCTGGAGCCTGGGGCTTGCTCGGGCCACTTCGGAGGTGGGGTGCCCCCGGCCTCTCGGCCTGGGGCTCGGTCACTCAGGCACGGCTGGCTGCCGGCGGAGCTCACGGGCGCGTCACTGCAACTCCCCCTGGCTTCTGCTCCGCGGCTGCTGAGTGAGCCCTCATCTGGGACTCTCCTCAGCTCTTTCTGGGACAGTGGCGCGGCTGCCCCTCTGTTGGTCTTCCTTGGTCTCTTGTGTTCTGGGGGCCTCTGGATGTCTGGAGTTTTGATCTCCTCCATACCTGCTTCATGCCCTGGAGGACGGGGCTGTGGCCCCCCCACACCCTCTAGCAGATCATTACATGAAGGAACCTTTTAAAAAACAAAAAACAAACGCGTCCATGCTCACAGGTGTACACACGGGTGATCACACCCACAAACTACACCCTTTTTGGCTCCTACCTCAAAGCACACGGTGTTCTGTTGATCTTATGTGCTGCACAATAATGTTTAATATTTAGTATTTACTGTCATATTCCCATATATCATTGTGATGTTGTTTATTCTATTACTCTTGTTCTCTTCTGCTTGTTTTCTTTTTTCTTTTTCAGCAGGTGATCCAGGTGATTGATATATGCATTTTTTTTCTTTTTCTTTCTGCTCATTCTGTTGGTTTTTGGTTTTTGCCCTTCTCCCCCGTCCCTCTTCTCAGCTGTTTCTCTTTCCCTCTTTCTTTCTCCCCTTCTTTCCCCCAGTCAAGTCTGTCCCATATTCAGTAAATGAAAATAAAATAAACAATAAAAGGTGAATCAAATGGACCATTATGGCAAGGCTGGGATGGTCAATTTGGTAAAGTAAATCCATTGGGCATCTTTCTTTGCCTTTAGACAACAATTCTGATGGCAAAAGAGCCAAACGGGACAGACAGAAAAAAAAAAAAAAAAAAGCTAATTGTTATTTACTAACTAATCTTAAATGACTGTTCAGTACAGAAATTAAGCCCAAAAATCATGTTTTACCTCAGATACTTATCAAATCACACAGAGCTCTTGTAGAAACAAACAAACAAATGAACAAAATATGTTCTCCCTCATTTCTGTCAAACCAAGTTGTATGACACGTTTCCAGCGGTTAGTATCATGGTTGCTAGGCAACCTGGGAAGCGTGACGGAGACTAGACTGTCCCATACAGACAAACTTGCCGTTTATTTTGCAAATCGAGCTCAACACCGCCCCTAGCGTCCTGGAGCACTTCCGTTGTGTTTTGGAATTTGCATGTGTTTTTTAGTTTGCAAGTGTTTTGGATTTTGCAAGTGTTTTGGATTTTGCAAGTGTTTTGGAGTTTGTACGTGCTAGGGGCCGCTGTAGTTTTTTCCCATTTCAAGTTAATAAAAATGTTTTCTCTGTTCAGGGGTTTTGGCTGGTGGCAATTTCTGGGGTTAATCAGTTGGGAAGGGAGAATGATCACTCCAAAATGCAGGAGCACTGGTTCCAAATTATTGCTAATTTTCTCGCAAAATGACAGGAAAATTTATTAGAATAATGACATGGAATATAAATGGATGTGGTAGTCTTGCTAAAAGACGTAAAATATGGTCTTATTTAAAAACAACACAAGTGGACGTAGTATTTCTACAGGAGACACATTTAAACCAAGGTGAAGAGTCAAAATTTAAAACGGGGTGGTCAGGTCACATTTTCTACAGCTCCTTCTCCAGTGCTCGCAATGGGGTTATCATCCTCATCAAAAGAAATATTAATATTTGTACTGGTAAAGGAATTTAAAGATGCAGAGGGAAGAATAATATGTGTTCAGGCACGGATTGAAGGTGTGATGATGATTCTTTGCAATATCTATGCTCCAAATATGGGAGACCCACTTTTTTATCACAACGTTAACAAAATCGTGGGGGAGATGGAAGGACAAATACTTTTAGCTGGAGATTTTAATGAAGTCATGGATGGTGCCCTCGACAGGAGTAGTTTCGGGAGTTCTGTTGGTAATAAAACCAGAGAGGCAGTCCACATGTTAAAAGACGACATGGGGCTGACGGATGTATGGCGGTTAAGTAATCCAACTAAAAGGGAATACACCTTCTACTCAGTGTTGCCAACTCCTCAGTAAGGAAAATCGCTATTGGCTGTCCTAAAAGTCGCTAGAAGTCGCTAAATGACGTCATCGCCTAATTTGCATAATTGGTCATGCTAATCTAATCGTAACCTATGTTGTGTTTTGGAAATTGTGGCAGTCTCATGGCATAAATGTTATTAGCGACTTATTTAAAGATGGGGAATTTATGACCTATAGAGACCTTGTTCAAACATACAAATTGAAAGGGAAAATTTCTGGAGATATTTGCAAATTAGACATTGTATGACGTTGAAGTTCAGAAGGGGACATGAAAATCTAATTCTAAATTTTATAAATATGCCTCAGGAGCACCACACAGCATCATGTTTTTATAGGTTGGTAAATGATAATAGAAGTGGGGAATGTTCGAATAGTAAAACTTTGTGGCAGAAAGATTTAAATGCACCAATTCCAAACAAAAAATGGATGGGCATTTTGGCGGAAAATGGGATTTATGTTAAGGAGGCGAGGAGCAAATGCATACAATGTAAAATTCTACATAGATATTATCATACTCCAACAAGATTACACCGTATGAAGCTTATGGCTGACTATCTCTGTTGGAAATGTAAAATTGAGGCGGGGACTTTCCTACATTGTTTTTGGGAATGTTCCCTATAATCATAACCACTGCAGTCGTCACACTTTTAAAAGGTTGGTCAGGATTAGAAGTGCCCTTAACTCCTGAATTGTGCTTGTTAGGAGACTGTTCTCATATTCCAAGAATTCATAATAATATTTTTACGGTTGTTATGGTTGGTTGGTAACTGCATCGAGGATTATCCTTAGGCACTGGAAGACTACAGTACGTCCTGAACTGAAAGACTGGATCAGAGCAGTGGCAGAGACTGCTTCCTATGAGTCCATGCTGAATAAACTTAAAAATGATACAGAAGACAAAGATGAACATTGGGACTACTTTTGGAGCTATCTGAAGCAAACAGGAAATCATGACCATATTATCGTAATCTGAAGGACTATTAACTGTGGCCACTGGTCCAAATGTTACTTTGCCGTCAATTTTATTTGCCCATTTCTGTGTTTCTTCTCTTGGAACCCACTGTTAGTTAGTTTTGGACTTGTAAGGGCAGGGGTGCACACCAGCAGCTTTCTTGTGCTTTCTGTAGTTGTAGCTCAGGTGGCAGAGCAGGTCAGCCACTAATCAGAAGGTCGGTGGTTCGATCCCAGGCTACCTCCTGGCCAAATATCCACACTGGCAAGCCACAATGTAGCTTCAAACTACAATGTAGCTTGCCAGTGTGAATGTGTGTGTGAATGACTGAATGTAGTGTGAAGCGCTTTGGGGTCCTTAGGGACTGAGTAAAGCGCTATACAAATGCAGGCAGGCCATTTTGTGGGTGGTTTTTTTTTTTATTTGTTTTGTTTTGCTTTCCCCCCTCTTATACAGGTTTAAGTATATGTTGCAAAATCAATAAAAAACTTAAATGTCAAAAAAAAAAAAAAGTAGAAGCACCTCACAGCTCTGGCCATTAGGCTGAAGAGATATGCCAGAGAAACTGAGGCCAAGAGAATAAATGACCTGTTCTCCAAAGATCCATCTAGGTTTTAATGCCAGCTAAAAAGGCAATAAGGATCTGGTAACCACCCTTTGCAAGGGAAAAATTAATATCTCCTGGCTGTTGCAAGTTTGGGATAAAACCTCTGAAACTAATCTAGTGGTTGAAATTCTGCCTAGAGCTTTCAAATTTTATAGAATGTTATTAGTTTTACTAAAAGGAAACTTTGAATATTTCTAAAACTGTACAAAATACCATTATTTCCTTTTAGAGTAAGGTTGGACATTTTGATCAAAGGGCAATCTATCATGGCTGCCACACAACTGTTTAATTTTCCACCAGCTTTTCTTTTTATCTCAGTTCACTACTCCACAAAGCTTAACCTTGCCAGTCGTGCACATCAGGCTGTATAAAGTAACTTGTAAGACGACATACTTAAAGTTCTTATCTAGGAATAAACATAGTGAAAATCTGTTTTAATCCTTCTAAGCTCTAAATCATCCAATCCAATTACTTATAAAGTACATTAAAAACAACAAAGTTTACCAAAGTGCTGTATGTGAAAAAGGAGAGTTCCAAAATAAAATACAAGATAGACTTTACACATTAATAAATATACATAACATGTCTAATAGCACTTATTTCTATGCTAACGTGTCCTCTATTAAACATTCACACAAGGATCTGTCTGAAGCTTCCATAATAGTTCCAAATAAGCTCACATCACATTCTCTGGAACATGATGTGCCACAAAGGTCGCTTAGGAGGAACAGATCCGTAAGCTATGGCAAGGTCAAGCAAAAAGAGTGACATATTTCCTTGGTTCTCTTTTTCTAATGGAATTGGTTGGGGTACTCCACACTGAGGCAGTTGGCAACCATGTTGAAAAAGATCTTACCTTTCATACTCAACAAGGAGATGGTACAGAACTGCATGATGTCCTTCGCATGTCCCTCCTTTGGAATCCAAACAGCTTCTGCATGGTGCCACTGTTTAGCTACCTTCACCCTCTGCTGCACTACCCTAGTGATTCTCCACAGCCTCTGCAGGAGTCTCGGGCAATGTTTGTAGACTTTGTATGGCACTCCACTTTGCCTTGGAGCAGTGCTGCCCCAAGCCACTCTAACTACTTCCCTGCCTTCTGCCAGAGTGGGTACATTGATATTAAGTTGAGTGGAAGGTTTCAGTGATGGAAGAAGCTCTCTATAGTAAACAAACCAAACTCAAACAGAAACTAATCAACAATAAACTGAACTTAGAAGTGACAAACTCCGAGACCATGACACAATCAGAGGCTGTGATAACAGTATGTTAGTGCCACTAGTTTTGGAATTACAAAAAAGATTGCTAATGCTTAGAAATCTACAGCAATTTAATTTGTACATAATTATCAGGCACTTCCCTTATTTCATGCATGAGTCTCATTTTCTCTCTCCACTTCTTCTTTTTATGTTTTTGTGTGTGTTTGCGTGTGTGAGGCTGTTTTCCAGTCTTTACACGTGCATCTCGTCCGGCGCAGCCGGCTGTTCGATGAGAACATTCAGCTAAATGTCTGATCGATAGGTGCTGGCAGCGCTCCCCGCTGCTGCTGCTGCCAGAATACAGAGGAGGTGGAGAAGGTGGAGGCAGGGCTTGGACTCAGTATGTGTGAGCACTTGTTTCTCTTTATATGGTTTCTGTAGGTGTTGCCTTTCTATATAATGTCAGATATAATCTCATATGGTAAATGGTAAATGGCCTGTATTTATATAGCGCTTTACTAGTCCCTAAGGACCCCAAAGCGCTTTACATATCCAGTCATCCACCCATTCACACACACATTCACACACTGGTGATGGCAAGCTACATTGTAGCCACAGCCGCCCTGGGGCGCACTGACAGAGGCGAGGCTGCCGGACACTGGCGCCACCGGGCCCTCTGACCACCACCAGTAGGCAACGGGTGAAGTGTCTTGCCCAAGGACACAATGACCGAGACTGTCCGAGCCGGGGCTCGAACCGGCAACCTTCCGATTACAAGGCGAACTCCCAACTCTTGAGCCACGATCGCCCCCATATGAAAGAGATACAGCTGTAGGAAACCTGACCCATGAGTTTCTATTGTCAATGGCCTCACATGATCTGAGTGTGTTTTACTGTGTTACAGACATCACAGTGACAACAAAGGCAACCTATTTATTTACAGTCACCATCTCCAGTTTGTGTTTTATTCATATCCAACTCTGTGTTTGCGTCTTTTTTCAGAAGGTATGTGTTGATATAAAACAGGAAGTCCTCGCCCCATCTGGAGAAGCTATTCTGCTCATACTGACAGCAGGGAACCACCTGCAGAGTTTCTGCAGATGGAACTTTGTTCATCTTCTGTCCCTGTGGAATCCCAACATGCTGTTTTCCTCTGGAATTTTTTCTTGTGTAGTACAACAAAAAAAACACTCAACAACACATTTTTACATTCATCATATAGCACAGTATACGAATGAATGATTCATGAGTCTTTTATTGTCATGTTTATGTGTTTGAATCATATTTTGAAAAGTAAAAAATTTCTGACTGTTTTAAATGCATTACTTTGGGCTAACTTGTAAAACTGAGGCAGGTTTTGTTTTTTATACATATACTTTGGACAATTATAATACAATAAGGTCAAAACATTAGAGATAGTTTTCTTCAAATGAATACACAGCAGACTTGGCACCTACTAACAAAGAACAAATGCAGCAACATTTTATTTTTTTTCTTTTCACACCTCTCCAAAATCTGACTTCACTTGCACTTTATCAGTTAAAGACTTCATAATATCACATGCACCTCTGTTGGATACGTTCTAGAAAAGTTCAGGGCTGAAGTACGTGTGTGAAAAGAGTGTTATTTTCGATTGATTGATTTCCAGCCACTCTTCCTGCAGATCTCTTTAATTTATAAAATGTTGTCAGGCCGTTTAATTTTAACTGCTATTACAATCAGAAGATTCTGATGAGCTTTTTAAAAGTCTCAGACCACCTTTCTTAAAATAGTTGATTGGGGATTTATAGATCTGATTTGGATCCTTATTTTCATTCATTGTCTTCATTTATTACAAGAACTTTGCAGTCACACTGTTTTACACTATTGACTCTATGTAGAAGATGACTGTATATGATCTAAAAAGTGAAAAGAGTGCTCAAGTTCCTTAAACCTACACCTTTCTTATGGCTGATAATTTAAGATGTTTCTGATGACCAGATGGTGCCAGTTTTGTAACATATGGTCCTGATATAAAAAATAACCATTGTTTAGTTAACCCTTTAAGACCTACCATAGAACCAAATCCGCCAGAGCTTATATTAGATTTTTACATGCTGTGGAGCCATTTTTGAGAGCATTTCAAGTTGCTATACATCAATACACCATTGTAGCTCAAATTTTAATGATATGTATGCATTAAGTGCATAGTAATTACATAAATTGCAAAAAAAAGTGCAATAAACTACAAAAAAAATTTAAAATCGTTTTTGTTTTTTAACATATATTTCTAGTTAGAGAAATTTAAGAGGCTTATCCCTCAAAACTGTTAATACAAAAAAATTGCACAAAATAGTTTCCCACCACAGGAAATTTATTTTAAGTGTCTTCATAGTTTTGTTTTTGAAATACACCAATTTTTATATACTACAGGAAAAACGAAAATAAATATTATAATGCAAATTTGCAAAAAAAACAGCATGTGCATCGAAATAAACTTTTTCCACCAGTGCAATATGAGTCCTAAGCATCCCAGAAATGACACAGAAAGTCATAAAGTCAAAGATAACTTTTAAAAACACAAGTATAGGCTCATAAGGTCCTGATGGTAAAAAACTACATTTCCGCAAAATGACGTCACTTCCGGTTTCAGGCAGGTCATGGTGGACATGCGATAGTTCGCGCTGATGGAGCAGGAGGTGTTACGAACAGCTGATTGGATCGCAAAACGTGTTTCTGGAATATTATGTTTTTGTTGCTGCAAGTGCTTTTTATGCAGTTTTTGCAAAGCTATATGTGGAAGGAAACCGTGACCGAGGACAAGCTGATGGCATAAGATGTAAGTACAACTCCTCCGGTTTCATATGCAAAAAAAATGATTGCACTAGCTTACGTGGTTGCAGTGCTACCGGGATTTAAAAATAGTTACGCAAAACGGAGCATTCCCGCTCCGACCGCTCTTAAAGGGTTAATGACTTGCCACTGAGCAACAGTGTCCAGTTTCAAAAAGCCAAGACAAAAAAAGCAAGCCACCACACATATAGGTAACCTCACAAAAATTGGAAGATTTTTTGATGAAAGAGTGAAGTACTAAAACTTATCATTACCATCATGGTTAGGAAGCTGCGTCCTTACACTGCACAGTATGGTGTACTGTATTCAATTACAAACATGTTTATTTCTGTTCTAAAGTTGGACTCACTTATTTCACAAAGATAAACAAAACACGATAGTGTACTCTGTACTTCATTTTTAACGACATTTACAAAACATCATAAATGAACTCGTTTTTAAGCATTTTAATTCTCGTTCAGCACCAAATTATTTATGTGAAATGTGTTTCCACTGTACTGACAATGTAACTTCCCTTTTTATAACAGTTTCATTCTTTACAATCAATAGTCTCCCACCAGAAATACCTCTTAAGGAGTGAGCCTGTTCTCCCCCCACCCGGATGGCAAGAAAATTTGCCCTTGTGGACCCAATCAATCACCTTAGGGCGAGCCACGGTGGGGACATAGCGTCGGTTTGGAGGGCCCGTGCCGGGGTCTGGCTCAGTCTCCAGCGCATGGCGGATGTCCTCCTCCACGTCCCAGGTGACAGAACCGATCCTGACTCCTGCCGGCAAGATGGTGGGTGCATCAGACGGGTCACACACAGGGTCGAACTGGCGGGACGGAGCATCCGGCTTAATGTTGCGGGTGCCTGGTCGGTAAGAGATGGAAAAGTTAAATCGAGTAAAGAATAGGGACCATCGAGCTTGGCGCGAGTTGAGCCTTTTGGCCGTTAGGTTAGGTTTTTATGATCAGTCCAAATAATGAATGGATGCTCTGCTCCCTCAAGTAAATTCCGCCATTCCTCCAGCGCCAGCTTTACAGCAAGCAACTCCCTGTCTCCAACGTCATAATTCCTCTCCGCGGGTGAGAGGCGGCGGGAGAAAAAGGCGCAGGGCTGAAGCTTAGCAGATGGACCTGAATGCTGGGACAACACCGCCCCAACCCCAACGTCTGACGCGTCTACTTCCAGGACGAAAGGTTTACTATGATCAGGATGGATTAAGACCGGCGCAGAGGTAAACAGTTCTTTCAACCGGGAGAAGGCGGCGTCGGCCTCCGGACTCCAATGGTAAGGAAGCTTAGAGGAAGTTAGACGAGTTAGGGGAGCGGCTACTTGACTATAATTCCTGATGAAGCGGCGGTAGAAGTTCGCAAAGCCCAAAAACCCTTGTAAGTGTTGTGAGGTTGGTAGTGGCCACTCCGCTACTGCCTTCACTTTAGCCGGATCTGTCTTCACCTGATCCGGCTAAAGCATGTAACCCAGAAATGACACAGATGGTGAGTGGAATTCGCATTTCTCGGCTTTGACAAATAATTTGTTCTCCAACAACCGCTGGAGTATGGCCCGGACATGAACTCTGTGTTCCTTGAGGTCCTTGGAAAAAATCAGGATGTCATCGAGGTAAACGAAGACAAAACGATCCAAAAAATCCCTAAGGACATCATTCACTAGGGTTTGAAAAACTGCAGGCGCGTTAGTGAGGCCAAATGGCATGACTAAATACTCGAAATGTCCTAAGTGTGTGTTAAACGCAGTTCTCCACTCATCCCCCTCCCTGATTCTGACTAGGTGATATGCGTTCCTGAGATCCAGTTTGGTAAAAATGGTGGCCCCATGGAGGGGCTCAAAAGCGGAGCTGATGAGTGGTAATGGGTATTTGTTTTTAACTGTGATGTCATTAAGGGGCCGAAAGTCGATGCATGGACGGAGTGTGCCATCTTTCTTACCCACGAAGAAGAAGCCAGCACCCACGGGGGAAGTTGATGGTCTGATGAGTCCAGCTGCCAGTGAGTCTCTGATGTATTTTTCCATGGCAGCCCGTTCAGGGTGTGACAAGTTGTAGAGGCGGCTGGAAGGTAATGTGGAGCCGGAAAACAAGGTAATGATACAATCGTAAGGGCGATGGGGTGGTAGGGACAGCGCCTTATCTTTGTTAAAAACTTCTGATATGTCATGATATTCGGGGGGAACTGCAGAGAGGTCAGGGGTGCAGCTCTCCTTGCATGAGGGCTCGGTGGCCCCTGGTGGGGCAGCTGAGACGAGACAGTTGGCGTGACAATATGGGCTCCAACTCACGACCCTCTGTCCCACCCAATCCAGGTGAGGGTTATGATGCCTTAGCCATGGGAAACCTAAAATTATGGGCATGTCAGGGGATTGTGAGGTGTAAAAGATCAGTGTTTCTCTGTGGTTGCCGGAGGTAATCAAGGCAACTGGTGCAGTGCGATGAGTGATGTAAGAAAAGACTTGATCGTTTAATGCCCTAACTGGGATAGACGGATTTAACTCAAAAAGAGGGATCTGAAGCTGTTCAGCAAATCCCCTGTCGATCAAACTCTGCTCGGCCCCTGAATCAATCAGCGCTGATGCGACGTGGGCTCCCTGACCGAGTAAGAGTGTCACAGAAAGCATAAATCGGGGCTTGGCGTTAACCCTGGTACCGCCCACCCGTACCCCCGGACCTACCGGCGGGCGGTCTCTTTTCCCTTCTTAGGGCAGGAAGAAATCAAATGCTCACAGGAGCCACAATAAAAGCAAGAGTGTGAACGGCGGCGCCTCTCTCTCTCCTCCACCGTCAGCTGGTAACGCCCGATCTGCATGGGTTCCGGTTCCGGTTCACCACCCCCTGTGCCAGCAATGGGAGTGGACGGCTGAACCGGAAGCGGTGGCGGGGGAGAAACGACCGGAGATGACCGATAGTGTACTCTGTACTTCATTTTTAACGACATTTACAAAACATCATAAATGAACTCGTTTTTAAGCATTTTAATTCTCGTTCAGCACCAAATTATTTATGTGAAATGTGTTTCCACTGTACTGACAATGTAACTTCCCTTTTTATAACAGTTTCATTCTTTACAAAAAAAATTTATGTCTTTGACATAAACAAACACATTTACTATAGTTATACAATATACAAACTACATAGAGTGCAATGCTCCTTTAACCACGTTCACTGCTACCATGCAGTTACCATTGGTCAATAAGTTTCCTTATAACACTCTATAATTGTCTTTGGTATTAAAAATAAAGCATAGTATAAAACCTATTCAATGGAGTCCAGCAGCCTCTCAGAGGTTAGATTAGCTCCCCCCCCCCCACCCACCCCCACACACACACGAATGCAGCCGACAAATGCGTCCTCCTTTTCCCTGAATTTGAAGGATGGGTCAGGTGTGTCCTTCGTGACCCACCACATCCCAGAATTCATAGCGCGACCCAGCCAAACTACAGTTTCTGGCAATGGCAGCCGCTACTAACTAAATTACTCTTATTAATCTTAATAGGTCACAAAATAAATTTTTAACATATTTTCAGGCGAGAATGTGGGTGTGTAAACTTCAAATATCTGTTCAGTTTATCAAGATATTGCATATTTACAAAAGTGCTTCAACGTTTTTGGAGACGTCTGTTACCCATTAGCTCGATATCTAGCTGAGAGCTCGAGGGTCACTAGAGCCACCGAGAACAGCGAACTCCAGGCACGTCATTTTCAGATCACCGCTGTCTTTCACTACTCAGGTTAAACATAATATATAAGTCAGTTAGACAACCTAAAAATGTTATTGTTGGGCTTTCTTCAGTGTTTTATTTCTTCAGTTTTTATTTTTGACACGTGTATGAAATGAAATAAAAGAATAAAGTTACATTGAAACCAAGCACACCATTGTTTTTCTTGTGACATTACCAATAAGTTTGATGTGTCACATGGCCCTCTTCCTATTGAAAAAACAAAAGTTGTATCCAAGATGGCCGACTTCTAAATGGCCACCATGGTCACCGCCCATCTTGAGGAGTTTGCCCCTCACATATACTAATGTGCCACAAACAGGACTTTAATATCACCAACCATTCCCATGTTATTATGGTGTATCCATATAAATGGCCCACCCTGTATTTACGGAGAATGGTGCAAAAAGGGAAAATATCAGGTGAGTGGCCATTTGCTGCGAGAAAATGCTATGTTGATCCCAGAGGCCAGAGAAGAATTGCCAGACTGCTTCCAGCAAAACTGGAACCAAAACTGGACAGTAAACAACATGAAAGCATAGATCCATCCTGCCTTATATCAGTGGTTTGGCTGGGGGTGGTGAGCTATTGGTGTAGGGGACAATTATTGGCACACTTTGGGTTTCTTAGTATCAGCTGAGTATTGTTTAAATGGTAGACTCCCCTTATAGATGGCTAATAAATAGTTTATTAATTAATCTGTAAATGCTTTATAAAGCATTAATAATGGTATATTATGGATTAGTTAAGGGTGAGAAAGAGAAAAACCTGACCAGTTTCTTGCCAAATAGTGAGCCAAATGTGTTTACCTATATATTTCATCTAGAGTTGCTATATTAAACATTTCAGACTAAACATTTGTAAGCATGTTTTTTAGCATATAATATTGTACTTTATAAGTGCATTATAAATATCCACAACTATCAGAGTTTTGTTGTAGAGTGTAAAGCATAACACCATTTATTAATAATAATTCATAATAATTATTATTAATAATTATTATTAATAATAATAAACATTCATAAATGCCAATGGGGAGTCTTATTGTAAAGTGGTACCCTTTAAATGTGCTCAGGTAGGCTGTTTAAACTACAATAGAAGTTGGAACTTAACCCCAGCGTCATCACCTGAGGATACGTTTGCATATCTGGGACACACCATTGGCTTTAACATAATGTCAGCATTTGACACCCTTAAAATAAATGATTGTTTATTGCAAAAACACAGAGCCCTAAGGGACATGAACTGGAGTCATCCAGTAGACAGTACTTTGCAACAGTGTTGAGTAACCTCATTTTCTTTTGCTTTAAAGGAGACAAACATTCTTGAACATTTTAAAAGTGGTCTTGAGAAATATTTCTCCAGGCTTCTGAAGAACTTTCTCCAGACATATTGGCTGCTTTTTCACTTACTTCAGTCCTCATTTTCAGACTCATGTTTTTGTTTGTTAAACCGCTTAACACTGAGATGAAAGTCACATCTTTAAGAATTAAGAAAAAACTGAGCAAAGACCTGGCACATGACACTGAGAGGTGGTTCTATAGTTCATCAAAGCTTCATCAGAAATTGTCAATAGATGAGTTGTTGTCAAGAAGCCATTTCCGAGCCAAGAAAAGAAGGAAAGGGCAGAGGTATGCCAAATTACTGAAAATCAGTGACATAAAATCTTATGGATTGATGATTGCAAATTCTATTTATTTATTTATTTTTGCTTCTAATCATCATTAATACATTCAGAGGAGTTAGGCGAGAGGTACAACATCGAGTGTCTACAGCCATCTGTAAACCATGGTGGAGGCTGTGTCATTGTTTGGAGCTGTGTACAGCTATTTTGATGGCATATGGAAACCAACAAATCTAAATTGCAGGGTTGGTCATAGTTTTTTGGCTTATAATGGATTTTTGCCTTCCAGGAGACACAGTTGCATAGACTTTCATGATGATGTTGTGCTCAATTTGCACTACATCTGATATCAGTACCACACAAAGCTGGGGTCCATAAAAGACACCAGCTACAGAGTTTTATATATTTGGTGGGTTGCTGTTCAATAAAAGGCAGGGCAGAATTCTCTCCTTTTCCCATCTTCATTCCTGTGCCTTTCACATTCCGGCTGTCTGTACCTCTCTATCCCCTCCCTCCATCCATGGCTGAGCAGCATTGATTAAAGTCTCAGTCCTCTCCTTTCTCTCTGTTTGCCGTCTCTCTGCTGCTCTTTGTTTTGCAGATACGATCCGACTTTCAGTCGACAGACACAAACAGCAGCTTGTTCTAGTCCATTTAGCTGCTGTTTGGACCCAGGCTACATTACAACCTTATCAGGGGAGTCTCTGGCACACCACCGCTGCTAATAAACTGATAACACCTCTGAGTATTGATTCTGGCCTCAAACAGGCCAACTTTATCCTACAGTCTGGCCAACACCGATAATTGCCACCAGGAACTGGTTTACAATTTTAAGGATTTTACATGTTTGAAACATAAAACTGTGTATTTCATATTCCTGCCATTTCACATTTACAAAGCCCATCAGTTAGAGCTGAGATTGATTTTCATTGGCGTCAGTTCATCTGTTGGAACAATAAACTTGCAGGGACTGAAAATGTGTTGCAAACAAAAAGATAATATATCACAGTTGATGATAAACTATGTCTTCAGACAAATTCCACTGTCGTTATGTAAAACAGCTGGAGTCTGCAGAACAAAACAAATTTGATGACACAGACCACATGCTGTCAATACCACCTCTACATTTAAAATATGGTACTGAACTTTTCTGCCTTTAATATTTTCATTGGTATACAAACCAATAGTTGGGTTGCGGTCACGTGGTTCTGATGACGTGCGGAGGCAGCGCGATTTTTGAGTGGAGGGCGGAAGTAAACATGGAGGACACTGTGGAGAGTCAGGAGAGCAGCTATTGTGCAACTTTAGACCCCGTTTCTCGGGAGAGATATAAACAGATAGTTAAAAAATATATCGGACGTGATCCGTATTCTTTGAAAATGTCCGAATACACCACAGAAGTAAAGGATTTGCCTACTATCGAGGCTGTGGATATCACCAACTACTTGGTCCTCCAGACTTCTTACTACACTAGGCAGCAAATGAAAGCTTTCAAGAGTCTGGAGGCGTACAATTTTTTTGTCAGCGGGTGGGTCCACAACCTTGGAACAAAACGTCTCCGTGATGGATACAGTTTGGTGTTTGCAAGGGTGAGTGTTTGTTCTTATATTGCTTTATCTTAAACACGCTAACAGTTAGCGGTAGCGGCTTTAACGTCAACAAACATGCCACATCCTTAGGACTTCGTTAGAGTGACAGTTGTTTGTTTCAAGGTAAACCATTCTCAGCGGTCTAACGAGACACCTCTGAAGACTTGGGTAATTGCAAAGGAGGATGGAGAAGTGATTGCAGCTCATTGCAATTGTATGGCAGGGTTAGTAGCCTGTTCTCCACTGTCACTAGGCTCAAATCCGGGCTCTCAGCCGTCTGTTGCATATCCAAAATCGCCTCTGCACATCGATGCTGTTCTGCCTTAAGCTTCATTCTTTTCTCTCGTTTGAGAACTGATTCCGATCTGGGTTTTCGTTCGTAGCCGAGATTGACCGTCGGAGCCCAGTCCTCCGACTCTTCGTCATCCAAAGCACTTGGGCAGCCTATAGTCCCAATCAAGTCAATATTAGACTACTAACTTAAAAGCACTAAGTAAACGAGAATTTAACGACAACCTAATGCTAATAAGTTCGTTTGCAAACATAACATTACCTCTGACGAAGTGGTCGCTGCAGACACGGGCATTGGCAGACTCTGCTCCTCCCGACTGTAAACGTAAATTTAAAATCCATTTTTTCCTACGTTTTTCGGTTAGAATTTTCCATTTTTCTCCTCTTCGTTGGGCTATTTTTGGTACCCTAAAATACCGTTTATCAGTTTCTCTGGTCGACCTACTGGAGCATCCGTAAACACAACAGGACATAGGCATTTTGCGTACTGTCTGTCTGTGATTTTGCGCTTATCTTTTTCACTTCCGACCGCCAGTCAAATTTCGCGCTTTACGTCGACGTCACGTCTACGTCAAATGAAACCTAGCTATTCCAGAAAACACTGGACATGTAAAATGTGAATAAAAAAAATAATGCAATGATTTGTAAATTTCATAAATCCGTATTTTGTGTGTGTGTGTGTGTGTGTGTGTGTGTGTAAAATCTTGCCTGTCCCCCCTAAAAATAACATTTAACTATTAATCACAATTTTGCTAAATAAAATTATCTGGCTTGCAAGAGTCACATGATGACCATTAACCACTGCTCACCCTTGATGGGAGAGCACGCTTGTTTCAAGCAAGGAACAAGCTCACAAAGAGCATGCACATTTTTTGCCACCTGGGGAGCGAGGAGCTGCAAGGGAAACACACAAATCAACTGGAAGACGCAGACTGATGCAACAAAAACCAGTAAGTACAGTGTACACTATGTCTATAGCACACAGGAGTATTTCAAATAGGACAAAATGCAGATTTTACCATAGCAAAATTATTGTATCTCTACAGTTTAAACATTTAATAAGCTTGCTGCCTGCACAGAGTGGATAGCCAAACAAATTGAATCATCATGAATACATTATTTTATATTCCTTACTTTGTTTTTTAATTTTCATTACTTTATTATTATAGCACTAGGAGTAAATATTAAGGAAAGGATTCTGGATCAGCACCATGATGAAAACTTGTGGCCATAGTACGTACAGTATTCTGTAAAAGGCATAAAATGTCACTGTATGTGTGTGTGTGTGTGTGTGTGTGTGTGTGTGTGTGTGTGTGTGTGTGTCTGTGTGTGCGTGTTTTATGTGTATAGATTTTTTTAAATTATTTCTCATGGTATAACATATAAAATCCACCAGCTGGATTAAAAAGAGCACAGGTAACAATAACACATGTACCAGCTGTTGCATTGCAGAGTTATTCAACAATAAAAACAATGATAAGTATAAAAACAATAAGTCTTAAAGACATAAAGACGTAGATGACCTCTAATTTTCTGCTTCTAAATTCAGATAAAACTGAGGTTATTGTACTTGGCCCAAAAAATCTTAGAAATATGGTGTCTAACCAGATTTTTACTCTGGATGGCATTACCTTGGCCTCCGGTAACACTGTGAGGAACCTTGAAGTAATTTTTGACCTTCCTTCCTTCAATGCACATATTAAACAAATATGTTGGACTGCTTTTTTCCATTTGCAAAACATCTCTAAAGTTAGAAATATCCTGTCTCAGAGTGACGCTGAAAAACTGTACGTAGTTTTTCCTTCCACTGTCGCCAAAGTGCTGGCTCATAAGGGGTCATATGATTGTTGGAGGGTTTTTTTTTGTATTATTAAAGGATATTTACCTTACATTATAAAGCACCTTCGGGTCATTATTATTGTGATTTGGCGCTCTATAAAAAAAAATATGAATCAAGTTATAAATATTTATAGTTATAAATATTTGATATAATAATAAGATATTAAGATATAACCTTTTTTTAAATTTCAAATTGGACTCCTCTTTGATTTTTATAGAATGTGATTTTTAATTTTGGAGCCCAGTCCTGCTTGTGGCTGTTTCTGTTGTTTCAATATCATATGAAAGATGAACTTCTGCTGCTTTGTGACAGACAATGGTGTTATTATTCTATTCTATTCTATTCTATTCTATTCTATTCTATGCATTAGCCTTCTTTGAAGGATGTCCGTGCTGAGTGTTAGAGAGGGTGAAGAACTCAGTGTCTCACATGAGACTGAATCAGAGTGAAGTCTTGGATGTCTCCTGGATGCCTTCCAGTTAATGTGCTTCAGGCATGTCTAAGCCAGCTGACAGACCTCTCCTGCATGTCTGTGGTCTCCCCCCACCCGAACATGCCAAAAAAAAACCTTAAAGGTGTCCAGCAGGCAACCTAATGAGGTTGCAGGCAACCTAATGGGACTGCCTGCTGTACCTCTTAGCTGGTTCACTTCGATGTGTAAAAGCAGATCCTATTGATAGTCTGATTTCAGTCACTACAGCTCGTGGCCAAAGGTGAGGGTAGTGAAGCAAGTAGAGATCAATCTACTTTTTAGTTTTTATTTTTCGAAAAGGCATACAGATCTTCCGAATGGGAATTTCATTCCCAAGTATGTACTTATTAGACACAAGAAACCCAGTCTCATTATCAGTCTTTGCTTGATGGTGCTGTCTAAACATTCATGCCCCTGCCTGTATCCTAACCCACACATGAACACAGAAACGCCTGGATCCATACAAAGACTGTTAATGAGACTCAACAAAGCAAGTATTGCAAAAGACAGAAATGCTAAATGAGCACTTCTCTATTTTAAAGTGCTTAATCTTGATCATTGGCAGTCGTTCTCACTTTCTATCGTGTAAGCAAGGTGAAATCTTAACACCACCTTTTGATGCAATACTTCTTAGTAAATGTATTTTATTTCCCAGATTAGGTGTCATTAAACACATCACTGGAGTTGGCTCCAAGAGGAAAAGGAATCTCACTGATTTTACATTTGTATGGCGTGACAAGTGATGTTGATGAGCAACATTTAACCAAACCTGATTAAACCTTCTGCTTCCAAATTGTAACTCAGTAGATCACTGGATTACATCATGATTAAAAAAGTTCCGACCAAAAGCCACTTGGTGTTGTTACTTTTCCCTCCGTCTCTGTCTAGATGATACAGAAAGTTAATTAAAGTAATTTCTTGTGTGCTAACACTGTGATTTTGTACTGCATGTGCTGCATGAGGATGAAGCTCATCCAATTAATTATCCTCCATTAAAGAACTCATTACATTTGGAGCTCTTTGTGTTTGTCAGAGTGTGGTGACGAGTTTGTGTTGAATTAGGTGAATTAGCAGCCCAGACTGTACTCTAGAGCGAGATAATTACTTCCAGACAGCTTTGACAAGGGCACACCTGTGCACATGCACATTCAAATCTCAGTACCAGAATTCACCTTCTGCCACATCAATCAGACCTTACAGGACCTGCAAATGTAAGGCCCACAACCCAGCATGTGTAATCAGACAGGGTTGTGGTTGCTTAGCTGCTGCCTAAAGCAGTAAAGGTAAGAGCGTTGAGCTTTTGTACTGCTCTGTGAAATAAAAACAATGCAAGCTTTATTAAAATGTGTTAAATTATTCAACTGTTGTCTAAGAGTTTGTGTTATTCTAAAATTAGTCCACTCATAAAAAGGTAAAGAGCTCCGTTTCGTCTTTGTATGACATTTAAACATGCAATCAGATAATTAGTTTTTCTGTTAAAGAGGCAAACTAAACTTTCTTTAAACTTTTAATTATATTTGACTTTTTTTTTCTTAAAATAGAGTAATAGAGAGTGATTGGCCAAGGCCATTAAAATTTGAAATGTGTGTGTTTTCTGGCATTCAACTGACCTTTATGGATTACCACTCCTCACCTCGTTAGACAAATACTAACAAGACACTTGAGCTGACACTTCTATATTTCACTGTAAGACTCTATATACATCAGTTTTTGCTTCATAATTTGTGCATTGATTAAAATAAAAATACAGATCTACCATCCTGAAACAAAGATCAGGCTTGGGGCGCTTAGGTTTGCATCTACACCTTTATTTGGAATTCTCACATATTTGGCAAAATCTTATAAGAGAAGAATGCCCAAATGCACATTAGAGCTGAACTAAATACTTATTTTTGTTTCTAAAACCATGCTTGGTTAGATGAGTTTTGAGGCAACCTTGTGCATTAAGTTTCGTCTTGTTTTATATTGTTAGTTCTCTGTCTTGATTAGTCTTGATTAGCCTTGTTTTGTTTCGGCTGTGTCCACATCCCCTAATTACTTTGAGCGTTTTGTAGGCATTAAGGGAGCTGCTCTATGGTTTAAGTCTTACTTCATGAATAGGAGCTTCTCTACTTATTCCTCAGCTGCAGCACCTCTTACTTTTGGAGTTCTTCAGGGATCTACCCTGGGCCAGTTTTATTTTCCTCATATATGCTGCCCCTGGGCTCTATTTTTTAGGAAATATAATATCTCTTTCCGCTGCTTTGTTGAACATTAGCATCTGCTGTACACTCTGTGTGGGAAGAAAACGTCTTTCTACAGCAAAGAAATTAAACTTCAAATCTGAGCAAGCACCTAGCAAGCCGCCATGGGAATGTGAAATTCACAGAGAAACCCCCGAATCCCTCCAGTGACATGACGGCTGCGGCACCAGGCAAATCTCCGGCTGCTCCACTCCTGCTAAACAGGTGAAAATAGATTTAAGAGTGACAGGACTTAGTGCTACTGAATCTTTGATTTTATTTATTTATTTATTTATTTTTACTTGCATCTATTTGAAAGAGTGAGTATAAACACAAAACATTATTTTATCTGGAATATGCAGATAATAAGTTTAAATGTTAAACAAATCCTTCAAGTCAAAGACTGTTGCATATAATTTAATGTTTGCTTGATTCAATGTGCATAAAAAATAATAAAACAAGTTTTAAAAGTAACTAAATAATAAAGTAATGTGTAAATACCACCAGAAACATGAAAAACGTGAAAAAACTTGTATGTTGTATCATAACACATCGGCTGACTAAACCTGAGGGTTTGGACCATGCTGGAAATGCAGATAACACAAGGATGAAGAACTTTTGCTGTCTGTAAAATTTCTGGACATTAGGTCCTTGAACTAAACCTTACAGGAACTTAGAGCAGCCTAAATGTAGATTTAGAGCCCTAAGAGGACTAACAGCAGGGAAGAGAGCTGTAGACTTATGATATGTTTTCATGATGATGATCCAGCAGCATGTAGCTGCATCAGAGACTAAAAATCTTGCCCCTCCAGGGGCAAGGGTACCTAGACCCGGTTCGTAGAGTACGCTTGGGGAGTGTGATCGTGTGTACAGCGTCTCTTTATGTCTGTCTCCACGTTGGTTGAGTGTGGAGTAAGTGCATATGAGAGCATGAGGGTGGGAATGGATGTTTGTGTCTGTGTGTGCCTGTATGTCTGTGTCTATATGTCAGGTTGGGTATCAGACGCCACCTCTCTGGGGACATCTCAGGCCCTCCAAGGTATGGAGGCCTATCTCCCCCTACCACCACTTCCCCTGCCAGTGGCGGACTCCCTCAGGTGTCGGTGCGTTGGTGGTTCTTTGTGTCTGGGGGTGGGCGTCCGGGTACACACCGGCTCACTCCTTGGCGGCCGCTTATCGGGGCCTGGAGCCTGGGGCTCGCTCGGGCCACTTCGGAGGTGGGGTGCCCCCGGCCTCTCGGCCTGGGGCTCGGTCACTCAGGCACGGCTGGCTGCCGGCGGAGCTCACGGGCGCGTCACTGCAACTCCCCCTGGCTTCTGCTCCGCGGCTGCTGAGTGAGCCCTCATCTGGGACTCTCCTCAGCTCTTTCCGGGACAGTGGCGCAGCTGCCCCTCTGTTAGTCTTCCTTGGTCTCTTGTGTTCTGGGGGCCTCTGGATGTCTGGAGTTTTGATCTCCTCCATACCTGCTTCATGCCCTGGAGGACGGGGCTGTGGCCCCCCCACACCCTCTAGCAGATCATTACATGAAGGAACCTTTTAAAAAAAAAAAACAAGCGCGTCCATGCTCACAGGTGTACACACGGGTGATCACACCCACAAACTACACCCTTTTTGGCTCCTACCTCAAAGCACACTGTGTTCTGTTGATCTTATGTGCTGCACAATAATGTTTAATATTTAGTATTTACTGTCATATTCCCATATATCATTGTGATGTTGTTTATTCTATTACTCTTGTTCTCTTCTGCTTGTTTTCTTTTTTCTTTCTCAGCAGGTGATCCAGGTGACTGATATATGCATTTTTTTTTCTTTTTCTTTTTTTTCCTGCTCATTCTGTTGGTTTTTGTCTTTTGCCCTTCTCCCCCGTCCCTCTTCTCAGCTGTTTCTCTTTCCCTCTTTCTTTCTCCCCTTCTTTCCCCCAGTCAAGTCTGTCCCGTATTCAGCAAGTGAAAATAAAATAAACAATAAAAGGTGAATCAAATGGACCATTACGGCAAGGCTGGGATGGTCAATTTGGTAAAGTAAATCCGTTGGGCATCTTTCTTTGCCTTTAGACAACAATTCTGATGGCAAAAGAGCCAAACGGGACAGGCAAAAAAAGAAAAAAGAAAAAAAGAGACTAAAAATCTAAAGCAGTACGCCATGTGTGGCTATCTCAAAGCGCACGCACACACACACACACACACACACACACACACACACACACACACACACACACACACACACACACACACACACACCATACTGTCTTGCTCTGTCTTCACAAACCTGGTTTTTAATTTCCCGTCTGACATTAATATCCGTTCGCAGATGAACACACACACTCACACACTCTGGGGTTTCAATGTCCTCAACTGCTGTGTTGGTAGATCTGAGATGCTGATGAAACAGAGGGGGAGAAAAGGTAATCTAACCTGTGAAAGGAAAAGAAGTAGAAATGATAAAAGTACAGGAAATATTCCTTTCCATCAAAGGAAATATTCTCAAAATTTGCAGGCATCCACCTGCTACAAGACATCACTTGTTTGAAATTAAACCTATAAATAATCATAATACAAGGAAACAGGCCACAACTTGGCCAATAAATGAATGTGTGAGTCACTTGAATAAGGAAAAAAATGTAAATAAGATGATCAATTGTCACCACAGACATGTGGTTGCTATGCCAATGCTATGCCATTAAAACCGCTCTGATCTTTTTGGTGATGAGCACAGATGTCCAGTGGGGCCCTTCGTCTAGTTCCAGGGAATGCTTTGGACTGATCCGAGTTTTAGTTTTTTAACACCTCAGTGCATAAACTGTAGCCAAGGATTATTTTTACAGCCTCACTAACAGCTATTTGATTGGCATCAAGTTAACTTTTAGCTAAGCCATAAATGTCCACATTTGGATATGATGCTAGAGAGTTAACAAACTGCATCGATTTTGTGTAGGCTTTCCTGTCATTTCCTAAGCCTTTTCTCAGTTTTAGTGACAGGGCTCGGTGCTATGTCCTGCTGAGGGGGGCTGCTGTTGCAGTGTATAACTTCACCCTGAATGCTGGGACCCAGTGGCTTGCCAGCAGAACATTGGACTTTAAAAGTGGCCACCCTCTGAGAACCCTGGCTGTAGAGCAAAAGATCTGTCATCTGGCTTTATCCACATCTGTCGTTGCCACATTCTGCTTGCTGCGGCAAGTCAAACCACTGAAACTAAAGTTAGTGGTTAACTATTAGCTGCTACATCAGCGGTAAGATTAAAGTGGAGACTGAAGTTATGCATAAACTTGACTCACAAAGAATATTTGCTATAGAAATTTTGAGCTAGAAAAAAAACTTCCCTATTAACAATAAATCAGTCAGTTCAGGAATTCAGACGTAATCAGCTGGTCTGAACATTTCAGGGAGAACGCAGTCAGACCGCGATCGTGACCTCTTAAAGAGGAGGAGGAGTGGGCAGCAGGCTGATAAATACTTGCTATCAGCTGTATTGTGTGCTAATTGGCTTCTATTTGAGGGTTTTCAATGTGAAATAAAGAGGGCTTTGTTAGACAGCATCTCTCTCTCTCACACACACACACACATGCACACATGTAGAGGGCTGCAGTGTTTAGTCTGCTGTGAGCTCACAGTCTAATAATCAGTAATTAGGTAATTGTGTGTGTGCAGGTTGTTATCAGGCTCATAGTGAGAACAGAAGCACACACTGATCTGTGTTTGTGTTGATTTGTCACCTGAGCTGTGTGTGTGTTTGAGGTGTAGGGTGTAGATAAAAATGGTTGCCAAGTGTTCTCAGAAAGTTTTTTAAAGTTGAGGGCATTTGTCAGGCAGCGCTTGTTTAAGCGTTGCTACTGTCTCCATGCTCCATGCTCACACTCGAATCTTTGACTTCCTGTAAAAGAGTGGATCAGTTGTTCAGTGAGGTGTCCACATATGATCAATAAGTCCAAGGCTACAGTGAGTGTGTACTGCAACGTTACAATCACTGAAAGAGACGTGTGTGCAATGGATAAATTATCTATATGAGCCACAAATATCCGTTCCATAAATGTAAAAATAGACTAGTTTTCTATATTTTGCAATGTTTGCATGGTTATTTTACTGAGGCTGCATAAAGAAACCAGTTGTAGTAAAAAGTTAAAAAACAAAAAACGGTTTGGTTCAGCAAAACATCCCAGAAATTTGGAGAATAATGTTATAGATTTATGGGGAAAAAGCATGGAACTTTTACAATAAAACTCAGTTAAGTTTTACTTTTTACAGTCAGTCTCAGCATAGTCATCTCAAAGCCAGCTGCAAACACAGAGCAGCACTGCGACTGAAGACGGAGGACTTATTTGAATGAATATGAGGTTGTAGTTTTCTGCCTAAATCATATGATTCAAAAGACATTTTTTAGGTGTTCATTTAACATTTTGTGTCGATTTATGGTACCACAAATTCAAACAAGTGAACTTTATTTTTTAACTTTGAAAAATGATGCACTATGATTTCAGGCCAAAAGACCCCAAAACTCTTTTATTTTTCATTTGTTTTTTTCTCATGAATTTGTCTCCTTTTCCGCTGTATATTTGTTTTGGAGGGCCCGATGACCATTGGTTTAGCAGCAGGTATACCATCACCTTGATTTTCTCTATTGTTGTGCTGTTTGTGTCACTTACAAATGACGTCACAGGACTTCTGGCTGAGTTGCTTTACCGACCCCAAGCAGACTGACGTGGAAATCAGTTGTAAAGGAAAATGACAGAAGAACAACTCATTAACACATCTAATTAGCCAATCAGATGGCAGAGCTAATTGCATGTAGGTATGGTAAAGACCACCTGGTGAAGTTCAAACTGATCATAGAATGGGGAAGAAATATGATTTAAGCAAGTTTGCAGGGTTGGTGATGCTAGATGAAATCCTCTGAGAATTTCAGAAACTGCTGATCTGCTGGGATTTTCCCACAGACAAAATACCCAGTGAGAGTCAGTTCTCTCGGTGAAAATGCCTTGTTGATCCCAGAGATCAGAGGAGAATGACTGGAAAGTTTTGAGCTGATAGTAATGAAGCAAAAAGTCAAATGACCACTCATTACAACAAAAGTATGCAGAAGAGCATCTGTGAACACACAAAACAAGGACAGATATAGTTTTGTGGTGATCATCAGTTAGTTTTGCATTGTGTGCTGCAACAGACTCATTGTATTCCGATAATGTCTGTGTGGTGGAGATGTCCTCGTTTATAGTGCTGAAACAGTCCTTCATAGGAGGCCTCTGAGGCTGCTTTTTGTTGCAGGTCTCAGCACAATGGTGATGTGATAAAAGAGACTAAGGTGTGGGAGGCAGGAGGCCTTGTTTGCTCCCTTACAAGTTGTGTACATCAAGTCCGGTAAGTTATGTCATCTTTTTTTAAAGCCCACATGTTGGTGTAGTTTGGATAGTAAAAGCTTTAAATGTGTGTGATTAAAGTCTCCTGATGTGATGAGGAATCTTGTTCACTGATGCCCTGGTAGAGTTCACAGAGTTCCTCGCTCTGGAGGAATGTAAACAGCGATAAACGTAATAGATGTAAATTTCCTCGCAGGTAGAAGGGTCGGCTTAATGATAATAAACTCCGGCAGTGGAGAAGAGTGTTTGCGCAAAACAGCAGTATTTCATCACCACGAATCTCTTATGTCACTTACTGGGGGGTCCAATATGGCTCTAATACAGTGCAACTAATAAAGTGCCCATAAACTATCTTTGATAAAACAACTATTAAAATAAAAACTAGGCATTCACTATATTAAAGTCACAAATGAAATTTGAAAGAATATTAGTTTTTAAAATTTGAACCATAATTGAAAAACTTAAAATGATTTGTTATTTTTCGCCTAGTGTGTCTCAAAGTTGGTGCTTAGTGGACAAGAAAAATGTGGCTTATTGTTTTGCTTTCTGTTATCTGTTTGCTAACAAGACTCAGGGTCTGTGCAGCCACAGCAGCAGTCACAGTTGTTATGGAGATGTCTCTGCTGTCAGCCCATTGTGACCTGCTGTAAATATGAAACCATAGTCAATTCATCCTGAATTGAGAGCTGTGGATGCCTCTTAAACCGGCAGACATGGAAACCGAGTGTTTTCTAGTGCAAGGCATCAAAGAAGTGCTCAACAATATTGTCTTATATAAGAAGATAAGTTGAAGTCTCTTAAACAGCTATAAAATTATATTTCTATTAAACAAAGAACTTCCATCACTAAGAACCTTTTTTTCTTTTTGTTCTTTGCAGGACCTTATGATCATTATTTACACCTTTAGGATGGATTTTTTTCCTCAGGGAGCTGGGATGATTTAATGATGCCTGCCCTGGTCAATGATTTTAATCATATCATCAGACTGTGAATGTGATATCTCTCCATGCTCAGTAATAAAGCTGAAATTGGTGCCAGCTTTAAATGAAACAGCTTCCTTTGTTTTGGTCCCAGAGAAAAGGTTTCATGTTTGATCAGGGTCGTGTCAAATTTGACTTTGGTTTGAAAACATGAAAGCTACTTTTGCCTGTTGTGTGTAAGTAAAGATGCTGCATTTAACTTACTACAGGAGAGCTCAGAGAATCAAATCTCAGCAGTTGGCAGCCATCTTGGTAATTCCTTTTACTTAGTATCTGCTAACTACATCTCAGCCACAGTGCCATAATATCTCTGTTGTTTATTGTTTTGTTTTAATGAGTGCCAATGAAATTCTGCCAAAACTATTACCACAAGGGTGTCAAACACAAGGCCCAGTGTACAGAATGGGCACAGCAAAGACTCCAGTCCGGACTTTAAAATATATTTAGAGTTTAAGTATTACAGCTTTTTTCCCTGATAAAGATCTAAGTAACAGATAAACAATTAAATAACAGTAAAGTTCCCTTTTCACTAAAGGTTAAAAAAAGAAACCAGAAAACAGGACATTTTCTGTAAATTAACAGAAACTTTCTGTTTTATAATCACAGGGCAGTCTGGACAATGACCAACCAGAACTTTTTTTGTAATTTTACACATTTATTTCTTATATTTTATGCCCACATAAATACTGACACAATTCTCTCATTTACTACAAGAGCATTTCTTTAGCATGGACAAAAAACTAAGAAACACTGTTGAAACTACATACCTTTTTTATTATGTTAGCACATGTGTATTTAAACGAACAGAAAGAGCAATTTCACCAGTCCGGCCCATTTAGGATCAATACGTGCTGCTCCTGTTTTTCATGTAATAGATATGTGGACTCCAACACCAAAGAAAAAAACCTTTAAAATGTGAAGGATTTTTGTTTTCTGTGATTACCAAGAAGCTTCATAGAAATAAATGCGTAATGTCCATGTTCTTTAACAATCGTTTACAGTATTTCCCTATTCCCTTCATAGTCAACATATTAAACATTCTTTAATAGGCAAAATAAAATATATTAACACATAGACTGTCTCTATGTGTTAGTGCTGCGGCAGACTGGTGACCTGTCAAGGGTGTACCCTGCCTCTTGCTTCTACCCTCGCAAGAGAGTGGATGGATTGATAAAATATAAGTTACAATATTGAATTTTTAAGCCATGTATGTTTTGGGTTTTTTTTCATGGTAATATACTAAAGGAATGAACACATTTTGGGAGGTTTTTCTGCTGAATATTAAACTTTTGGGAAGTCTAGAATTTAATCCATAATACTGGCAAGAGTCAAATGATGAGGAGATAAAAGATATTACACTAAATAATAATTTAGATGGCATATTTACCATGTTTAGTTCAACTTTTTTGGCAGTATTGGGCTGACATATCTAAATATCCTTAGGCTATAAAACACTTTTTTTTTTATTCAGTGTTTTTTTTTATATGTATTAACAAACACATGAAAAAGATTATATTTCAATTTCCCACCAGAAGTTCGGATGTTTTTAATGCTGAATCTTCATGTCTACTATAGACCATATTCTATATTTTTAATAAATTCAAAATCACTTTGGTAATAGTGGAATTACCAGAAACAACAGGATTTTTTTTTATCCCCCACTTCCGTTCTATGATATCAATCCCACATAAATGGGTTGAAATACCGAAATAAATATGTTTCTTTCTATTATAATTCAAACATTTTGATAATACGGTACAACTTTAATAATAATAAAAATAAATTACACTATATATATAACAGAAATATAAAATGTAATCCAATTATAATTTCTATGTAATTTTTTTAAAGTCCAAACATATTAACTAATAAATATTCATTCCTGGGGAGAAAATAACCTTATGTTTAAAATCTTTTCTTGGCTGCATTTTACTTCCATACTTTGAATCAGTCTGGGTTATGCAGTTTGTTAATTTGTTAATTTTGTTAATTCATTTATTTCAAACATGTAAACAATATGCAGGTACATTTAGAAAATAAGAGAGAGAAAAAAAATACTATGCAAAAGTCAATACATTTCAGTATTGCTACCGTTTTGATTCATTTACATGTTGAAAGGGAGTGGGAAGAAGTACACACTTATTTAACCCTTGGAGGGTCCTAAAAAATGCACCCTTTAAGTATGGTGAAACCAGTGAACAGTAGAGAATATGAAGTGATGTTCTGTCTAATACCTGCTTTCCCTTGTTTAGTATTGCAATGCTTCGTGATACTTTGGAATGAATATATCTTACGTGAGCTCTCCAGTTAAGTTTTTCATCTGTTATTATGCCCAGAAATTTATTTTCACTGACTCTTCCAATATCAACACCATTTATTTGAATCTTAGCATTTGTATTTAAACCACTATTTCCAAATAACATAAGTTTAGATTTATTCAAATTTAATGATCATTTGTTTTTATCAAGCCAGAACTTCACTTTACTTATTTCATTAGTCATATCCTCCAATAAATTCTGCAGATCATCACCAGAGCAAAAAATGTTTGTATTGTCAGCAAAGAGAACCATTTTTAATACTTTGGACACTTTACAGATGTCGTTAATGTACAAGTTGAAAAATTTAGACCCAAAACTGACCCTTGGGGTACACCACATGCAATGTCTATACATAAGGAGCAACCACCATTTAATTTCACAAACTGCTTCCTGTCACTTAAATAACTCCGGACCCAATCTAAAACTACCCCTCTGACACCATAACATTCCAGTTTTCTTATTAATATATCATGATCTATTGTGTCAAATGCCTTTGTCAAGTCTATGAATAACCCAGCCACATATGGCTTTTTGTCTATGGAATTTGTGATGTATTCTATTGAATCTAATAGTGCCGATGATGTTGATCTGCTTGATCTGAATCCGTACTGACTCTCAGTGAATCGTTTATGTTTATCTATACATTTTTCCAGTCGGTTGTTAAACAGTTTTTCAAGAATTTTTGAGAATTGAGGTAGTAAAGAGACAGGCCTGTAGTTTGTGAAATGGCGTTTGTTGCCAGATTTGTGTAGAGGTATAACTTTTGCTACTTTCATTTTGTCTGGAAATTGACCAGTTTGAAATGATAAATTACATTCATTCTTTCTTCTGTTCTTACTCGCCTGTACTATTTTTTATTGATCTTGTAATTCCCATCATAGATTGTAAAAATTGGAAGATGGTCACTTATGTCGTCAATCAGTCTTATTTTCAATGTCATTTGTAAAAATGTTGTCTATGAGAGTTGCACAATGTGATGTGATGCAGTTTGTTTGACATAAATACACATAATAATAATAATAATAATAATAATAATAATAATAATCTGCATATTATGATTTTATATTTATCGTATTGCACACCTGTGATGTGATGGAGACTCTCTTCCAGCTGTGACTGATGTTTATATTCCCTGTGTGACCAGAGAGGGCAGGAGAGTTCAGCTAATCTCTCCCCGCCGTTCTGCCTCCTCTGCCGGGTTCCAACTCCCGCTCTGTCCCGCTCCGTCCCGCTCCCTGATTCTACTCCCGCTCCGAGGTTTACCTCCAGCCTCTTTAGATCAATGGCTCCATACTCCAACAGGGTCTCTCGACCCTCTCTCTCTCCAGCTGTATAGCCCTACAGAGAAAAGAGAGAGAGAGAGGGGGTTCGACTCTTTCCCTCCCCCCTCCGCCTCCCCCCTCCTCTTCCGACCCTCTCCATCAGTTCTCCCAAGCAGACGGAGCAGACCTCCGGGAAGGCAGCGCGGATTTTAACCATCCTCTCATCTGTTTGAATGGGAAGAAGCAGCAGCGTGCAGGAGTGATGGAGACTCTTCACTTGTAGTTACTGGAACTTATTCTCGACTCTAAAAGGAGGAAACAGATCTGCATTTGTGTATTTTGGAAATTCCTTTCCCTTTTTCTTTTCTTTGGGGGATCCTAGCCCGACTGGGGATCAGGGATATTTTGGGGAGAAGAGAAGCTGTTTTACCCCCTCTCTTTCTCTCTCCTCACCATCCTCCTGACTCACCACTCTGTGGGTTTTTTCTCCTTTATTTTTTATTTTCTTAATTGACAGTTGGATTCTGTTGAAGATTTGAAAACAAAAACAAAAAACACTGAAAGAACAGCGGGATTGTGTGTGTGTGTGTGTGTGCGTTTCTGTGCTTCCACGGACTCATCGGGACTGGAGCAGGACAGCATGGAGGGGGTTTTGGTTGGATGTATCGGTGATGTTTGGGAGCTGCTGGTGCTGAGGAGGAGGAGAACAGGAAGACTGTACCTGCTGCTCTGCTGGCTGCTGGCTGCTCACACCACAGCGCACGGTGAGTAGGGGGGGGGGGGGGGGGGGGGGGGTGTGTACATGCCTGATTGCTGTCTCCATCCCGCAGTGTGTGTTTGTGTGTGAGTGTCCGTGTGGGCTGTATTAGTGTGTGTGAGTGTGCGTGTGTCTTTGCTCGTTGCTGCAGACCTAACGATAATTGGCACATTTGTTGCGCTTCTCTTTTGGCTTTAGAGCCTCGGTTCTGACCCGGACTCAGGTCTGATCATGCGGGTTCTTGCATGTGTGTCCTGAGGCCCTGGAAGGTTTGACAAGCTTCAGCATGTGATCAATGTTACCTAAGAGGTTTCTAGTTATTGTTATTTATTATATCTTTATTATTCCTTATGTTGCATTTTTACCTTCATTATCAGCTCCAGTAACCGAGTTACTGGTGTAGCTGTGAGACTGCTGGTCTTTCCCTCGGTTCTTGTGTGTTTCATGTGGCTGATCTGTTGGCTGACTGAGGGTTTGTTCAACCTTTCTGGATCTTTGCAGCCAGGTTAGACTGTCTCTGTGTTTTTTACCCACAGTCGCTTGTCTGCACTGGATTTGCTTTAATTCCCCTAATTTTCAGTTATTATTATTCTTATTATTAAATTGCTTTTTGTAAGTCTTTCTGTTTCATCTTCTTTTCATTGTGCTGAAGTTTAGGCTGCTGAATCATATTGGTGTGTATGTTTAACTGCATATGCTTCTCTTCACCAATTTGTCTCTGATTTTTTGAATATATACATCTATCTGTCTGTCTGTCTGTCTGTCTGTCTGTCTGTCTGTGTATATATATATATATATATATATATATATATATATATATATATATATATATATATATATATATATATATTAGGGGTGCAACGATACACAAAATTCACGGTTCGGTTCGATACTTTGGTGTCACGGTTCGATATTTTTTCGATACAAAAAAAATGTTCATGCCTTTTTAATTTGTCATTTATTAAAATTATAAATATATATTTTAACTCAAAAGTACAGTTTTTAAATTTAACCCTAACCCTTGTGCGTGTTTTTTATTTTGACAGCGAATGCGCACCTGCGGACCACTTATGTGCAGCCCTGGTTATTTAGCTCGTCATATTGCAGCCACAGAAATTCTTTTGTCCATGAAACCATAAAGCTGCACTTTCTTTTTGCCTTATAGTCTGATTTGTCATAACTTCTCCGTTTTGTGGTAAGCTTTTCTTTGGCTGTCACTTCTTCACCCTGACCTGTCTTATTTGGCTCAGCAGAACTAAAATATATATCTGTCTGTGAAGGTTCTCAGTCATCCAGGTCATCGTAGTCAAATATAAATCCTGCTGCTTTTACACACGCACTCACATAAGCTCAGCGATTCTCTGCGCGATCAACCTCTCACATGTTTAAGCTGCGGGAGATTTCACTTGTCATGTTTGCATAGTAAGCTAACGATTAATAAGACGATGTCAGAGGAATTGGTGCACAAATTATCATCACTCACAGATCAGTGCTGTCGCTCTCTATACACAGTTCGCGCGATTGCAAAGTGAAAGCAAAAAAACAAGCGCAAATTCAAACGCGATTTCAATATGTCACATATTGACAGTGGCTCACCGATGCCAATGACATAATTACCCAGCTACATTTCCGAAAGAATGCAAAAGCATTGACATATATTTTTCCTTCCTACAATAGCCCGACGGGCAGGGCAGAGATAGATTTTGGTACCCCGACTGAAAAAATCGCTAGCTCCGGGACGTCGGGCTAGCGATATTGCGAGCCCTGTATCTGATTGAGGAATCACTCATCTTTGGAAAAGAGAGTTTATTACAGAGAAATGGCTCTTTCCAAAATAAAAGCTATACTATCCGCTTCTTCTGGGCTATATTCTCAGCAGCATATTAAACAGCTATCTAAATGACTCGGCTAAAGTTAGTAGCATGCTTGCTTGTTTTTTTTCTGCTTCCACTTGTCTTTGCACTAGGATGATGTCGGCGTAAATGTGCAGTCATATTCGTTGTGTTCCCACTAGTGCTTTCAGGTTAATCTCGTTGAAATGACCTTAACGCGACATACGTCACATGAAAACCAAAATAATTCCAAACACCAGATCTGAATGAGGGTGGGTAAGGTCCATGTTACAAGGAGAGCTTAACTTCTGTCTCGCTAGCTTGCCCTGCGCTCTTCCTTCTGACGATGCTGTCTGTGTTGAGCGCTCAGTGAATCTGCGTTCGACTACTCCACCTAGGCTGCACTGTCGACCCTAGGCGGAGTAGTCGAACGCAGATTCACTGAGCGCTTAACACAGACAGCATCGTCAGAAGGAAAGTTGATAAAATAAATTACAAATTTTGTATTGTTCGATACATATGCGTACCGAACCGAAAGCACTGTATCGAACGGTTCAATATCGATACGAATATCGTTGCACCCCTAATATATATATATATATATATATATATATATATAGTGAGTGTAAATAGTTTTTACTGGGCCTTAGCTAGTTTCTTTGAGTCTGATCATGTGCGAGCCTGTGGCTTTGACTGAATCTTTTTTCCCCTCCTCTCTGGTTTAGTTTCACCTGATGTGATTAAGTTTACAAGCCAGTGGCATGTTGGGCTGCTGGCTCTGATCTCCTTTTTCCAGGTTTTCCTCTCTGGCAGTCTATCTGTATATGAAACCAAGTGGGACGAGCAGATTGCAGTGAATCTTTTTAGTGGAGGATTATTTGTGTTTACCTTAATGTCCTTTTGTTCCGGGTTACACTAATGATTGATTGGATCGACTACTTTAATAATCCCAAAAACACAAATCCAAGAAGATAGACAATAAATAAATAAATAAATAACAGCTAGATTAAAAATTGTGTTTCAAGTCATCAGGATCATAATCCAAACAGTGATCTTATAGGTTACACTGTATTATTGCACAAAAAATGCGAATAGTACAAATACTGCTGTGCAGGGAGGTGCTATCTAGGTCTGGCTTTGACTGTGAAGCAGCACACTGTCATGAATATCACTTAAACACTAAGTGCCATCAGATATCCTAACATGTCCAACCCATCAGTGTAACACTTTTCTTTCTTCTGGTGTTTAGTAGCGAGGATACAACACGTAATCTAAATAAATAAATTGTATTACAACTAGATCTGTCAGACATCTTGTTGTAAGCAGCTCATTTGAGTGAATTTCTAATTGAATCTTTGTTCAATAATGAAAATTATGAAAGCAAAAGAGCAAACACTGCAAAACCAAACAGATCAGAGAGAGCTGCTGGACTCGGGCTCTCTTGCTCACTCTCTCTCTCTCTCTCTCTCTCTCACTCTCTCTCTCTCAACCTCCTGCTGTCAATAAATTATGTCCAAACACTTTAATTAAGCTAATTGATGATATGAGAGTACACTTTCACACAGACACACACACACTCACAAAATGTAGCTGCTGGATCAGCTGAGCAGCTCTGACTCATAGTGTGCGTGTGTTTATTTGTGTGTTGCTGATATTTCTTCAACAGCTCAGCTATAAAATCCTCTGCTGAATATTTTACCCACACCGAGCATTTATCTGTGGAGAGGCTAAACACACACACGCACCCACACACGAAGGCCTGACTCGTGAAACCTTCCTACACGCCAATTCAGAAAATCTCCCGCACGGCTGAAGCAGGTCCTGCTCGCTTTCACAGGCGCATCTGCCTGTTTTTAGTCCAGCCAGTCGTCTCAGCAGGTGGTTTCACTGATGAGTTCCTTCACTTCACCTGAAGGAGAGTTAATCACTTGGTGGAGTCTTTGGTTGGATTGAAAACCTGCAGGCTGTTGGCAGACGATCATCTGAGGATTGGGCCAAAATCCATATTTAAAAAGGCTGCATTTTGTGCCAAAATCCACTCATTTTCAACTGAACTGCAGAAAGACTTAAGGAAAGCCACACAAATAGGACATGTTCAGTCTGACTTTATTGAACTTTGGCATGCAAAATCATTTCCCAGCCCAATGCTTAACTTCCTTACTGTAGGTGCTGAGCCAAAAGGCCCAAAGTCATGGTGCATTTGTTTACCTTCAGGACTTTAACCTAATCCACTAAAGAGAACTGGTTTCCTGAAAGTTAAAAGATAGTAGTGGGTTCTTTGAGGAGGCAGAGTTTACAGAGCAGCTATGTGCACAGGAGACAGATTGGAAAGCACAAAGAATGAAAACATTCATCAATACCTCTCTATACATCAAATCTTATGTAGGACACAGTATTTAAACTGCCTTAACAATTGCAATTAGTTGCTACTATCACTACAAGCTGCTATGCAACCCACCCCACCTTCTTTTCATGCAGTTTGTGCTGATTTCAGAATTTAAAATGGTGGCGAGGTCAAAGAAAAAACGTGTAATACCAACCATGAATTTAATTTGTGCAATGTTGACTGATGTAGTCCTTGCAGAAATGGTGGGAACCCTGCAAGGCTCAGCAGTTGTATAGCAGATATTCTCGTGGAACCAGTTTTCCAGGGAAAGTGTATAAATAACCAAGACCCAAATAAGCTTGGTCTATTTTTTTGAAGTAGGATCATATTGTTTGCAAATTTAAGGAATACAAATTAGGATATATTTATGTTTAAAAAATGCTGCAGGCTTATATATTACTTCCTGTCTCATAACGTCTGTAATGTTACTTGCTAACCACTTAGCAGTAGGGTTAATTATATTATATATATAATATATAATATATTATATATTATATTTAACTAAGAATTTCACTAAAACATCCGAACAAACAATACACTGATGTTTTTTCACTAGAAAATGTTTTTTTGTGATAAGTCTTAAATTTCCATGGCTTCCACTCAGAAAAGGAAAATGTGGCTTACAAAGACGTGGCTGAAAATGCACATTTGAGAATGTCACGCTTTTTACTGGTCGCAGTTTAATTAGATTGAAGTCTGCAAGATCACTGCATGACAGGAAGTGTCTCATGCCTTCTGTTAAACAATTTTGCCACTTTCAAAGAAAGGATGAAAGCAACATGAGCTGAAAAATGCTCAAAACTCTCTGTCGCACTTCTTCCCTCTGCTAGGATGTTTCAGTCTATCACCAAATTATGATGGATGGAGTGTTTGATGAAGTGAAAGAAAGGTGAATGTCTCATATTTGGTTTTGTTTTGGTCATCTTATTAGATTACTCCCAATGAGCTTTAACCTCGATGATTCATCATCAAAGTCGACACGAGGCCGGTGAACCTGACAGAGCGGAGAGTTCATCTGTAGCATCGCTTTCATATTTAAGGCTGTCACTGTAGGAAAGCAGCGTCTTTGTCTGCTTTTTGGTTTTTATGGGGTCACTTGTGGCCAACAGCATGATGGGTAAGCTGCTGAACAGGATCTGATTGATATACACCATCCGAGAGTTGGGGGTTCATTTTTTACATCGATCAGAGCTGATGGACAGATTGTTTATATTCCAAGAATCCAGATAGCAACATGGGCCTAACCTGGGATCATTTTGGCATACATAGCTTCTTTAGAGCACTACCAACTGCTCAATTAAACAGATGTGGCCAAAAAGTCATCAGCTCGGCGTAACATGGGTTGTCACAGCACAACTGACATCTGACCTAAATAGAGTGGACCTGTAACACAGCTCACTCAGCAGTACTGATTTGTGTCAACACTGTCAGTCAAGTCCAAATGTGGCCCAAAGGAAACTGCAGCATTAGGCCATGTTTCAAACAAACACTCACTTTAGTCTATAACCAGCTGCAATAATATGCTGATTTCTATTTCATTTTCTACACAGGATATATTATTTAGTGTCCAAAATCTCACTTTAGTCAGGCCCACACTATATATAACATGACTATTCTATATGCCCCTTATAGAACAGACAAGGTATCAGTGATAATAAGAGTACCATTAAATCAGAACCTGCATGAAAATGAGGAGCAGGGATTGGGGGGATGTTGCAAAGCAGCTTGCAGATGCAGCAGCAGCTGCACGCTAGCTTCCTGGTCTGTTTGTTTGGCTAAATGCAGCATAGACCTGAAGCTTCCAGTGTTTTTAATAGTTTTGCTGGAATTTAGTGATAAATTAAAGTACTGGATAGTTTCTGATGGGTGGTTAGTGCTGAACAAAACAATAGGGAGGTTGCTACACTTAATCCTAATGGTTGGAGGTCAGTTTTAAAGGAAATTAAGTGGAACTCCAGCCACTTCTTCACTCACCACTTTTCACTTTGTCTTCACACCACTTTGAATTTAATCATTAGTTCTCTCTGGCTCTCCTCCACAGTGTGTCTTTTGTCTTCCTCCCCTTAACCCCTATCGGCGGCAGCACTGGCTGCCCCTCTTGCAGTCCGGTTCTGAACAAGGTATTTGCTGCTAAAGGGGAGTTTTTTCTTCCTACTGTTGCCAAAGTACTTGCTCATAAGGGGTTGTCTGATTGTTGGGTTTTCTTTGTACTATTGTAGGGTCTTTACCTTATCATATAAATCACCATGAGGTGACTGTTGTTGTAATTTGGTGCTATATAAATAAAACTGAATAGAATAGTTATCTCACATTAAAATGTCAACTACCTGTAATGTGATACGCCTGAAAGCTGTTCAAAATCAAGTGGATATGAATCAATATATTGGAGGTTTTTGTCATGATCAAGCCCTGATCAAACCAGTGGTAAAATATTTACATCTCTTTTTTATTCATCCCCTCTATAGAAAAAAAGATAATTTAGGATTGTATTCATCCTCTTGGTAGCACAGATCACTGTATTGAATCTCCAAACTAAAATCCATCAGATTATTCATTAGAATTTACTATAAACCAAAACTTTCTACTCTCTGCAGTTGCTGCTCAGGAAAAAGACCATCGGCTCAGGATCAAACCAGCAGGATTTAGCTTCTCTAGAAAAAATTCAGGGCGACCCATCAAGCAGCTGCTGAAGTACTCCAGTTAAAAACCAGTTTAAAGCCATAAAGAAACAGTGTTATCCTCCGGTTGCTGCTCAGGTCTTTACAGCAGATTATTGTTATTGTTGTTGATGCCAGGTTTCAAGCTTTCATGCGTGTGAGGTGATTTTCCTGCACCTTTAAAGAACCCGCTGCTCAAATGAAAATTCCTGTGTTTTTTTTCACCCTCCAACGCAAAACTACACACAGTTCTCCTGCTGCTTCTGTGCCGTTTCTTTTTCTTCCTTGGACCTCATCAAATGTCTTCTTCTTCATCTCCTCTTGTGCAGCGTCTCATGGGATTATCGGCATTTTATTCTTTTGGTTTAAGGCTTATGTGTGTATACACTAGCAACATGTGGGGGCGTGGTCATTTGAAGAATGCTTTAGAGTAAGTATTATTAATATTAAGACTGAGCAGATTTATCAAAGAAGCTTTGTTTTTATCCTGAGAGGATTTTACTGTGTCTGAAGTTAACACCTAATCTTCTGACATGCAGAATATCGCTGTTTTCGTTTTTACATTATCTGCTCTGTTTGTTCATGTTTGGTGTTTGTTAATATCTACAATAGTTTTTGTCTAATTTGACTAATCCATCTTATATTTGACTGGTCTGCCTGGATTCCCTTCTGTTGTCTGCCCACCGTGAAATGAGGCACACCAAGGCTTCTGAAATGATTTGTTACAATTATTAAACAACACTGTTTAGAAGCTTCCTGGTGAAAACAGAAAGTTGAGGAGATGAGTGAGCTCTGAATTCAATTCAAACTAGCCCAGACAAGTCTGTGCTATTTTTAATCAATCAGTCCCACAAAGTCTATCCGGTCTTATCACATTTTATGATTTATTATCTCACAGATATATTCTTCGGCCCCATCCCTTCTCGACTTGTTAAGTCTACTCATCTTTGTCCCATCCAATCTCGTGTCTCATTTTTAGGATAATTTCGCTCCCTTTCTCATTTCTTCTCCTGCAAAGTCCATCTAATCTCCTTTTGTCCTGTCACTTCACAAATTATACCGTCTTATCCAATCTTGTCTTATTTTACTTAGAGGTGTAACAGTAAAGCATGGCATGTATGAATTATTTTTTTGTCTATAAAAATGTAAACCTTGCTTAATCCATCTTAATTTTTACCAGTTATAATTACCATCAAATCAAGGCAGCTTCCTCGGGGGGCCACTCCTTGTTGAAGAACCCCACAGTGGGGTGAGCTTTTCTCTGATCAAGTATCAGCTTCACATTTATCCTGAGGAGTTTTCTGGATCACCTTTTTCTGGATTTGTAATTTAAAAGAAATAGATGAGAGCTCCCTGAGTTTTTGAGGAGCTCAGAGTCTGTCCTCTTTTCAGTGATACGTTATTTTCGTCATAAAAGGTTTTCATCATGAGTAAATGTATAAAAAAATCTTTACTGCATTTTTGAAACTATAATACCTCTGACCTAAAGTTCAGTTTTTAGATATGACCAATGGAATTTGAGCTGTTTTCATAGAAAATACCAAGATGCAAATATATATTTTTTGCAGCCTTACCTCTCAGCTCTAACCCAGACACATTTGGGTCTATTCCAGGGGTGCCCAATCCCGGTCCTCGAGAGCTACCGTCCTGCAGCTTTTAGATGCATCCTTGTTCCCACACACCCGAATCAAATGAATGGCTTGTTATCAGGCCTTTGCCAAACACGATGGCATGCTGAAGAGGTAATCAAACCATTTGATTCAGCTGTGTTGGAGTAGGGATGCATCTAAAAGCTGCAGGATAGTAGCTCTCGAGGACTGGGATTGGGCAGCCCTGGTCTATTCTGTGCTACTTTTGGCTCTTACAGCTCAGTTCAAGTTCTGGTCCAAGTTGTGTCGGACACATGTGGCCCAAAAGTCATAAAAAGGGCTTGCCTATGACCTGTGGGTGAAGTGAGGCAGCCAGAGTCACCATGAGTTAATGCCATCAATACAGGCCAAATGTGCCCCATAGAAAACTACAGATGTGGCCGCAGCTGAGAAGAAGATTCAGCACTATCTGGTAATATATGGCTTGCAAAACTCTCACAAGTATTCATGGTGGTGCATATTAGAGAAGTAATTGTTCATAGTGTTTCATAAAAGACTGAAAAGCTGCTGCAGTACCTCACCACTCTGACTGGGATTATTCATATGTATGTGTGGTTAATGTCTCTGCTGTTTCTGGAAAGCTGAGGTTGAGATGGAGCCTTTGAAAAACCAGGTGTTATTTCAACATCGCCTTGAATAACAATCTACAGGTTTTCAGTCGACGGCAACAACTGAACTCGAAACTCTGAAAAACAACACACAATGGAAGCAAGATGAACTAAATTCAATCAAGAATCACATTAAAGCTAAAAGCTCAAAGCAGTAAAACCTTTTTCATTAATAAGCAGAGCTGAATAATAGAGCCAGGGACGATCCATTAGAGACACAGCAGGCTTTTAACACCAAGAGGATGTTAATTTACACCTCCAACCATCCAGCCCTCCAAGAAGCTATCAATTAATTGTGTATGAAGGAAAAAATACCTGCATAATTAAACATGATGTGACACTTCCATGTTCACCCAAGTCCAAAGGAACAAGCATCGCTATGCTGCCATAATATAACGTGATTAGTGAAATTATTTTCCACTCTTTTTTATGTAGTAATAGTCCCCCATGCTTACAGCTAGAAATATGGTGCAATAACTCAAATATTAAACCTCTTTGGAGCGTCTGTGCTTTAACTTATATGTATGTAGATTCTTCCAAAACATGCTGAAATAAGATAAAATATTTAAGTGAAAATAGCCTTGTGAAATCAAATGCAAGTGCTGCAAACAGTTTTCTCTAGCATTCTGTAAAACATGAGGCTCACCAGGGGAAAAATCTATGTTTTTATTTATGTTGCTTCTATTAATTCAGTGAATTATGCTGAAAAAACTGGTGCAGGCAAAGAAATGTTCCCATTTCTTGCTAAACATATTTTTGATTTCCTAATCTAGATATGTCATCCAATCTATAAACAAGCTAATGTATCGTATTAGCTTAAGGTTGCCATTAGACATTTTGCACATACAGAAACAAAACTAGAAGTTTCAGTATAGAACGTTAAATGTTTTGTTGAGTTGTTGATATAGTTGATATAGATATATGATATAGTCCAGTTATGTGGATAATTAATGGCTGCAGATTATGCTTAGCATTATTAATATGTGTCACAAGGAATAATATAGTTGTATTACACCCTGTGATACAGCTTTATTACAAAAAATGTTGTTTGCTCAAGAGTCTCTCCACAAACTTGTAAAACATTAAACTCAATGAGCCCAAAACTCCCATGATAGCACCAGGATGTAGTTAATCCGTATGAAACTACAAGTGTTAATGCTATTGTGATCCTTTACACTTACACTTATATTTGAGGTTCCCACTAGAAAACTTTGGGATCAACCCGACTCCCAACAGACTTTTACGTCTTTAACTGCTGTCTTAAGCATCACTTTCTACCACTAAATGTGTCATTTCTTAGCGAAATTATAAATTCCTTGCTCAAATTAGTTAGCAAAACTTTCTATGGGATTCTGTAACATAAAGGTTTTAAAACCTAAGGGGACAAGCTGGTTATGTTATGTGTTTGTCTTGTGGATATGTGGATAATACTGAGGACTTGTCTTTGGGTAGTGGCTCCAGGTACTCTGGCTTCCTGCCGCAGTCCAAATACATGCACGTTAGGTTAATTTGTGATTTTGAATTGGCCATGGATGTGAGGTACATAAAGTGCTTTTAGAGTATAAAGTGCTTTGTGAATGTATGGTTAAAATGTGACTTTTGGTCTAACGTGCTTTGAGTGTTAGTAAGGCTAAAAAAATGTTATATATAAGGCATGTACATGACTTCACATGGAATTGGGTGATCTTGTTGTGCTCCGTTCTTAACACTTTTTAATCAACTTGTGAGATTTGACTTGGACATGGGTAGTTTTGATTGATGATTTCTTTGTCTGGGTCTTGAAACTTAATCTTGACCTGTCAGTCCTGACTTGGGTTGTTGATCTTCATTGGGATTTCTCTTGGGGCTTGATGATCTGACTTGGGACTTGCTAAACTGAGCCAGTCTGGGTCCTTCGCTGTGTGTTGAGCCCCAGCTCTGGACTGGACTCTTTTTCTGTAAAATATGAAGTGTGCGGCGCTGAGATCTTGGAGGTCGATCCATTGGCCTAATGAAAAAGACTCCCTGTGACTAATCACAGCCAGGAGCGGTGGATTAATACGGCGGACGAGCAAAAGCAATGTGTTAGCTGCTTTCAGCTCACTTTTAATTTGGTTTTTCACTCTAGCAGCGGACAGAACGTCATTTACAAATCTGAGAATATAATTCACCGGGAAACCCTCAGAGGGTTCCTGTGTGTTAGTGCAGCAGACCTTCATTTGTCAGACAGAGGTGGACCTGAAGCAAAATCACAGCTGTGTGGGAATGAAAAAAGACAAATATGACACATTGTGAAAATACCCACACAAATATTACTTATCAACAAAATAAATTCCCCTATTGTGGTTAAACTGGCACAGGTCTTATGGCTCCCTGTTGCCAGATTTATTTTACGATGTAACATTTCAAATATTTTATGTTTTCGCAGAGTCATAGCATAGATTTTGAGGGTCTATACAGATGGTGATTATGGTGCAGTTTGTGCCTGTACTGTATTTATGGCTGGTTCTCTGAATATGAACACTTGAACTTTGGCAAATCTAGATTAAACTTAAAGTACGTAAGTCTGGAATTCAAATGTTTTTATGAGAGTATTCCTCTGTCTCAATTCAGAGTGTGCGGTGCTGGCATTTTACATTGTATAACTTGTTATTTAATAAAAACATTCTTTAGTCTAATGTTAAGCAAGTTTGGGAGGTTCAAACTTTGAAGACTAGTGTCAGGTCAGAAAGTGTCACACTTGATTTGGAACTTCTGTCAGTATTTTGCAGACGTTTTGATGACGTGTGGCCTGCAATGACTAAACAGTAAGATGTCCTTCGACTTCCCTACCTTGATACACTGTCGGCAGCACTAGTGGCTCTTGTGGTCCACACTGTCGCCTCACGTTAAGATTAAGGTGCCTGGTTTGAAACCTGGCTGGGGGCTTTCTGGAGTTTGTGGGTTTCCTACAGTTCTCCAAGACTCCCAGACTTAGCTGTTGACTCTAAATTGTTCATGGATGTGAGAATGAAAGTGATTAAAGTGTTCAAGCTGTGTAAAATAAAATGTTTTTGTATAGGAAATTAATGGCTCTGTAGCTCCTCAATCGTATCTACTTTTACCATGTGCTCTGTAATCATGCTGTGTAGGTACAGCATCATGGATTGTTATTCTCTAATCAAGTTTCAATCTCAGAAAACTTGACTCGAGCTCTGACAAAAATTCAAAAACTTTTTCAGCAGTGACAATTTTATGCTTTGAAAGCACCTCAGCAGTAATTTCCAACCCGAATGTTTAGCATTTTAGGCCTTAAAGCCTTGGTGTATATTTTAATTAAGCCTCTCAATGTGTCTCTGCATTATTCAGATGGTGGAATGAAAACAAAACAAAAAAAAGAAACGAGCCTGTGAGTAATTTACAAGAAGATAATTTGCCTCGCCTCTGAACATTAGTGTTTCATTTACGTCTTCTGCTCTCAGCTCTCTATATTTAACATCCACTGCTCTGCTCTGACATTCATACATTATTCATGTTGGGAACCTGCATTACCTGCCTGAGGAGCACTACATCTCCCTCACCTTTAAGTCCTACTCATTAACGCGCCTGCATGCTTTTACATTAATTGGTCTTTATTTATTTCATTCCTATGTGCTGCTTTTTTGTTGTTGTGGGTGTTTGTTTTTTATCACAAGAGGAATAAGATGTGATTAAAGAACAGAGAAAAACTGGAGAGGTTTTCATGCTCGCTGTCTTCATGCTTTGGGATTTTTGCGCGCTATTGTACACAACACCATAGTAAAAAGTTGTGTGACGTAGCTCAACAATGTTATGCAAACTTAGTCTGTGACTTAGTCGGTGATGTTGTTTTGTCTTTTGGTGACCAAAAGAGTGAGTGCCAACTGGTGTACCGTAGTGCTCCCTTAATATTTCTAATTTGTTTCTTCTTTTTATGTAAATAATTCAAATAATTTATGATTCCAGATTCTCTCATGGGAGGATCTGCCAGTTTACTGTTTTGTTGATGTATATTTAACATCTTTGGCTTTGGCGTGCAAGCCTAACACAAATAACACGAAGATGAAACCCACTGACTTCACTTCCTTTAATGTCCACCTGAGGTTGGTCAAAAATGTGTCCCCTTTGTTAAGATGGCTAACTTTACAGCAGAAATAAACAAGATGACACCCTCTATGAATAGTTTATCCCATCATAACTGTACTGGGTGATTTTACCCCAGTAGAGTTTCGTCGAGGCTTAAAGACACACAGCAGGAATGACGGACCTCGATCGTCTTCCTATTTCTGAGCTGTTTGTAATGTTGATGCCTTTAAGGTATTTTTAGTGGAACTGCTTTACAAATAATATATCTACCAGACTGATATAAGAAGTTTGTCCTTCAGTTTTGCTGAGTGAAATTTTAGTATTATTAGTCTATTACTTGGCAGTTATTGGAATATGCCTGCGTGTCTGAGTATTTTATGGATGTAGCTTACTATCATTAGCTAATAACCACCCTTTTATCCAAATAGGGTCACTTTTGATTCAACATAATGGCTAGAAATCTAATGGTGAGGCTTTAAAAAGTCTAATTTTACCCATGAGAAAAAGAAATGCAAAGGAAAAACATATTCTTCCAGTTTATGTGTCATGAGTCATCAAAATCAATATGATGTTAACCTGACAAACATTAAATTCTTATTGTTATATCAGCTCTCATGCTGAAGTCAGTACACTCACAAAATTGAGGGTGAAAATAAAAAATAAAGCCAGTAGCAGCAAATTTTAGGCACAAATATGCTGCACCCATTTTTAAATCTTCAATGAATGGGCAGCCTTTTAAAACATGGTGGCTGCGTTTTAGTAGCAGATACAAGTTGGCCCAAACCCAGGAACCTCCAGGGTTAAGAGGTTTAACTCAGCTTTTGCTCAGAATGCCTCATGGCAAACTTCTGTTGCTCCGGGCAAAGCAAATCAAGCTGCTAAGCCCAGTTTTACAAACACGTAACCGGCACATTACCCGTAATTATCTTTAAAGCTCTCCACTTGAACCATAAGTGCAAAACCTGTGCCCTGAGCCAGAGCTGTAGTCAGACAGGCTCAGCTGCTGGTGTAGTCAGAATAAGTAAAAAACAACAGAGACTGTGCAGCCTGATATTTTCATTTGCTCTTCACTGACTCAGTGTTTTCACTGTTAAAGTGTACTTCACAACTAATGCCACTAAAGCAGGTAAAATAAGTACTCCATGCTAGTGTGAATCTTCTTGTAACATTTAATAACAGGAAGTTATTTGCATTTTAAACAAACAGGTGGTTAACAGGTTATTTGTCTGTCAGCTCTAAAAAATGTTTTTGTGTTCCCAAACAAACCCTTGACCCCAATTTACGCCTGCTAAGAATGAGGATAATATTAGCACCTGCCTACTATTGCGTAGAACCCTCTCATGGCACAAAAATGACCTGGAAGCTCCCAGCAGAGGGTCCTGGAGGATGTGGTCTCTGTGGGCTTGTTCTGGGGTTCCCAGCAGATGGTGACCTGGTGAGTGTGGTGGGTGTGTCTATGCCTGTAGAGCAGTTTTTGTGTGCTGCTTTAGGTGTTCCTGTTTTTTTTTTTCCAGTGGTGTAATATCACAGTGTGTGAAAAGCTGTGTGAAAAGCTTCTATTTCTTGATGGTGGATGTGTCTAATGACTTTGGAAGGTATTTTTCCTGGTGTGGTTGTCAAAGTGACAAAAAACGATCACTCACAAGGTAAAAAAAAGCTTTGATTTGCATTTAACATGAGCTAAGCTTCCCACCTGTTCCCTCATCTCATACAACAGAATGATTACTAACCACAATGATCAACTTCTCCTTTGTTTTGACAGTAAATGACATCAGACTGTGTAAACAGCTACCTCACTGTCTCAATATTTTCACAGTGTGTGTTCTTTTTCTTAGTAGTTCATCATCACTTGAATTTTAATAAACATAATTTTCAGTTTTCTCAGCTCTTCAGCAGGCAAAGCTACAGATCCACAGTTCCAATCGGAAAAGCATGACGTCACCTCATTCAAGGTGAAACAGAAGCGAGAGTCTGATGCCTGACACATGTAATGGCTTCAGGATGACACATCAGTAGTGTGGCTTTAATAAGCCGTGACTGAGTGCTGTCTCTACCTTTACTCAGAGGTGAGAGAACAGGGGGTGTGGCCACTGTGTCACAGTGTAGGGCTCCTGCGGCTGCCTTTAGAGCAAAATGTATACCCTTTTCATTCTCCTGGACTTCTATCCTGCTGTAAAAAAGAGGTAAATCAAGTCGCTGAGGTCTGTGGGTGACAAACAGTCAACTGTGGCTGGATTTAATCCAGAAACATCCAGAATTGTGTGAAGTACAATCACTTCCTGTGCAGCGCTGCAGCTCTGACCAGATGAGATGAATCGCCTCAACTGCAGCAGTTTTCTCTCATAAATATTCATATGGTTTGGCGTGGCATCACGCAAGCGAGAGAGCGGAGGACTCCAGGAAACCAGTGAACCCCTCACCGAGCACCGCACCCAACTCCCACCACCCTCCCCCTTCACCAGCAGCAGCAGCGCGCTGCCCAACACCACAGCACAGCCAGATTTATAGCCACTTATAAAGATTAGTGATGCATCCTGCATGCCGCACTCTCTTACTCACACATACACACGCAGAGATTGCAGTCTTACACACTGAACTATTCGATGAAACATTGCAAGTCTTTGTTTTGATTATTTATTTCGTCCCCTTGTGCTGCAGGCCATGGTCATGCTCTGCTTCTGTGGTTCTAATAGAGAAAACATGTTGCTGTTAAATAGAAAAAATATTACATGTTGATTGGACACAGGTTTGTATCTGTGTGCCAAAGAACTTCAAAGTTTGGGGACAAGGACACAGAGTTTTCAGACCACAGGCATCGAGTGAACTCCACCATCAATCATCACAGGGACATGAGGGAAAAGGACATGCAAAACACGAGAGTGATATTATAAACAAGAAGGAACAAATGAGAGAGAGTGGCAGAAACAAAGCTGTCATTAGCTCTTGGTGATAACACCACATCATTCACTTTGAAGACAGGTGTGTTCTGGTTTGAATTCATCTGTTCATTATCTCAATTCAAGTACTACAGTCAGCCCACAGTAAATACAAAGACCAGCAGAATTACATTTTGTTGGTGTCTCGTGTGCTGGTGCTTTGAAAACCTGAAAAAATCTAGTTTGTTTTCTGCCTTCGTAAGATTCATGTCGCTATTTGAACAGTGATTTTGTGTAGATGTTATCCAAACCGATAAACAAATGCTGGACTGGTTTGCTTCTGCTTAATGACTAGGTAACCAGGCAGTTTGCATACATATAAATGCAGATTAGCACGGACACTAACGACAGAATTAATTGAGACTTTCAAACATGCTTCTGCTGTCAGCTAAATCATAGGAACTGCTAAAAACTCAAGAGCTAGATCTCAGACTCTAAAGGCCTGAGTTAGGATGTAAATGTTATAGTTAATGACAGTACAATCAAAAACAAAACAAAGAAACTGAACACATACGTCTCGTTTGGAAGAGCTGCCAAACATGTCAGCACTGTTTAGGTTTGCAATGTTTTCTGAACATATGACAAGACTTCTGGAAAAATGTCTTTTAGATACACAAGACCAGAGTGGAGATATTTGTCCATGATGTGCAGCATCACTTTTGGAGAAAACCAAACGCAACATATCAGCAGAAACACCTCGTGCCATTAGGCACGACGTTGGAGGGCTGATGGACATCTTGCACTCAGTGAGATGAACTCCTCACTATATCAAAGTGACCAAAGTGGCATCTCTCTGACATCTAAAGTTGGCACAAATTGGGTCATGAACAAAGAACAGATCCCAAGCACAGCCAAAGTAGTCCAATCAAAGTCCAGAAATTAACCTGACTGAAAGGATGTAGCAGGACATTAAGAGCGCATAAAAGAATACACACAAACCTTAATGAACTGAAGTAATGTTGTAAAGGCGAGTGGCTCAAAATTTCTCCACGCCAATGTGAGTGATTTATAAAATCATACAGTTTAATCGTACTCTCTCTCTCTGCTGTGAACTTCAAAAGTCTTCACTCAGACTTTTCTGTAGGTCGCTTTTTTATAGAAACGAAAGTAGTGACAAGTTTGATTTACAGCTGATGTGATTAAATTTGATTTTTTTAAAGTGTTATGGCCCTTTAAAGAAGCTCTTAAATCTAGCAGTTTGTGTCTCCTGGCTTCCATCCCTGGAGAAAAAAACAGTTAGGCATCACTATGTCAGCCACTTCAACCTTGTCAGGCTTCATCATGAGCCAGGAAGTTCAAACAGGTCGTGACCTTCAGAGATTTCAGCACTGCGTTCAAAACCGGAGCATCTTCGCTGACCTGGAAAACTTTCACATTTCAGTTGATTTTAACAGACCTGAACTTCAGAGAAATGTCACATCAGCTTAAGCAGCCAGAGTCACACATGCTCATACACAAAGTCACAGCAGCACGCCGCTTGCAGCCAGATCAGTGGGTATTCTGCGTGTAACGCTGGGCCACGAAGCCTGAAGCTGTGACATCAAACTGCATCAGCAGTAGGAGGTGACAGCATGGCTGCAGGATGGCACACTGCTGACATCACAGTATTTTAATTATTCCCACTGATGAGGGATTTTTTTTGTGATGTAGTGTAAAAAGTTATTTGATGTCAGAGTTTCAATCAACAGCACAGTATCCTCTGAACAACGGGAAGTTGAACCTCTTTCTGATGAAATGAGCCCAGGTACTTGAATTTTTTGGCTTTTTATTCAGAGACTAAATCATGCATAATGTAAATTTTAGTAAATATTTAATTTGAATTAAAACATGCTAGTTGGTTCTTAAAGCTTAAGTTTATGTGTTGACCTCAGTTTTAGTGCCATTCTTTTGTATTATGTTGTCCTTATGTGTGAATTCTAGTAGAGAAACGGTTTTTGGTTTACAGTTTACAATAATACTTGATTATCTCATGTTAAATTATTTTTGCACACCTCTGTTGCTTGTGAAGCTCGCACACAAGAATTTCACTTGCATGTGCTGTACCAGTCTACCTGCACATGTGATGTGACAATAAAAGTGACTTGATTTGATTTATATTTTACAGTGTTGGTTCAGCTCCCCCCTTTTAAGGCTACCCTTCCTTTAAACACATGAGGTCTAAATCTAAATCTGGTGATGACCCTAACACTAAGCCTTTTCTCTAAAATACAGGGTTTGTGAGTTTGGGGCTGGACCAGAGGCTTGGGTTAGTTTTCAAAGATGACCTCACACTGTTAAGGTAACTTTCTGCTGATTGGCTGTCCGATGCAAACAGAAATTTTGACTAGCATTAGGGATATTTTTCTCCTTCTCATCATACAGAGCCAACAGTAGAAATGACTGCTTTTGGCGTACAAGAATTATGTATACATAAACTTAGATGATCTTCACAACTAATGACTATGTTTTCATTATCATAAGTGCTGATATTTTGTGAGTCCTCTGACCAACCCTTCCTCCAACCCACCATCAGGATAGTTCCTAATTTGTCATAAGATATCAAATTATAAAATTTAATGATCCGACTCCAATCCTAGTCACAAGAGGATGAATCTTCCTGTCATCCTGTGTCTAAATTTAGCTAAACATAACTCAGTATAAGTCAAGTGCTGTGCTGGCTTTTAAATTCAATTCAATTCCTTTTTATGAAGCTTATTAATGCATGACTGAATTAATCCTGCCAGTCTCTCGCTACACTCTCCACTCAGTTGCGGACAAGACCCCATGATATGTGAGCTCGACCACTTGCAGCTGCTCCCTGACCTGGAGTCAGCACACCACCCTTTTCCGGCTTTTCTGGTTGACTTACGGATTGGTACTCATAGTGATGCATATACTGTATCAGTCTGCTGTGGTTTAACAGAGCTGGGTGTGAAAGCAAAGATAGACTATCCTTCCTACCTTCACCGATGCCCATGGGCGAGCTACGGGTAGTGGCTGAGAGAATGAGACTGCAGATATCAGAAGCTGAAATGAGCTTCCTCTAATGGCCTCTCTCCTAGAGCCAGTATGGAGCTCAGTCAGTCGAAAGGGCTCAGAGTGGAGCGCTACTCCTCCACAATGAAAGGAGCCTTCTGAGGTGGTTCAGGCATCTGACTAGAATGCTTCCTGGACACCACCTTGGGGCGATGTTTTGGGCATGCCTACCAGAAGAAGGCCTCAGGGCAGACCCAGGATATTTTGGAGAGTTGCATTTAGGAGAAATGGATGGGGATAGGGTAGTCTGGTCATCTCTGCTTGGGCTGCTGCCCCAGCAACCTGGACTCAAATAACAGGTTTAAAATAGATAGATTCATGGCTGAATTACCCCTATGTACTCTAAGTCATAATTAGATGGTGCTTTGAAAGCACCATCTTCTAACTTCTAAAACTACCTTGTCTACCAGTTCCCTGGTGATTTCTGATTCTTTCCACACTTGTTTAGCAAGTCTGTGTGACCATTATTCTGAAGTGTTAAAATATTTTTACAGTCCAATTGTACATAAGCAAGAAAAAAAAGGTCTAAAGTATGTATACTGATTGTGTTACTGGCAGATTTTTCATGGTTGTATGTCTTGACTGTTCTTGGACCAAACAGCATCGATGACAGGCCAGCCTCTTTCCATTTCCAGCTTTAATTATCATCCAGTACGTGCCCAGTGTTTGTCAGGATACCTTGTTTGTTCTTTCCAAGAGTTTTGTAGTACTTGTTGTAATGAACATTGCAGGCTTTAGCAGATGCCAACAGGGCTTTATGCTGTTTGTGTACTTCCTTTGATCTCGATGTAGTTATTGTGTATTTTAAACGTAGTAATGCTGTCTTGTTCCGACTGCACCTGGCAATGACTTTCCTCCTCCTCCACCTGACGTTCTGGCTGTGAATCAGATGCTTTAAATGTCTGGATTGGCTTTAATTGCAGCTCCTATAGCGAGCTCAACGCCTCCCTCTGTGACCCTCATTCATATTCAGCAAACTACCTTCATCTTTACAAGTCATTTAATTTTCCACACAGATTTCAAATCACATTTATTAAGCTTTTCATTCCCCCTCAGGTGTGATACAAGTGAAAAAAGCAATGTTTTTCAATGAGAAGAAACTCATCAGACATCTTCGTCTGTCAGGTCACATTAGGAACCAAATAACACAGAGGTTTCAGTGCACTGGCTTACTAAAATATGTTGAAATAGCTTCCGGGGAATCCAAATAATAAAAAAGTTCTACTCTTAACATTAACATTTGAGGAATCTGAGCCTCACCTGAACATTTCCACTAAAGCTTCTTCAATATTTACGTTAACAAGGCTGTGACTCATGCATGCTGTCACCTCTCAGTCTGCAGGTTTCCTTCTGATAGATTGGACGGTCTAACGAGCTTTTCCATCCTCCCACTCTGACAGCTGATTGGCTGCGGTCCCGGCTCTGTTTTACCCAGCAGCTCCATTAATGTTTCTCTTTGAGAGTCTCTGACACAGCAGGTGACAGAGATGCTGCCAGAGCCGATTTAGCATTTAAGTATCAATTATTCAGGAGGACCTGTCGATCATTTGCTGATAAGTCAGTGAATGCTCTTTAAGTAATCTCTCATGATCTTTTTTTGAACAGTGGGATATCCAAACAAGTAAAAGCTATATTTGAGAAATGTAGCTTGATGCCAATTACTTTCCTCAAGTAACCAAAATGTAGTGCTGAGCCTAATAAAAAATCTAAGATGCTTATACTAAAACTTTAATTTTCTGTGAAAGCTGGTACACAAGTGTTTTCAGTGGCCGACTTTGAACCACAAAAACCTTTTTGATGACAAACTGGTATTTGTGCTGGAACAGCTCTGTGGTGCCACAGCAAAGGTTGCTAAGAATCCAAAGGCTATTTTTTAACAACACTAGTATGACCACTGACAGGACAAACTTTGCTGTGTTTTCTGTTGTCTTCTTCAATCTGTAGCAGACGCATTTCGGTACCTCTGGCCAATATGGATTGGTTAAGGCACTGATACATTCGTGTCTCAAACATCATGACCCCATCTTGACATGGGTTATGGCAAGTGCTGGGTGGGATAGATGTGGTCCAGATATTACATCCCACCTGACATCTGGATTGCATAAGGTGGAACTGTGGATGAGTTGTGGCAGCCAAAATCGTCTTGAGTTTGTGCCATCAGTCAAGGCTGAAAGGTACTCATAGAAAAATGCAGATATGGGCCACATGTGGGCCAAATATTTAGTACCATCTGCTCTCTAATGTGCATTATGTGGTCAACCAAGGGCACATCATATCATCCGTTTTCTTAACCCCTTATCCTACTCAGGTTATGGCCGTCGCTGTGAGAGATGATCCAGTTGGATTTATCAAAGAGACAAAAAGGAGTACAAGCGTCATGTTTTAGTTCACTCGTCCTCATTCTCACAGATGCATATGTTTCACTGCATCATCATCTCCACATTACTGTAAATGGAGTACTTTGAGTCAAATAATTTATTTAAAACTGCAGATCACACACAGCTTGACTGTTCATGCTTAGCTACAGCAGGCATTAATGGTACAGAAATATATGCAGAGCATTACAGTCAGTAGGAATGGCTTCTATCGGCAGACATTTGTTTTAACATTTTTACAATAAAAACATTAGAAAACACTGTAAAAATATCTTCTCCTGACTTGAGGTGGAAAAGTCTGTGATAAAAGACGAAACACTTTTCTTTCCTTTTTTAAACATTCCTTAAAGCTGCTCTTCATGGTCTGTGTTAGATAAAATGATTATATCCTGGTGCCAGAATATTTAAAAATATGATGTGGGAAGTAGCTGGAGGCAAATATTAAGTGGAGGCTTGGCAAAGTAGTGCTCACCCGGGATTGGATGGATATCAATGACTCTTGGTGCATATTTACATGAAAGGTTAAGTATTTAGCTCCAACAGAATACTCAACTACGCCACAATAATAAACCCATAAGATCATTCAAGTAAAGAGCCTTAGCAGTTTGTTCAAGGAAGCCCGGCCCCCAGTTAGAGATTCAGAGATTATGGCCGGCCGAGTAACCACGGTCCATTCAGCGCAGCTCTAAGAGAGTGAAGGTCTGAGACTGGGAAAGAGCTAGTGGACTACAGCAAAGCCTGGTGCCAGTACTGATGATGTGCTTGTCATCCTAGAACCTCACCAATACAACGCACATATTTAAAGCACTTTTTGTCAATCTCCTGTTGAGTGAGCAGTTGGGTGGAAGAGACTCGACACCAGCCAACAGTTCAGCCAACAATGAAGAGGCACCACCATCACCACATCAAAGAAACTGGCTTACCAGGGTGCACAACGTGAGCTTCGGTCTTTGACTTCACTATTTATGTTTGTATCAGCAGCGTCTACCCAGCATCGCTCATAAACTTGTATTTATTCTTCCAGAAATTTTTGAAGGCCTTGAATAAATTATTAAAGGAGAAGGGAAACTTTCAGAGATTTCTCAAGTACAAAGCCCTCATTTTCTCCATGTCTAGACTAGAATGTGTTTGGAAACAACTGTGAGTCAAGGACATTGATGTTTTTAACCAGTTCTTAAAATTCTGAGCTAATAATTGACCAAATCTGTAACAAAAACAAGAAAAACTGTTCTCAACAACATCTCAACAAGAATACATGTCTTGGTTTAAAATGTGCTATAAATAAAATCTTTCTGCTTTAAATCTTTAAAAACCCTTTCATACATTTCTGGAAATTTATAACAATTTATAACATCATTTAATATTATTGACTACGATGACCTGGATGACTGAGAACCTTCACAGAACCTTCACAGACACATTTAATATTATCTTTTAATCACTTAGCTAGAAATGGAAAGCAAAATTATTTAAATCAAAAAACTTTTTTTTCTCTATGTACACGCTTGTTATGCACTGTGACAGTCCAGAAGCCCAGAAAAGTAACTTCAGCATTCAGCATAATTAATAAATAAATATTATATGGTGTACATATGTGACAAGTGTTTTTATTTATAAAAAAAGAGTAGACGTTCTGTGACTTTTTGATCACAACAAAACAGACTGTAAATCAAATAAATTTGTATTCATATTTTCTGATGAGAGGGTCTCCCTGGACCATTTTTGTACATGTTGACTTCAGGGCCATGTGGCCACTGTTTTAACTGCATTTGGTTGGAAACAGCCCTGTGTTGTGGGAAAGTGTGAATCATTGTGTTGGGCATTGTCAAATAGCCAAATATTTGTAGTGTAACCTAATCAGATTACAGTGGTATCGACTTGTGTCTAATCACGAAGCAAAATAGATCGACTGTGGTTCACTTCATATAGTTCAGTGAGAAAATCCAAGTTTGAAATAAGTGATTTATTTCAGCAGCACAAGACTACAGGTGGATGTCGGGGTGGTGGAATAGTTGAAACAGCAGGCAGCGATGCAGCACAGCTGTGGCAGGAATGGGAGAGAGTGTTTGGTGACGTGATGGGAGGAGGCCAGCTTGCTGCCTTTGTTCTGTTCGGGAGGGTTCAACAAACAATGCACATGTCAGAGGTTTGACTGAAGAACAGCAAAAATGACTCTAACTAGATCTAGTTAACAGATGTGTTGTTTTAATAAGGTTGAGTTTTAGTTTAGTTTTACTTTTAATCGGTTTCAGCATTAGAGTTTTGAATTATTTCAGTTTTGGCAGTGTAGCTTTATTTTTCATTAAGAAGAATTCAAAGGGCCTCAGTAAACAGTAAACAGGCATTAAATTTGAGCATTGGGGGGCCACTAAACACTTCATTCCTAGTTGAGTTTGTACCTTCACTAGATTTATTTTTAATGGAAACGTTTACTGTTCCTCCTACAACCCTTTAAAACCGGTCGGAGCGGGCACGCTCCGTTTTGTGCAACTACATTTAAATCCCGGTAGCACTGCAACCACGTAAGCTAGCGCAATAATTTTTTTTGCATATGAAACCGGAGGAGTTGTACTTACATCTTATGCCATCAGCTTGTCCTAAGTCACAGTTTCCTTCCACATATAGCTTTGCAAAAACTGCATAAAAAGCACTTGCAGCAACAAAAACATAATATTCCAGAAACACGCTTTGCCGATCCGATCAGCTGTTCATAACACTTCCTACCTCCATCAGCACGAACTATCACATGTCCGCCATTGCCTGCCCGAAACCGGAAGTGACGTCATTTTTGCGGAAATGTAGTTTTTTACCATCAGGGCCTTGTAAGGCTATACTGGTGTTTTTAAAAGTTATGTTTGACTTTATGACTTTCTGTGTCATTTCTGGGATGCTTAGAAGTCAAATTGCACTGCTGGAAATAGTTTATTTTGATGCATATGCTGTTATTTTGCAAATTTTCATTATAATATTTATTTTCGTTTTTCCTGCAGTATATAAAAATTGGTGTATTTAAAAAATAAAACTATGAAGACACTCAAAATAAATTTCCTGTGGTGGGAAACTATTTTGTGCAACTTTTTTGTATTTACAGTTTTGAGAGATAAGCCTCTTAAATTTCTCTAACTAGAAATATATGTTAAAAAACAAAAACAATTTTAAATTTGTTTGTAGTTTATTGCACTTTTTTGCAATTTATGTAATTACTATGCACCTAATGCAGACATATTATTAAAATTTAGGCTGTAATTGTTGTATTGATGTATAGCAACTTGAAATGCTCCCAAAAATCGCTCCACAGCATGTAAAAATATAATATAAGCTCTGGCGGACTTGGTTCTATGGTAGGTCTTAAAGGGTTAAGTCCTTTGTGTTTTTCATGTTGTCACTGAAGAACATGGCAAATCTACACCCATGCACCAACACCTTGTCGGACTTGTGCCAATTTTAACCCAACTGAAAAAAACAAAAACTAAAGACATTTGACTTTTGAAGCTTTTTAACAACTGCTTTTAGTTTTTAGTTTAGTTTTTACTTTTTTGAAACTTTAAAAACCTTGCCGTGCATTTTAGTGTGCTGACAAAGATACAATGAAACCAGAGGAGAATACAGACTGACAGAATATGTGTGTGTGTGTGTGTGTGTGTGTGTGTGTGTGTGTGTGTGTGTGTGTGTGTGTGTGTGTGTGTGTGTGTGTGTGTGTGTGTGCGGGCTAAAAGGGTTTGCCCTCATCTCCATGACAATCAACACTTGTCGCCCCATCTGTCCAACACTCACACACACCTAGTGACTTCATACAGTGCTGTTAGTCACACACAGTCAGGGGTTGTGGCAGATGTAGTGGGATATAGGAAGAAGGGGAGGAAGCCATTGTTGGCTTTTTGACCCACACACACACACACACACACACCCACAGTAGAGCAGATGGGCCCGTCTTAAAACAAAGACTGGCTGCAGCTTGGCTGACTCTTCCTCTTGGAGGAGACAGCAAGTTTATTTAAACAGATCTGAAGGCAGATGTGTGAGGAGACTGGAAATGCTGTGAAATGTAACTGCTTGAATTTAAATTTTACAGGAGTGGAGATTTGACCTCACTCTGAGTCATAAGCTGCTCTTTGCTGCTAAATATTTATAAAAAAGCTTTCTAGAAAAATGAGACTGTGTTGGAAAGCTCGCTGATCCTTCCCCGTGTATGCGTCTGGAGTTTTCTCTTCCAGTAGAGCTCAAAAAGAGCTCAGTATTTAAGTTTTATAAATATAGTACCAGTTCACAACAATGGTCATCTCAGGGTATCTCAAGGATACATTAGGTTTCTATGGTCTGTTATGTCTGCCAGGCTCACAGCCGACATCAAGTGCATTCAGATATTTCCAAAATAAGACGTCTTGTTGCATCCTGCCTTCAATTTTGCTTCAGCACTACTTAATGTAGTCAATTTTCCCGTTCTCACAAGTAAAAAAAATATATATATATATTTTAAGGAACAAATATAAATGTGTTTTCTTGCAACTGTTCAGTTAAAAAATCAGACCAAATGATTAAATAATAAAAAAGTCTTATTCACTCTTTAGTCTTGGTTGAATATTCAGCTGCCAGTACCTTAGGGGAAACTCTTAACTGCTGATTTTATACAAGGCAGTTTACGCTGTGAGCATAATCAGGCTCTAAATTTGCGCAATTATTGGCCTAAAATCCTGAATTGCATATGTATTTATCCTCACATATAGATTTTTCTTAACATCTTAATCCAGCAGTCACCAGCAGAGAGCACAAAGCGGTTTTATGGTCTCAGATGTGTGTAATTTCATGCAATTTAAAAGCATCAGTGGCTTTTTTTGCCTCTTTCAGCTGTGATCCTTTGATTTCACCCTTTCATCTGAGCGCATGTCGAGCTACACAAATACACATATCAGACATGAAAGACAGAATAATTGTTTTTATGCCTTCAGCCGCGGACGGCTGGGTTTTGTTTTTCCGTCCAGCCATCCGTACATCCAGGTCTCATGGCATGAAATCGCTAGAAAGCCTCGTTTCTCCAAGGAGGCTCCTTACATTTGGAACAAACGGTCACCTCAGATTTGGTATACAAAGGTGAAGGGTTGTTGTGACTTCACATATGCATTTGGCACTAACTTAAGAATTCATGCGCACAAATGTCTAACAGGATAACAATTATGTACTTCTTTTGTTGTTGGTTGCTCCTCTCCTTTTTCTTGTCCTTTTCTTCTTCTTCTTCTTCTTTCTTGTACTTTTTCTCACCCTTCCTATCTTCCTGTCGTTTTCCTTCAAAGCCTTAACTGCACATATTACATACTTCTGGACATAAATGCAGCTTCGTTGGAGAATTTTAGAGCTATAAATAAATAAAACTGTACATTTACATAACACAAGGCTCTAACAGAAATCAACTTTAAAATTAGCAGTTGTGAATGAGGGATTAGTGAGAAATGAGAACTAAGCCTGCTTGTTAGTCTTAGTTGGGAATGTAGTTTCACACTATCTGAACCCACTAAGCTGAGATGTTAATATAACAAAATGTGCGTGTATACAATGACTCATCCTAACCATGGTGACATGGAGACAGCTCAGTTACTTTTAAAGTGAACTGCAGCTCAGTTTTCAAACAAAATTAATAATCACATTACATAAGTATATAAATCCACTCATAGCTGCAGCTGACCAGTTGCAGAATAGCTTAAAAGACCATATCAGGCTGCGTAAGAAAGTACAAATAATGAATGTAAATTATTATTATTGTTATGCAACATTTAACAAATGCTACTGCTAAAATAAAAACTTTTTTCATCACTTTGATTTGACTTTCACCTTATTCTGTTAGATGAATTTGAGTAAATCAGGTCAAGTTAAAAGCTAAAGCTAGCTTTACTTGCACCCTGTTGCAGTGCTGTAAATTACAATAAAAATTATAGATTTAATTTGAAAATTGCACACAGATAAAATCTGAAGGGGTGAGGACCAAGCACAGGGAGTAACAGGTGTGCTACCTCTGAACAGGACCTTACATATTTGTGCTGCTGGTGGATTTTGGAGCATTTTAAATGGGAATGTCTTGATATGGTTTGCTGTCCAGTTAACTGTTCTATCAGACCTCCAAAGAAAACTGTGGCTTGGGAGAGAATTTCTAGTATTAAATTTATATCTTAAGGAGAGTTAATTAGCAATCTGTTCTTATCAGTTCTACATGGTAGCTTGTTAAATCAGGAAGCTAGAATTAGCTTTTAATTAGCTTTCACATTCTTGTACAAATAAGGCTTCATCTGGCTTCTTCTGTAGCTCTCTTCCTGTTAAATGGAAGTTCTTCCTCCCCGCATTTGCCAAGTGATTGCTCATAGTGAATTATTTAATCAGCATGGTTCTCCCTCTTGCCTTTCCTCACAACATGAAGTTTTTTTCATTACTATTATTATGTCCTCCTGTGAGACGCAGTTTATATCATCAAAACACTGAAAAGGCATCAAATCACAGCAAACCAGACTCCAGTTTTTATCTTTTATTCCTTTCCAAACCAATTTTTGTAGTTTCAAAACACATTAAAAAGTTATTTTTGTTCAGATGATGAAGCTCATTAGGGTGTAGTCTAAATTAAGCCCTCCCCACTCACCTACAAACAACAACCTCTATTTCTCCATATTTTCACAACACGATCACGCAAACACATCAGCTCAACGGCAGCACATTCACAACAACCTCACAGCACGCACAGACTTGCAGGACACATAAGCAAGCCACGCTTGTTCATATTAGTGAATATTCACACACATAGTCAGACTTATGGAGTCTCTCACCACACTTCTTTTTCTCTTTCTATTTACAAACAAGGGATGTTTCCATATTCTCTCCACCTGTCTAAACGAAACACCCAGCATACATCATTAGACATACACGCACAATTAAGGGCATGCTGAGGTTTGTCACATGGAATGTAAATGGAGCTGGCACCAGAGGAAAGAGGTTAAAAATATTTAACCAGCTTAAAAAACTACAGGCAGATGTTGTTTTATTACAAGAAACTCACAAACCTGTCACAGGTTTAAATGAACTTAAAACACCTGAGTTTCCTAACGTGTTTGCAGCCGGTTATAATTCTAGACAACGGGGAGTAGCAATTTTAATACATAAAAATGTTAATTTTACAGTACTCGATACAGTTATAGATCCAGAGGGTAGATTTCTAATTATTAAACTATCAATATTGAACAAAAAACTATGTATTGTTAGTATATATGGTCCAAATGTTGATGAACCCTCATTCTTCCACGGTTTTTTTAGTGCACTCTCTGAACACCTTGATTGCACACTCATTCTTGGCGGTGACCTCAACCTTGGACTAAATGAAGAAATGGATAGGCTCAACACAACAGGAACTCAGCGTAATTGGCAGTCCACAAATATAATCAAACAGTATATGAACGACTTTGGTCTTTGCGATGCATGGCGCTCTCTTCACCCCACCAGTAAGGAATATACTTTTTTCTCGCATGTTCATCACTCTTACTCTCGTCTGGATTATTTTTTGGTCAGCAGCTCACTGCTGTGTGACATTTCAGACACTGAGATTCATCCTATAGCTGTCAGCGATCATGCTCCTGTATCTTTAACACTAATGCACAAGAATAATACTACGCCAAGTAAAAACTGGAGATTTAATATATCACTACTTAAAGATGAAGACTTTATTAAATACTTTAAAAAGGAATGGACTTCATATTTAGACTTTAATGACACTCCCGGAATATCTGCTTCTGTTCTATGGGAAGCAGGGAAAGCTGTGATGAGAGGTAAAATAATTTCTTTCTCATCACACAAAAAGAAAGAAGAAAACAAAAATATTCAGGAATTAGAAAAAAACATCAAATCACTAGAAGAAGCCTACGCGTCCCACCAAGATCAGGAAACATTGAACAAAATATGCAAAACAAAACTAGAATTAAATGAAACTATTAATAAAAAAACACAATTCCTTATACAAAGACTTCGCTTGCAGAATTTTGAACACAGTAACAAATCAGGTCGATTTCTAGCTAACCAGCTAAAAATAAATAAAGAAAAAATAACTATATATGCTGCTAAAGATTTATCGGGGAACACAATATATGATCCTGGAAGAATAAACAACATTTTTAGGGACTTCTATGAAACTTTATACTCACCACAAATAAACCCATCTAAAAAAGAAATTGATCTGTTTCTTGACAACGTAACTCTTCCAAAATTACTAGACAGTCAAGCAATGGAACTGGATTCGCCACTGACGCCAAGTGAACTCCAGGAAGCCCTGATAAGTATGCCCAATAATAAGGCTCCAGGTCCAGACGGCTTCCCTGCAGAATTCTACAAAGAATTCTGGACAATTTTGGCACCAGTATTCCACAGCATGTTGCAGGAAATCGAGGAAAAGGGCAGACTACCACCAAATATGAATTCTGCCAACATTAGTCTCCTGCTAAAACCAGGCAAAGACCCTTTATTTCCCTCAAGCTATCGTCCAATTTCTCTTTTAAATGTAGACCTTAAAATAATCTGCAAAGCTCTCTCAAAGAGATTAGAGAAAATGACCCCCCTCTTAATTCATCCTGACCAAACTGGTTTCATAAAAGGTCGGCACTCCTCAACAAACACTCATAGATTACTTAATTTAATAGACTACTCATACGATAAAAACATCGAAACCATAATATTATCTCTAGATGCAGAAAAAGCATTTGACAGAGTTAATTGGAAATTTTTATTCGCAACTTTACACAAATTTGGTTTTGGAAACTCTTTCATAAACTGGATAAGAATATTATACAATTCCCCAACGGCTCGTATCAGAACAAATGACCAGACATCCTCCAGCTTCTGTCTCCTGAGGGGCACCAGACAGGGATGCCCACTCTCCCCTTCACTTTTTGCAATTTTTATCGAACCTCTAGCAGCAGCATTTAGACAGGCTACAACAATTAAGGGCATAAAATGTAAGAACATAGAACATAAAATCAGTCTCTATGCGGATGATGTGTTGCTTTTTCTGCAAAACACACAAACCAACCTCTCTGAGGTAATTACTTTAATAAACTGGTTTTCAAGAGTTTCAGATTATTCAATTAACTGGCCAAAATCTACAGTTCTCCCCATTAACTGCTCCTTCCATAATTCTTCCTCTGCCCCACTGCAATCCGGAAATATTAAATATTTAGGTATTAATGTCTCTCCTAAGCTTTCAGACTTAACTAAACTAAACCACATCCCACTTCTAAAGAAAGTAGAAGGCGATCTGACTAGATGGAAATCTTTACCCATATCACTCATGGGAAGGGTCGCCACTATAAAAATGATGATCTTGCCAAAAATAAACTACTTATTTTTGATGATCCCTAACAAACCATCACAAGATTGGTTCAGATCTCTGGATTCATATATTTCCAAATTCCTTTGGAAAGATAAACCCCCGCGTATTAGCTTAAAAACGCTACAAAGAACCAAGGATAGAGGAGGATTAGATCTGCCTAATTTTCACCAATACTTCTTAGCCAACAGGCTTCAGTTCATCTCAGAATGGTTAAAACATACCTTCTTAGTTGAGCCCTGGCTAGATGTTGAACAGGCACTATGCAAGGATCTAGAGATTTCAGACCTACCATTTATTAGCTCAAACATCAAAAGACATGAATGCTTTAAAAGTATCAACATCAGCTTTTCTCTAACAGCATGGTGGGAGTTTCTAAAAATAACGGAGTCTTCATTAATCACATGCAAACGTACACCTATCTGGAATAACCCTGACATATTACAAAACAATAATATGATTAATTTCCCAGAATGGAGTTGTAAAGGAATTAAATACTTAGAACATATATTAGAGGGAACAGAATTTATTCCATTTGACAGACTAGTTGAACAATATGGGATCAACAAGACAAGGTTTTTAGAATATCAACAAATTAAATCCATAGTAAAAAAGAAATTTAACCTCAGTCAAGTTGAATTACAAACACCACTAAGTGCGGCACATTTTCTTACTCTTAAATCCCCCAAATTATTATCTAAAATATACAGAACACTTTCTAAATTAGATGAATCAATATCCCTTCCTACTGCAAAGTGGGAAGCAGATTTATCAGTCAACCTAGACCAAAACTTCTGGTCTAAGATTTGCTTAAAAACTTTTAAATTAATTAAAAATCCCAGTCTGCAATTAATACAATACAAAATACTTCATAGAGTGCACTATACAGGTCATCGGATGTTCAAGATGGGCTTTACATCTTCCAACAACTGCTCACACTGTCAAGGCAATACACCAGACAATTACATCCACGCTCTTTGGTTCTGTCCACCAGTGCAAAAGTTTTGGCGCGAGATATGTGAAGACTTATCAAAGTGTCTGAAATGTAACATTCCAACTTCCCCCTTAGTGTGTCTACTGGGCAGCTTAGATAATGTCACTTCAGAAAAGAATATAGCCCATATGATCTTCACTGCCCTATGCATAGCCAAGAAAACAGTCCTCATGAACTGGAAAAATAAAAATAATCTTAATTCTAACCAATATAGAAATTATCTATTAGATTACATTAGTCTTGACACAGCCTCTGCCACCACATTAGATCAATTGCTCTGGGCCCCTTTTATCAGCTCCATCACCTAGTGGGGGTGGGGGGTCATAGTTTGGTCCCGCCTTCACTGTTGTGATTGGTGAGGGGGTAGGGACAGGCTTAGGGCGTCGGGGGGTTCCCCGGAGGCATCTTCCTTGGGGGGCTCAACCCGGGGTAGCGGTCACGTCCGGTTGGGGGCTCTGTTGGCTCTCAGGTGACTGTTTCCTCGCGGCTGCGTGCAGCGGGGCTAGGGGAGGGTCTGTGCTGACGGACGTGGGTTACTGACCTGGCAACCTGGCTGCCCCTGGGTGGGTCCGGGATGGGCGTGAGGTTCTGGGGGCGCTCCGTCTCTGGGCTGGGGCCCGGGCCGGGCCTCGGGGGCTTGGGTCCTGGTTGGTGTGTTGCCGGGGTTGTGGGCGGGTGGGTGCATGGGGGCCCGGCCCTGGAGCAGGGTGCCGCCGGTGCGTCGAGCCGCCTGGGGGGCTCTTCAACTGGTGGGGGGGATGGTCACATCTTGCAGGAGCTTTCTTCTCTTCAGGAACTCTCTGCAGGAGGGGGAGATACAGGAGAGGTGGAGGAAGATCTCAGCCTGGGCGTTTACCGTCTTATGTAGTCTGGAAGATGTGTGGATGGTGGGGTGGGTGCAGTTTTCTCTGTGGTGGGGTTGGGTGGACTGTCCAGGGCTCTGTGGAGCCGGAGGGCGCTACTGCACTGGGCCCCGGTCTGATGGGCCTGGGCCCCCCTTCCCTGGCGGGTCGCGAAGGGTGGGAGTGCCTACTGGGGTCAGCGGGGGAGCTGGCCCCAGGGAGGGGTTACCTGCCCCTCCCTTCCTTCCCTCCCCATCTCCAGCTGCCTCCCTCTTCCCGCTCCTCCACAACCACTCACACATGCAGGGCCTTGGAGTGGGGGTATGTCACCAGGGTGCAGAGGAGGCTACCCCCCCGTCCCCTTCTGGCTGCCTCTGCCTCAATTTTATCCCACAACTTAGACATTCACATTATTCACACTCTCATTACACATACATATAGGATCTTGGGGGTGGGCACAATCACGGAGTCCAAATTACCATCAGGGTGTATACCTCACCCCTGACGTCGTTGCCCACCTCTCAATTTTAAATACACTTAGTCATTGAGGGCTAGCAGGAGGGACTATGCGCTTACCTGCTGCTCCTTGGCAGGTAGCTCCATGCCCTCCTGGGTTTTAATTGCACCTTAGAACACATATGCATCAACACTACAATGAGCGGGTGGAGGGAGGTTTGGAGTCTTCTCCCACCCCCATTCTCTGTGGCCTGCTGGAGCGGGAGGGCTAGTAGGAGGAGTTGGCCGTCCGACTGCGGTCTGGGGTGTGGGGCCTCCCTGCTGCTGCGGAGTCGGGGTGGTCTGCCTCTCCCCACCGCAGGGAAAAGGGTAACACCACCTGGGTCTGGGTGCAATTCCCCCCTCCAGGGGCAAGGGTACCTAGACCCGGTTTGTAGAGTACGCTTGGGGAGTGTGATTGTGTGTACAGCGTCTCTTTATGTCTGTCTCCACGTTGGTTGAGTGTGGAGTGAGTGCATATGAGAGCATGAGGGTGGGAATGGATGTTTGTGTCTGTGTGTGCCCGTATGTCTGTGTCTATATGTCAGGTTGGGTATCAGACGCCACCTCTCTGGGGACACCTCAGGCCCTCCAAGGTTTGGAGGCCTATCTCCACCCACCACCACTTCCCCTGCCGGTGGCGGACTCCCTCAGGTGTCGGTGTGTTGGTGGTTCTTTGTATCTGGGGGTGGGCGTCCGGGTACACACCGGCTCACTCCTTGGCGGCCGCTTGTCGGGGCCTGGGGCCTGGGGCTCGCTCGGGCCCCTTTGGAGGTGGGGTGCCCCCGGCCTCTCGGCCTGGGGCTCGGTCACTCAGGCACAGCTGGGGGCCGGCGGAGCTCACGGGCGCGTCACTGCAACTCCCCCTGACTTCTGCTCCGCGGCTGCTGGGCGAGCCCTCATCTGGGACTCTCCTCAGCTCTTACTGGAACAGTGGCGCGGCTGCCCCTCTGTTGGTCTTCCATGGTCTCTTGTGTTCTGGGGGCCTCTGGATGTCTGGAGTTTTGATCTCCTCCATACCCACTTCACACCCTGGAGGACGGGGCTGTGGCCCCCCCACACTCCCTAGCAGATCATTACATGGAGAAACCTTTGGAATGCAAGCATGCTGATCCACACAGGTATGCACACATGGGTATTCACAGACGCGGACTAAAGCTTTCTTGGCTGCTGCCTCAAAGCACACTGTGCGCTGTCTATCTTGCGTGCTGCACAATATCGTTTATTATTTAGTAAATATTGATATCTATGACTAGCTAGTTTATTGTGATGGTGCTTTGTTTTCTCTATTATTATGTTGCTCTTTGTTGTTTGCTGTCTCCTCTGTTTGTTTTTTTTGTTTGTTTGTTTTTTTCTCCATACAGGTGACCCAGGAGTTCTTTTTTTTTTTCTCTCTCTTCCCCCCCCTTCTCACCGTCTCTTCTCCCCTTTGGTTTTCTTTCTTTCTCTCCCCCTCTTTCTCTCATTCATTCCCCCTGTCCTATTTATTAAAAAAAAAAAAAAATGACAAAGGATGAACTGAAGCTCTGCCATCACGTAATGTCGCATACTGCTGTTTCTGATGTCATTTAAAAAAATAAAATAAATAAATAAATAAAATAAAATAAATTAAGCCCTCCCTTTCTTTCTCATGAAGTAACAACAGACCACAGTGAGGAGCATCCGCCTGCAGCAGCTCTCTGTTCCCCTGGAAACTGTTTAATTGAACTTTTAATAAGTTCAGTTCTGGCTCATTATATCCTAACGCAACAGAATAAAACAGCATGTTGACCACATTCTCCGCTTTGCCTCACAAATACTTCCGTTGGAAGTGAAGAAAGATGATCCCATCAGAAATATAAACACAGAATTAAAAACACAAACGTTTTTAAGAGGAGATTGGCTCACACTTACAGCTGCATTACTAATCCTGTGAGCAACCTCAGTGATGTCAGACGAGCCCTGATTTCCACCAAAAACACAGGTGTTAACCCTTAAACAGCCTTTTGGAGAGGACAAAAATATACTTGACCTTCGAGACAGAAGTGCAAAAAGTCTCTCTCACGTGAGCATACACACAGATACACACACATGCACACATACACAGCACAAGGTGGCAGCTGGACATCTGACATCTGTTCAGTCTTTCAGAAACGCTGACACTCCCACATCACTGCTGTGTGTGTGTGTGTGTGTGTAGGATTAATTGTTGACTTCGTATGCCTCTGTGTGTGTCTGTGTGTGTGGATGGAGCAGGGATTAGTTCCTTTCTACACTCATGTGTATGCATGTGTGTGTGTACATGTGTGTGTGTGTGTGGATGTGAGAGAGTGTCTTATGACAATAGGGGCGGGGTGGCAGTTCTCTAAAAATGTCCTTAAACCATGTTGAACCTCCGTAAGACTTTAATCTCATGTAAATTATAATTTAATTAGTGAATTTGAATAAGAAAGCGACTGAAGTACAGTGTGAGTGTGTGCATGTTTGTGTGAGAGAGAGTGTGTGTTATAAGCTGCTGACTTCATTGTGTGTGTATGAGATTAATTTCCTACCATGTGCATGAGCAGCATTATTATGAGTCTGTGTGTGTGTGTGTGTGTGTGTGTGTGTGTGTGTGTGTGTGTGTGTGTGTGTGTGTGTGTGTGTGTGGACCAGGGGTTGAGGGGTAGTGCGGGGATGCTGGGTCTGGGCAGCAGGTTTCTCTGGAGTTTCTTTCACTCCAGAGGGTCATCACATTACACTATAGTTTTTCTCATTTACTACTACTATTTTATTCTGTTCAATAAATAATAAAAAGCAGATTGGCTTCTGAAGCTGCTTCAGTGGAGACACAGTAAACAAACAAACAAAAAACTAACTAACACAAAGTTAATGTGTATGTGAGGATGGGTAAGACTGACATAAGAAACTCTAGACTCATGACAGGGTTTGCCCTGTCATGAGTCTGGAGTCTTCGGGTCTTTGGAGGACCTTTAAGCATCATCTATACTATAGCCAGGGCTGCACATAAGTGGTCCGCAGGTGTGCATTCGCTGTCAAAATAAAAGACGCCCACCAGATAAGAAGTTGCAATGTGCGTTTGTGTACATAAGATTTTCTGGAGGAGGACAGACATTTGTTTAGAACTCTTAAAGATGTTGAAGAAGCTCCTTTAAGCAATTGCTTTGGTGTTCTTCTAACGCAAAACATATTCTCAGAACTTCTCGGAATTTCAGGGAATACGCGTTTCTTTTGCGGTGATTTACATGTAACGTAACGTAAATTGACTTTTAGGTCGGTTAGTATTTGGACAATGCCTCGCAGAGCATGTCAGAGGAGGAAAATAAAAGGATTTTCTCCCAAGTATTAAAAAAAAATGCTACATTTAAAATGACCAGCTAATTAGCTAATAGGAGATCCAATTGACACCTTATTAGCTGACAATTCTACTGTTTAGACTGCATGTAACTCTTTTATTAACACTTTAACGTTACCAAGTAAGATTTTTTTTTGTTAGCCATTTAAAATATTCATCCACTACTTGCTAATCTGTTTTTGATTCATTCAGCAAAGAAATGTAAACTATTCCTGATTTATTTTTCTAGCACTTAGAAAATTCAGTTATCATTTCTTTAACCGTGTTATTGCATAACAATTTCATGTGACATTCATGCATTTAACAAACAATTTTAACACATTTTTACCCTTTGACTTGTACATTTCTGTTTTGCTAATTCTTTTAGCATTTTTGCTTAAAGGAAATACTTCTCCACTCAAGCTTTTTCCACTCCACTGAGTTTTTTTAAATTGAATTTTACTTCATCATGACAGCTAATCTTTCTACCTTGGTTACTGTGGGAGTGGCCCTTGGGGTAAGCCTGGTTCTTGGAGTAAGGTTGAACTGGTGATGAATCACCGCTATGCTACGCCATGTTGGCCTTAGGCTTTCATTTGGTTTCATGAAATATGGCTTCACTATGCCATACTTTCCATACCAAGAAATCAAAATTACACAGTTTTTAAAATCATGAAATCCTATGCCTGCAAATAATTGCTTTGAACATCAGACTGTCTGAAGGATAGTAGGGTGTCCATGTAACTAAGGCAAAGACTGCTCAGTGGGTGTATTTTGGCTTGGTGTGTGTATTTGTATTGGAGAAGCTCCAGGAACAGTAGGGTGCTCTCTGGACTCACAAAGCCCTGCAGGGCAGCAGACTGCTGGGCACGCCGAATGTCCCGACCCACTGAACCCTCTGGAGGTTCAGGGACACCATCTGCACAGGGAGACAATATCTATTGTACTGCAACATTACACTACAAAGACTGCATTTTAGTCACAGTGTGAGTTGTAACTTCTTGCAAATGTTAATCAACTACTAATGCATTGATTATCATTGACCATAAATTTTGACAGCCATTGGTGTTCATCTGTTCATCTTTTTCTTTCTGATTACTTTGACTGCAGATTGTTCACAGAACATGTTTAGAACAAGTCACAAGTGTGTCCTACATGCAGCTTTGATCCACTATTATGTGGAGTGTTGTTAATCTTTGAAGTAAATTGGACTCAGTGTTTTCTTCTGATTCATAATACAAAAAAGTGTTTAAAAAATCAAGGGAATGCTGCTTTAGTAAGTAGTTCTTCTCCTCCAGAGGACAGAGAAGTGGTGGAAACTGAGTAAGAAAACAAGTAACTGTGTGTGTGTGTGTGTGTGTGTGTGTGTGTGTGTGTGTGTGTGTGTGTGTGTGTGTGTGTGTGTGTGTGTGTGTGTGTGACAAAAGCCTGAGGCTACAGCAGCTTGCTTGTTTCATTCATTCTGTTGGTTTAAGACTTGATCCTACAGGGAGACGGAGCACAAGGAGCAAGACATGAGAGCAAGGGTATAAGTAAAATTAAAATAAAAAATCCCCAGATACTCACATGTATCTTTACTGTAGCATACTTTCTACATATGACTTGTGTGTTTCTTATCTTGGGGAAGAAGAACTAGAGTAAGAAGCTCAACAGTTCAATATATTTTTCCACTGTGGAAACAATCTCTGCGATCTCTGTCCTAACACACTGGTTCAGTGTTGATTGATTGAAGTGTGCCCTTTACAAAAAAGAAAAAAAGAAAAAAAGAGTACACTGATTTCATATTATTTCTATTTTCATGTGATTCGGCGTTTGGATCAAAATCTGGATGCAGGTGCAGAAACAGCACACGTACCTGTGTCTGCTCTGTATGGATGAGTGCTGACTGAATGCTGTGTGTGTCTCAGGTGTTTCAGCCTTTCTTTTGTTCTCTTCATCAATTTCACTTTCTTTCCAACAAAGGAGCTTAATGAACTATGCTGTGGGCCAGGAAGGGATCTTTTCAGAGGAAGGAGGGAGTATTACAGAGAGCAATTACTCTCTGAAATGGCTTACATTGTATATGAAAAAGGCCTTTGAAAAAAACAGAACTTTTATCTTTTAAAGTCAGTGAAACCCTGTGAATAAGGCAATGATGTGAGCCTAAATGTAACTTTCTGTTGAATAAAGTGACCGTGATTGAAATATTCATAAACAGTGTGTCATTAGCTTGGCTCACACTGCAGCCTTCCTACTCTTTGTATTTCACCTGTTACTCGGATTATATTTGTTGCTTTTGCTAAAGGAGGCTTTTGCTTCTGCTAGATCCATTCCAGCTGCATAAAGGGAAGGATTACTCCTGTCTGCTTTTGAGAGCTGGAGAAATAAGCAAAGCTTCAATCTATTCATCTGACTCAGAGAGCATTTGGGAGAAAGCTTGAGCTTTTCAGACAGATGCATCGTGGTACTGTAGGATGAGGCATGAGAAAACTGCAGATAAAACAGGTAGCAACCAAAGCAGCACACCCTGTTATGCTGTAGGTTATGTATGGAGTGTTTTACCTGGCAGGAAAAAGAAACAATAAACTAGTGTGTTAGATTATCTCTTCCACTTGTATGGAACAAGAAGACTGTGTAATGTGAGCAACAATGCATTTTCTCTGCTCAGGCCTGCATCATGGGGGCAAGGTTTTGGGAATTTGCCACAGTTTCTTGTGTTTGTCTCACCTGCACCTCATTCAGGACTGCTACAGTCAAAAGACAGATTTTGATTCCAGCTGCAGTAATGTATATTTGGTGATATCACTTAGCATGTTAAATCAACCAAGAAAACCATAGATTTAAAAGACGGGAAGTTAATCTTGGGGAGCCCACAAAAATACATATAAAATGTGTGTCTAGAAACAGGAATCAGTTGATTAAAAGTTAACAAAAGCAGAAAGACCACAGAAAAGATTCATGGATGTAGCGAAGGAAGACATGCAGGGGGGTGGTGTGACAGAGGAGGGTGCTGGGAATAGGATAGGATGGAGTCAGATGAACGTCCAAGAAAAGAAGACTATAAACCAAGCATATGCCGTCCGGGCTGGGTGGATCTGGTGGGGTTGCTGGCAGAGCTTGACTTTGAGGATTATTTGACTAACTCTATGCCTGATTCGCTCAAATAAGCTTATGGCGCAAGTTAGTTTGCTTTCTCACCCAGGGTGACATTTTACCTTTTAGTCTGCCTGTTTTGGTCAAAATCTTAGGTAATAATGTGATCATAGTGTGCTGTACAAACCAGCACAGTTAGACACATCCTTGATGCTCAGTTTATGTGTTTTTCTTTAGACGAGTCAGAGCAGAGACACAGTCATGTGATGTGTGTCCCCTGATGTGTGCTTTATGGCCTGTGTTTGAAAGCCAGCCAGGAGCTTCATGTCGGGCGACAGTTAATGAAGCCGCGGAGTCTCAGAAAAGCAGCAGCAGCCGGAGGGGAGGGCGTTTAACTGAGCCTTTAGCACAGATATTTGTCCAACCTGGCCTCGTGTTCGCTCCTGGTTGACTTCGAGATACATCTTTAACCAGAAAGAAAAGTGTGTTTATTAATCTTTGCATGAATAAATCTCCTCTAAGATTGCCTTCATTTTTATGTTCTCCACATTACTGAGAAGTAGTTTCATCCTTTTCGTCATTAAACCGAGCGGGGCTTCACAATTTTACAATCACATCCTACTGTGTGCAGACTTCATTTAACCTCAGAAACCATGCGTCCAACAGCTCTGATTAGAATTCAAACAGAGTTGAATTCTCCTGGGAAGGCCTGCAGACCTTCAGGTCTGCAGGCCTTCACTCATTTATCTGGAATTACCTTGAACAGAGCAGCAGGCAGACAGAGAATCAGTGTAGTTCAAGGGGGGGAAAAAAGAGGCATGAACGTGAAAAGCAGCAGAACAGAAAGCATAAAGTTTCTCCTCTGCCGGCTGAGGAGTTTTATTTCTCCCCCAAGGAGTAGTAGAAACAATGTTTTTACAGTTTCCACTCAATATAACACTAAAAGCTTCAGCAAGGACAAACCAGCAGTGAATAACCTGCAGCGCTGCTTTGTTTACAAACCACACAAATAATTCTGATATTACAACTTCGCAATCAATCAGAGGAAAAAGGGGGACGATTGTCATAAATAGAGAGAGAGGCTTTTTCTCTGTCAGGTGTCCTTTAAGACAAAGGTGTGGAAAACAAAAGGAAGAGCGATGAAAAGAGCGAACTGCTCAGTGCTTTTCTTTGATAGTCGAATCCTGCTGAGACTCTTCTATGTAAACATTTATAAACTAATGGAGCACACGTGTCACAGTTATCATCACATTAACGATAGGTCGAAAATTACTGCAAATATTCTGCTATGTTGTGATATTTCGCTCTATTGAGATTAGTTAGAAACAATGTAATTAAACCTTTATTGTTAATTTCAAGGCCTGTGGTTGGTTCCTAATTATTCTGATACTTACCGTAGCTTTCCATACCAAAACTGAAAAATGTGATACTAGTTTTTTTGTGTTGAGTTGTAGTTTTCTTTTCAGACCAAGTGCACTTAGACTTACAGGTAACCTGTAATGATTACTAATCATCTTTTTACACACAGTTACTTATTTAAATGTTGATTTTATGCCTTTAAACACTGTTTACCAGTTTGTCCAAAACATTTTATCCCCTTTTTGTTATGAACACTCGTTTCACTATATGTAGAGCGTGTCTTTCTTCTATCTGTGGCACCTCAGCTGGAGGTTTCTTCCTGTTAAAAGTGAGTTTTTCCACCTGCTTATTCAGCTGGGGTCATCTGATTGTTAGGTTTTTCTCTTTATTAGTGTAGGGTCTTTGTCTTACAATATAAAGAGCCACAAGGTGATTGCTGTTGTGATTTGGTGCTATATGAATAACATTGACTTGAGCTGAATATAACTGAATTAAAAGTTTCCTTTTGTGATCCTTAGTTGTTGTTCTGCTGATTTATTTCAGTGTCTTCTTCTTCTTTGTTCCCCACACTCCATCTCTATTAGCTTGGTCCTTCTTTCAGTTTACTTCCTGCTTTATTTTGAAGTCTAGTTTCCTTGAGTAGCTTTTGTATTTACTTCCTACCTTTGTTCCTCTTCCCACCCTCATTATTGTGTTCACCTGCGCCTCATCATCCCTTCCCCCTGTGGCTGTATTTAGATGGATTATCCTCAGCTGGACTCCTGAGTTGCGGGGGTTGTCTCGTGCAGTGGTCCACTGCCTTCCTGTAATGAACATTTCATTCAGTAATGACAGTGTTTTTACATAAACATATAACTATGGTTGAATCACCTACTGAAATACATTTGTTTTATTTTAAAAAGTTAAGTAAAAGTTAAAAACCAATTCAGCTCTTAGTCACTTAGTGTTTAACTTTTTTTAAACACAGAAAACTTGAAGATGTTGAGTCAGTACAAAGACAATTTTAAAGCCCATTCCTGGAGACCGTGAGATAAATTATTGCATTAGTCTGCTCGCGTAGAGAATAAATTTACTATTAATCATCTTCAGGATTAGAACTTCTTTTTTTAATCACGAAAAACCACCTTGGCTGAATTTAATATTCAGACTTAATGTTGGTATTTCTTCAGACAAAATAAACAGATTCTTGTGTTCTATGTGTTTCTTGTAAATCTAATTTAATACATATGTGTGGCTGGCTACACAGGGAACATTAATGCAGCACAGGTGAGCGTGATGAAGCCACAGTAAATTGCAAGGGAAGGGACAGTGACAGAAAGTGTACACTGATCAGAAATGAAAGGTTAACAGTTCATTGCTGTGATAGCTGGGTATCCAACACATGCTAAATTTCTAATGCAGTATTAGGAAGGTTACTTTTAAAATGTATTCCACTACAGATTACAGAAACATGACCCAAAATGTATTTTGTAACGTATTCCGTTACGTTACTCAATGAGAGTAACGTATTCTGAATACTTTGGATTAATTAATATATTATCATGTTTTTTACAACTATGTACTATTGCTGTGTGATTTATTACTATTACAGAAGGTTACTCACCATACGAATACCAACTAGATTTTTAAATCTTAATATAAAAGGAGTAACAGTAGGGTGGACATTAGGTACGGCTGCACTTTTTGCAGCGATCTCGTGTAGAAAACTATTCCGCGCGTATATAACCGGAAATTGGAATGACCAAAAATAGAGAGGGCAAAGCCTAACATATGTAACAGGAAAATACAGCCGTGTAATCCATTCATTTCAACAAAGTAACTGTATTCTGAATGCCACCTTTTTAAATGGTGACTGTAACAGAATACAGTTACTCATATTTTAAATACGTAGCGGCGGTACACGTATTCCGTTACTCCCCAACACTGTTGTAATGGCATCACAAATATATTTTCCACTTGCTTTAATATGCATGACTAGAAGAGAACAATCATAATGATGGTTCAGCTAAATCTTTTATTTATAGTTTTCACCCAAACACAGGTAATCTGTTTATGCGAAGTGACAATTAGCCCGAGAAAAACTACAAAAGTGCTCCGATTTTAAGCACACATCTTCATTAAAAACCATCATCATGGCAAATAAAATGAGGTCAAATAGTTTTTCAGTCTTAAAGAACTCATGATACCAAAAATGTGTGTGTCTAAAAGAATCCGATTAATTATTCCTCTACATTCAGAGTTGCTTTCCGGAGGTGCATCCAGCCGTAAACATCATAAGGACTTGGCTCCTGTGAAGGACACCTCTGAAGCAGCTAAAGTCACAGAGGAGACGTTAATATTTGTGCAGATGTTAGTGGTGATTCTGCTGCCGAAGCTGATGCTAATGTACGACATGAAAGTCAGGACGTCTCCCGGTGCAACATATGCACACACCTCCCCACACACAAGCTCGCAGGTACATAACACACAGACAATGCATTTTAAGGTATCAATCAGGCTCGATGTGACAAGGAGGAATGTCCTTGAATGTAAATTATTCAGCAGAACAAGACAAAGAAAAAAAGAAGAGACTGTTATTTTCTAGCATATGACTTCTAAGCTGTTAGATTCAAGGGTATTCTTGTTTAATTCCATAGTTTCTTAATGTGTTTAAAGCTGTGTTAATCAACTTTTGTCCATGAAGAGACAGGAAAGCTTAGTATCAAGCTGAGGGGCACAGCCCTCATATCGCCTGCTGCAGTCTTGGCCAGTGGCATTGTCTAGTTGCAGAAATGTCAGCTTTGTATAGACGTCTACAGGAAATGGACAAATTTTCCCACTTCAATAACTACCTTAGCATACATTTCACTCCACGGAAATCTTTCAACTCATCTTTAATATAGCTGGATGTTCATTTTATGTATATTAAGGTCACAGCCATTCATCGATTTTCTACCATTTATGTGGGTCATAGGCATTCTAATCTAAGAGACACCCAGACCTCCTCCCTAACCACCTTCTCAAGCTCTACTGAAGGGACTCTGAGGAGTTCCCAAGTCAGCTGAGAGACATACTCTCTACAGCATGTCATGGGTCTACCCTGGGGCCTCCTGGAGGAGCTGGAGGAGGACCCAGAGCACCTAACCTACAAGGCATCCAGGACACATTCTAGTAAAATGCCACTTGAACTGGATCTTTTTGATGTGGAGGAGTAGCAGCTCTACTCTGAGCCCCTCACAAATCACTGAACTCCTCCTGAATTACCTTATCTGTATAGAAGAGCCTCATTCTTTTGGTCACTTATTAATACTGGATTGGACAGTGAAGGCAGAGGACTCGATGTTCCTGGAAGAGCAAGATAACCCAGGGTGTTATTTAGAGAGTGGTCACCTTGTGATTGACAAGTTAATACATGCATGTCTTCAAGACTTGCAAACCCTAATATTTCAGATAATGTCAGGTCTAAGACGGCTTAATGAAGTCAGTCAGTACATTTTTGTGCTGCTCCATAGAGTTCCTCAAGGCTTTGCAGGACTTTGTAGGTCTCCAAATGGGACTTTTTCTTTTTTGTTTTTTTGGCATCCAAAATTGGTGTTATCAAGGCACCATCTTCAAAAGGCTTCTGTGTTGAAACACAGGTGGTGCTCTGGGATGTGAACACAATTTTCCTGTCACATTGAGTTGCTTTTTAAACCCCTCTGGTCTTTTGGAGAAAGAAAATGGGGGTTTTAAAAAATGTAAATACTTCTTGATGTGTGTTAGTTAGAATTACTCATTTTCTCCACCTGATTGCCAAGACTTATGAGAACCATTTCCAAAAGCAGTCACATATTTGTAAAGCAGACGGCTAGGGATTAGAGTTAGAGTATTGGTGATGATGGCTTAGAAACTACCTCTGACAATAAGCTTGCTTTCTGCAGCTACCGGCAGCTGAAATGAAATGTTACAGAGCAGCTTTCCTTGCACGTGGTCCGGGTCGGGATTGCACTGAAATTTTGGGTCCGGATATTGTTGCAGATTAAACTGTATTTTGGCCTGGAGCCCGTCTGCATGTGGGGAAATAGGAGAGCCAAGTGTTAGAGCGGTTAAATGGAAAAGGCCAGTCAACCAGGAGAAGCATTGATATTCAGAACACACACACACATACGCATCAACACACACACGCACGCTGGTCCTGTAGCTCATTCTAGCTCTCCACACATCAGTGGCACCATCGAATGAAGATTGAATATCCAGAGAGAGAGGTAGAGAGAGAGAGGGTGATAAAATGAGATGTGTGTGCTGCCTCAGTCGTTGGCTGAAACCTCTGACTTTAAAGTGCGTTCTGATTGGGTAAAATTGCAAATAAATAAATAAACAAACAGCACGTCTGTAATCAGAGCTTGTGATTCCTCTCTGCTGCACTGCTTAATTATGCGTGTTTATGTAAATGCAGACTCTTGATGAGATGGTAATGGATATCCCAGATTGACTTTAATGGATTCCAGAGAGACTGAGAATTAAACCAGCCTGTCTATTAAAGGGCGCAGAGGTGAAGGAACCCCCCACCGGGAACCCACCACCTCCACACATCCACCCCCCTTTTTCTGGCAGCCATGTTGGAGGCTTAGCTCTCTGTGAAGCTAATGGCGGTGTGTCTTTTACAGCTGAGTTCAACAATCTTGTCTGCTCCATGTGGCTGATCATCTCAGTAGCAGCTCATCATGTTTGTGTTTATATGATTAGAATTTTTGGCCTTCTAATCGTAGCAGACAGAACTGATATGGAAGGGTTTTCAGTGGAAACCTTAATGACAATGTTCTGAGGGCTGTTTCTAAGAATTTTGTAGGCTCTTTTAAGAAGTTATTAAGATTTTTCAGGGACATTTTAAGACAGTTAAATTTTGAGTATGGTCTTTTTTTTTTTAGCTTTTGAAGATTATTCAAGATGCTGTAACAATTTCTGGGGAGGCTACATAATGTTATTGGGCAGGTTTGATTGTGGTTAATATTACGTCAATCCAAGGTATGAAGAAAAAATTTCAGAAATGGTCTTGGCAGATTCAGCATACTCCAGATTCAGCATATGATGATTAAAAATCTAAATAAAAATGTGCCAGTAAACTAGTGTTGTAAAAAAAGAGACATGAGGTGAATGCTGCAGCAAAAATACAAATTTGTTAATTTGGACTGGTAAAATAAACATTACTATTCCAGATGATAATGCCTATCAGGGATAGAAAAAGACTTTACATGCAACTGAAAAACTTGACACTTTTCTGGAGATTTAACTGCCAGCTTTGCATTACAGTGAAGAAACACTGACATACATATATTCTTTAAATTGGACTACAGCAATAAGTAAATACTGTGTGTCTGTGTTTGAGAGATGAGCGATCCAGCAGATTGACAGAGGAATTAGAAGCTGTCTGCACACACAGAGGACAGGCTGATTACAATCAATAATCTATCAACCACTGCCTGACAAGATGTATTGATCAGTATGAAGGAGAGAGAGAGCAGCGAACAACCCATAAATACACAAAGATGAACACACCCACACAAACACACACACACGCAGCTGTCAGGCAGCAGTTTCTGTTTCAAAGTTCACTGAAGTCGGGCAGTTCAAACGGGATGAAGCTCGGGGAATATCTTTAAATATCTGTCATTGATTGATATATTTAAAATGGCCTTTTGGTGTTATTACATTAAAAACACTCAACTGTAATCTAAATGTCAGGCACACTTTTCTTTTAAGTACTATTGGAACAATGTCTCTATTTGATGTAAGCCAGACAATTTGGCTGTGTTAACATGCTGGTTAGCACCATAAGCACTTGCTTTCATCTTTGCTGTTGAATGCAGACATAAGAATCGAAAGCAGCTTTTTAAAAATATTTTTAAGGCAATTTTTTTCAATGGATGCTTGACTTCTATTAGATTCAATTCAGCTTTTATACTGCTAGATTGTAGTACTGTGTTTCTTAGTTTCATTTATTTTCAAAGCCCACTCAGGCTAGGGCAATTAAAGTTATTACAATAAATATAACACTCAACTGTAATCCTAATGTCAGGCTGTGATTTAAATGGAAAGATGTAAGATGGATAAGGCAAAAAAACTGCAGGATTGCTCAGATTTGATAGCAGTGGCTGCTAGCATGCTGGTCAGAGCCACAGGCAGCTTCAAATGCTTTCATCTAATATCAGGAGCTTTTTTCAAATACTTGTAAAGGTAATTTTTTTAAACTATCGATATGGTAGAAATCCATGTGAAGCAATAGATGGTTAAATACAGACATTAGTTCAACTTTGTGAACACATTCTGCATATTAAGTAGAATAAATAAATTAGGGACAAGTCTCTTGGTGGAGGAATGGTTTTGGTTTGCTTTTTATTATTTATTATGACTTTTTTTTTGTAATTGATCAACATTCATAGATAGAGCCATCCTTTGGATAGCATTGCTGCATCAGAATCCCCCCCCAAAATTTATCAGTGGCTCCAAACGGTTAGTCATCTGACTGTATTTGGGATCCAGTTTCCACATATGGGATCCTTAGCATTTTAGCGTTATATTGCTAAACAAATGTTCCAACATATTTACATCTTTTATGTCATGGTGAATTTATTAGTCGCATTTTTCTGTGATTTTCCTTTTAACTTGTAGAACAAAAAATAGCAAGATCAGACTTGAAGAAGCCACAGCACACAGTACATATTTCTGTAATGATGCAAATCCCGAACAAGCCTCCAATTTGTCACAGTCTGACTGTAGAGGAATGAAGAGATATCACTTAACTTTTTGGAGAAAAATAAATTGCAGTTAGTTCATTTGTAATGTGTGTGGTGTGTGTGGCTGTGTGGACGGGTGTGCTAACAAGCCAAAAACAAAGCACCAATAGCCAGTAATAGAGATCCAGCCTGTTTATGGCTTGTCCACTGTTCACTATATAATGTCTGTAAAGCTGAACTGTAGTTGTTATCTGCTTATATAGTGCGCTATAATGGTGGTTTGAAACAACAAAGTCTAGTGTCCAGAGGATGTACATTACATTACTCGACTAGTACCATCATGCATTGTCGCCTGTTTGTTATCAGGGGGGAAAGGGGGAAAGTAGAGGTGGTATATATGGAGACAATGTAATTTTCTTACATGTTGAGTACCTGGGATGCATAATAATTCTCAGATGTTTCAGCCTTGCAGCAGAATTCTTTAAATAATATTCAAATACCAGAACCCCATTGAGATTTCAGTTTCTCAGTCCAAACTGTAAATATGTTTTTGGTATGTTGTAAAATGGCTCTCATGAATATTATACCTTGAGGCGTAGTTTGTTTTATACCAAGTACATTCATCAAAAGCAGGCTAGTTGTAGCTGTAGTTACTATCAAGCTTAGGTAGCTAAATACAGTTCAGTATGTTATAAAACAAGTTAAATGTGCACATATATGCAATATTGTTTTGTTTTGTTTTTTTTCTTCTGTGAAAATATTTCAACTCTCTGCTATAGTTAACCAAAGATACCAGTGCTGAGGTTTCTGTGGCCCATTGTTTTAGGAGCAGCAATAAAGGAATGTAATTATGTAGCAGTGATACAGTGCAGTGTCTGAAATGTATCAACAGATTTCTACACTTGTAGTGTAGTGCACTAGTTAGCAAACACTATATAGTGGGTGAATATTTGGCAAAACAAGTGAACAACTTAAACACAGCTCCAGAAACTTGGTTACATACATAAGCAATCACAATCAGTCAAGCAGTCAAACCAGCCCACTCCCTTTCACAAGTGTACCATTATTTATACTAGCTATTAAAATGTGATCATAATACCAAAAGGAAACAAATGAATTAAAAGATGACCCAAACCCAAAACCAGACAGGCATGCAGACATTAGGCACACACACACACAGAAACATATGGTTGGTGTGTAACGTGTGTGTGAAGGTCATTAGTTCCTGTCTGCTCTCTGCACGCTTGGAGCCTTGTTGGCATGATTTCTTCCATATCTGACCAAATTACCCACAACACCACAGCTACTGCCAACACACACAGCCCTGAGTGTTTGCATGTGTCCCCGCTCACCATACGGTGCACGCATGGACTATCTCCACTTCGGCCCTTCAATACTCAAGGAAACTGTGAAGGAAAAAGGAGGGAAAAAAACTCCTGGAGGAGAATCTCGGTTTGTACAATGAAGCACTTTATTGTTGCCTGTTTTGATAGAACTCACAGAGGAGGATTATCACAGTGTGATATTAATGTGCTTCTGTATAAAAGAAAGCCTGAGGTTCAGTCTCAACATTCATTGGAAATTCTACAAATAAAAAAAAGCAGAAAGCCAAAAAAAGAGAGAACACAATAGAACACACAAAAAATAGACTGTGTAACAAAATCAACTCATTTAAATGATGATATAAACTAAGAGGTTTTAGAAATGATAATAGCAGCAGGATAAGATGAACAATGCCAACAAGCTATTCATGTTCTTCATTTTGGCGGGATGTCTTCTGGAGGAAGTCCAGCTCTTCCTGCGGAGGCCCCATCTTCAGCCAAGATGCCTGGGCAGCTCCTCCATATGCCGACAGGACATTCAGAGTGTGCTCATTAGGCCCCCCTGGCAAAAACCCCACAACTCCAAGGTCAGGAGACGGCTCGTTAGGAAGGAGATGCCTAATGAGCGGAGAGATCCTTAACGAAAGAGACATTGTTAACGAGCCCAATGAGCAGCAGCTTAAAACTCTTCTGGGCTCGTTTTTGGATGGAGAAGACGGGAAGATAACAATGACTGATGCAGTTCAGATCACCTCCACAGTCGTTCGTAATAAATACAAAAACTTCTTACAAATCATCAAAACATAGTTGCTACATAAATAAACTCCAGGAAAGCAGAACATCAAATAGAAATATACTCATTTTACTCATTTATGCTAATTTGCACATGTGGTAAAAGTAGTAAAGCTCAAAATCTGGGATGTAGTAAGAGCAGATGTGGTTTAGATTTAGAGTGTTTTATGAAAATTTCGTGAACCTCTCATATCGCGCTATCATGTTTTAAATTGACTGCAAAACTATGGACATTTCCATCAGTGGTCATTTTAAGACACTAAACACACCAAACAAGCTGATTTTAATATTGGCACTAACATGTCACCTTACTCAGTGCTACTGAGCCTCAGGGTCATGAATACAGACCTCTTGAGCTCCATCCAAAAGGGACACAACATTAGCCCATCAGTTGGTGATATTCAGTGTTGGGACTAACGCGTTATTAAGTAACGCGTTACAGTAACTACGTTATTATTGTGGTAACGAGCACGGTAACTAGTTATTATGCCAAAATCAGGAACGCGTTAGTCGTTACTGGGATTTAGATAGGGTCGTTATTCGTTACTTCGTGTGGTAGCTATCGCGGAGCTTCCACAGATTCAGTAACATTAGCAAGTGGTGGAGGCCAGCAGGTGGATGAAGGAAAGGGGAGGCAGGAGGAGCAGAGCCCCGAGGCAGCCGCCTGTCCGAGTGTCAGGCGAACTGAACTTTAGGTAAGAAGTTATGACCTGCAGTCTATCTGGGTCAGATATGAACCAAGTTTAGGTGGAGTTTATTTTCGTTATGCTGACTTTTTTGTACTGTGTGCTAGCTAGCATGACGGAGTTTCTATACAGCTGGGTGGGTGCTATGATGTTACTGATGTTGAACTTTATTTTGTTCATAAGGTTAATTATTAGAGTTGCCAACCGTCCCGTAAAAGAAGATATTACACGTTTCGTATTGAGGTGAAAAGGAACGCAGTTTGTCCCGGAAAAGACACAAAGCTGGAGTTATTCTGTCTTTGCTGCACAGCTGCCTCTTCTTCTCTCCCCTCTCTCTCCTGATTCTACTTCAATCATGAAACTGATCAATGATCTGCTGATCGGCTTTTCTCTCTTGTTTGTTTATCGCCCACAGAAAGAATAAACCAGCGGATGTCGCGGTAAACAACAGCAGCACGTTTAAGCTTGATCAGCTGTTGTTAGAATTTATTTAATATTAATTTCTAGTATCAGCTGATGTTTGCTGGAGCCACAGCTGTAAACCTGCTGGTCATGATATGGTTTGTATATGTGGTGAGAGGGAAACATGAAGATGAAACCAGGAGATGTCCTTACTGAATCATCAGAGCTGTGATGGAGAAACAGGTTTACCTTTTAGGTGACAAGAATGAGTTGAAGGGAAGTTATGAACTGTTTCTGAGAGACAAATAACACCAGGATCCTTTTTTATGTAGCTGACAGCTGGTAACTGTGCAGGGGCGGGTCTAGCAAAGTGTGGCCAGGGGGGCCAGGTAGGGCATTAACAGGGAGAGGGGGGCACAAAGAAATACTTTTCTTTCTTATTCTCATTTAAAATGTCTAGCTTTTAAAAAATAATTATCTGAATCTTACAACAAACGATTGATAGATTGATGCATATATACCATCAAAACAGTGTACATCACTGTCACAACAGCGTTTGTTTTCATTCAAAGGGTTTATGATTTTTTTCTATAATGGTAGTCAAAATGCCCAGGCCAATTTTTTGTCCCAGTCCAGCTCTGTATGCAGCTCATCTGCAGTCTGGTGTTACCTACATCTTCCTGTTCGGAAGGCAGGATTTCAGAGTTCTGAGTACAATTAAAAGGACGTCGACTGCAGTTTTTGCGTTGGATGTAAAAAGCGCACATGACGCTGTAACGTAGGCTAGAATCATGGCGGTGGTCAACGACGGTCCAGGCGTGGGATTTCTCTCGTGGAAATATGCACATTATCTTTTCCTTTCTATTGCTAGGTGGCACAGTGCACTTGTGGCAAGTAAGCAAGCTAGAAGACTGGCACTCTTGCTGGGTATCCAGTTACGGAAGCAACACATTAACAAGAGAATTCTGAGTAAAACCAAAGTTACTTTTCCTAGTAACTAGTTACTTTGAAAGTAACGAGTAACTTGAAGTAACTGAGTTACTTTTGATAGAAGTAACTAGTAATGTAACTAAGTTACTAATTTAAAGTAATTTACCCAACACTGGTGATATTACACAAACCCATTAATGGGGTGTTGCTGTAATGGGTCTCTGTTTTATCGAGATACACAATTACCTTTAATTGCTGGTAAAGAGTGTACTCTTATACACAACTTAGCACAAACAAATGCTCGGCACTGACCACCTGGTGTAACATTTGAACCCACTGGCTATCTTTTTCCAGTGTGCACAGTTAATGTTGTTACATGTAGTGTAAGCCACACATCACACAAGTAAGTTATGACTATAAACAGGAGGGACAGTGTCGTTTTCAGTCAGAGGCCAGGGCTTTTTAAGCGGACTCTGCTCTGTTCTACTTTTGAACTATATTCAGGAACATAATTTACAATATGAATCATCATATTGGATTAAATAAGACGCGAAACTAGGGACTGAGACCATCGGTTTAACAGGAAAGTTTTTACTGTAGGTGGTGATTAAGGAAAATAAGCATTGTTTTCCCTCAGACTTTTATACACTGGATTTCTTTACGCAACCAGGGAACTTGCCTCCTCCCGTCCATTAAAGAAAAAAATATATAAAATGTTATAGCATTCTTCTTTCCAGAGCTGGAAGCTGCATCCATGGGTGAAACAGTGTCACACTTGTTGGCCAATATTGCCGTGACCACAACGAAAAACACCTCGTTTCTCTCTGTGGAGCCAGCGGTTTTGATAACCTAGCAGTATCTGAGGCCCTGCGATGAGAATGGTTTAGTGTTTCCATCAGTTTGCCAATAGCTTTTTCGACTTCCTCCATTTCCTCAAAGTCAAATTCCAGACAAAACTGATAAAATGCAGGAAAAGCAAAGAATATTTTCCAGTGGAAATTATTTCAGCTGCACAGTAAAAAACCAAGTGTCAATTTTACACTTACAGAGTTGATTTTAACTCTGCTTCAGATAACATTTGGTCCCACTCAAAATTAGAGTTAAATTTACTCTATGGCCAGTGTTAACTTTTCAGTGTTAATTGTACTCAATTTAGTGTCAAAATTAACAACAAAATGTGTAAAAATATTTAACACTGAGGGTTATTCACACTGTTCAGAGTAATTTGATTACACTTTATAGAGCTATTTTACTCCAAATTTAGTTTAATAATAACACTCTGATGTGTAATAATATATAATTTTAATTCTCTGTAGTGTGATTTTTTTCATATTCATCTTATGATGCTATATTACTAAATAACTGTGATCTATCCTACATTATGGAAATAACAACAAATATACAGGTTAAAGTAACAGCATTTATTATGTTTCTCAATTCAGTGTCATTTAATTAACGTAACAAACCTTTACAATTCACAGTTCTATGATGCTCACTAGAGAAAGCAATATGACATTTCCCCAATGTCGTAGTTGCAGAAAAGTAACAAAGTTGGTCAGGGATGAACTGTATGATGTACCAAAGACATAATGGGCCCTAAAGAGTTCATCAAGGGCTCCTACAGAACCTGTCGCATTACATGGAAGTGCATGCTTCTCAATCACAATGAAGGTGTGAATGCTGCTTCTTGTGGATCCCTGGGTAAGATGGTAGGGCTGACTGCTTCGGGTGATGTTGTCTAGATGCTGCTGTACACTGGTTCCAGCCTACAACAACACATTAAACAACAGTATTAAGTGACTATCCTCTGACAGTAGATTAGCTCAACTCACTGTCCATGAAAATAGAGGTGATGGAAAGTATATTTTAAACAACATACCTTTGGGAATTTGATGAGGTTATTGACAGCTTGAGATGCAGACATCTTTCCTGGTCTCTTTCGCCCTTGTGCAGATGGTGGTAGCAGATGTAGCAGCAGCAAGATAGTAGACAAGTCACTGTCCCAGCCTACAGACGAATAAACAAAGAATTATTCCAAAAATACATTGAATTGACAGAATTACCTATATAACCAACAATGGCAAATAAAAACAGTCACAATCATACCATTCTCAACTTCAGTACCTGACTCAGCATTGCACATTAACTCCAAGAGCTCTGAGGTGGGGACAAGTCCATGACTTTCCTTTACAACCTTTGCTTTGAGATTGGTGAGCCACCTCTCCAAGAATTTGCTCCCAGTGACCTCACAAAACAGGAGTCGGAAATCTTGTTCTATCTGTAATGCAAAAATACAGAACATAGAGAGGTGTTTGATTGAATCCTGCCTACAAATTACATCAGTATCATTTAAATGATAAGTGAACTTACTTTTGGGAGATTTGCAAACTGAGACGCTTCTTTCCTCCACAGCTTTTCTTTGAATGGTCTTCAACCGCCATGCAATGTATCCTGAACTGTTCTCTGGATCGTAGTAATGTTTCTATGTAATTAAATAAACGAAGAAGGACTATGTTATCAACATTTCTGAGGGCAATTATGTATTTAATGTTGAAAAGTTCCCTTTACTTACATATCCATGTTGTGAATATGGGTCTTCCAGATATGGAGACAGAGCAACAATGTCCTGCGCATACATCACTCTTACGCTTTTAGGGGGAGATGTCCTAATGTATAAATTCAATAATTGGCATTAAACATCACAATTAAAAATAATACAATGTTTAAAATGTTTCTTTATATCTTACATTTTTGATTCTTACCCATGTCATTCTGTCATCTCAGCCTCAAGTATGTTTCTCATCCGTCTTCTGGTTGCATCTCTCAGAGATTTGGTTTGTCCATACTCTTAAACCTTTCTATAAAATAGGAACATTACTTAATATTACTTAACATGTCATTAACATTGTTATCAGTTAATTTACACAAAATACATATTTCTTACTAAATAATGAGCAAAACTCTAAAGTAGTGTATGCCTTTGGCATTTGCTTAAAATAATATAAACCAGTAAAGTTAACTTTATGGTAATGTTACCCACTTTTTCTGAAAGTATGTTCGCTCATGTAAGCTAATTAGCGATTATTAGCTTACTGATAAACGGTAATTTAGTTGTTCAAACTGTGCGATTTGACATGTGACAATGATATTATTTAGACAGCATTTAGAAGAAATACATAGTTAAAATGTTTTAGGTTCATATTAACGCAGTGAGAAGATAACGAACATCTTAACTTTTAGCAACTGCTAGCATGTAGCTACTGGAATGCCATTAAACCTATGGGTAAATGCTGCTAACATGTCCTCACTCGACATCAGTGAAACTATAAAGAGCTACTTAGTTTAAAAATACCTTTTAAACAATGTTACCAGTATGGGAATGTTAACTTCACTTACCTGACTGTGGCAGCTCTTCGGAGAAAATTCCATGCGCATTAGAGCTCTGAGGCCACACACGCCTGCGGACTGGTAATAATCAACACTGTGTGGAGTGAAGTCTTCACTGCGTGACTAACAAACTTTACACTGACTTTTAACTCTGATGTTAGAGCTGGTTTACTCCTCATAGAGTTGTAAATACTCTATCTAGGTTAAAATAGGTTTACTCTGAAATATTGACACTCCATTTTTTACTGTGTGGGGAAAGAAATCTTTATTCTGAGGCAAGTTAGCCCTACCTTGGGCTTATACCATGCAGGACACTTGGAAAAACTGACCCAGTATAAATGCATGTACATGTATTATTACAGCGGAAATCGTAATATTAAATCAATTCATTTAAATTTTATTTTTATATACTTAAATTATCATTTTTTGGTGAGGTATAGAATTTTCTGTTCATATAGATGGGAGTGAAATGATTATGGAGTACAGTATGAACTCTGAGGGACTTGACTTCTTCATACTCAGTAAATCTGAGGTTGGTTCAGTCACTGGGGAGTCAGTGTGGACTGCCTGTTATAGTCTCCATCCTCCTCTTCCTCGTACTCCTCCTCCTCCAAATAGACGGCAGTATCTCTGCCACCTCATCCACATATAAAAGATTATTCTTTTCTTTCTCCCTCTCCTCGTCCCCACCTCCTTTCTTTTTCTTCCTCCTCTTTTCTTAGCTTCTGCCCCCTCCTCTTCCTCCTCCACCTCGGCCTTGCAGTGAAATAAAAGATTACGGGCAGACGAGTCATTATTTTCAGTGATGGCAGTCATACATCATTGAGACTGCACTGGTGAGAGCGAGAGAGGGCGAGAGACCTAGACACTGAGAAGGCAAAAATGAGAGCGTGAGAGAGAGGGGAAGGGAGTGGATCGAGACTGAACGAGAATGAAGCTGAGGATGAGCTTAGAGCTTCTTCCTCTCGTTTTTTTCTCCCCTCTGTCTGAACCAGTCTGTGTGAAATTAATGGCTGCTACACTGACCATGGATCAGACTCTGAGCACGTTTGTGCTCAAACAACTCAAACTGAAAAGTAAAACAGATCAACAAAGGCGCTGTGTTGATGGGGTTTATTAAAAATTTACTGTAGTTAATTGAACTTGCAGATGGAGGCAGATTTCCTCACAATTTAATCTGATCAGTTGAGGGATTTTCATTTGATTGGATGTATTTTTCAGACACATATTCTGATCCGATTTTGTTTTAGGTGCAGCTTCGAAAAGTTTTAAAGTCACAGTGGGAGAATAGGCTGTATATAAAACATCGACTCAAGCCAGTTTATTTATTTATTTTTGTGTTTGATTAAAACCTGTTTTATATTAAAAGCCAGCAAAAAATGACTTTAGCTAAGTCAAAGGACCAATTTAAATAGCCCATCTCCCTCAGGTAGGCCCACATCTTTACCTGCAAAGGTATTGTCACATAATTTGATACCCAGGTGTCGCACAGTGTTGCTATACCCAAAAGACCCCAAAACAAATGGACACAATTAACTTTAATTGCAAAAAGGTTTTAAGCAGTCAACAGGGACGCATCACTACCACCATGATGATTGTAGCTTTGGGATCTGAAAAGATATACTAAACAAGTTTTATGGTCCTGCAAATATATTGGTCTGCGTACACAATTGGGTGGGGGGGTCACCCACCCCAGATGTGCTCCTGTGCAGATGTAAGCATCATGGCTTATTGGTTGACAAGTGGGCCTGAATAGAGAAAGACGCAAAAACTGTGTTCACTAGGAACAAGACAGCCACAAAAAACTTCAAAGTTCAAGTTATAACTTCACCCTTCTCTGAAGCTGACAAGCATAAATGTCCCACTGGCCAGTTGTACCACATACTTTGTACACTGCCTCCATCTGATGAAATGCCTGTTTGTACAAAGATGGACAGGAACATGCACTGGAGCACAAATCTTGCTAAATGTGGAAGTCCATTAAACTTGCATTTTCTGTTATGACCAGTAGGGGGCCATTGGTTTCAAAACACTGTCTGAATGACGCTACTGCTCAGTTGTTTTGAGACTTCGGTACACACTTTCCTTTTGAATTCTGATTTTAATTGTGGGTTTCACATCTTATTTTATACAAGAGATTTATTTTGTAAATTATGGTCCCATTTAGAGTAAAACAGACAATGAAAGCATAGCAATTAGCTATGTTACTGCTGCTACTGGATGAGTGTGCAGTTAGTTCCAATTCATATAACAACAGTTTCTACAGAGCAAAACAAATATGGGGGCAGCCACACAACTAAAGTCAATGCTTCAAAACGTGAATTTACTGTATATGATGGTGAGACCAAAACCTGAGCTCCTCACTAAACCCTGCACTGCAAACTGAGATGCTACTAGGGACAAGAGTACGTTCCAGATGATCAGTCCATTGTAAACAATCACTTGTCTGACAGTTTACAACAGGAAAACGCAAACTCATTGTGTTAGTGTGTTTGCACACCAAACTAGCATGTGTGCACTTTTCTGCACTGTTTTTGAACGTACAGCTATTACTACTGCTGCATTGATCTTGAAAATCTGTGTAGGCATACTTCTCCCCCCACACACTGAAAATTGATGAGGAATCAATAAGGGAATTAATAAGGAATCTGACCTATAAGCAGAATTGATAAGGGCATTGCTGTCAATATAACTGAATATAACCAGTAGGGAGATGAATTGAATTGATTATAGTGTTAGTTCAGACAGGCCATGAAGTCAGGCTTAGCCTACATCAGCTGATGGTTCAGCTCATAAACGTCTATACATCCAGTTTCTAATGAGATGTGCTTTTTATCTTGCTTCAACTTAGTTTTGCTAAACTGCCAGCCACTTTGAAACCCACCCCTACCTCAGCTTTATGTTTCATGCTGTTTCTAACTTAATTATCATTCATGCCTATTGTGTTCTGTAAGGTAATCCAGCATCTGCCCTCCAACCTTTTGGCTAGCCATCTGTACATGTCGAAGGAGATTTCCCAGAACAGAGCCATGTCCTTTATAGCTGAGATTTAGAGCTGTGGCTACTTGTAAATGTAAACGTCAAATTTAGAGCTCTCTCCACTTTTTCCTTGCCTACAGCTCTATCTTCATGGGCTAAGGATGGTTATATCACATGTAGACCTACAATTCTGCAGTTTTTTAAAAAGAGGAAATAGCTGCTTTGTCGGTGAACCCTTTCAGCCGTGGATGATTGTAGCTTTAGTTTGGTGGTGACGAGTACTTGGGACAGCAGAATGGTGTATAGGGGGCTGAATTCATGGAAATGACACAACATGTCATCGAGTGCATCAGTTTGGCTCACTGATGTCTTTTGAACAGTTCTTCTCCAACAATGAAGCTCTATGGCTCAGAGGAACAAGATATCCACACACAGCTCTCTTGCTGGGAGGATACAGTGTTGGTGTGGATCTTCTAAAGGGATTTTTTACTCTAGAAGAACAGAACATTAACCCAAAGACCTGAGAGTTTGATTTATCTTCTTTTTACTTTCTGAAAAAAAATCAAATAGGAGTGTAGAGTTAAACTAAAGGAATATTTTTATGTTCGAACAGTTTTCTCCACCATGCAGTTGCACCATCTTTGTGCAATTTCTTCTCTGTGTTATCATCATCATCTCTGGTGGCGGTGTCATCATCTAACAAGTGACTCGAGCAGGCAGAGAAGCTGGTTTTCAGGGGAAGCAGCTACAAGGCAGCAAACCTTCAGGGGAAAGCTTTATGTTCCCTCACTTATTTTTTTTATCATAGAATACCTGCTGGGATAATTGGCTTGATTGTTTGACACTGTGCAGAGTTGCACTTTAATTTGCCACTCAAGCACCAACATAGCTACATGTGTATTAGAGAAGGTATTTGTTCAACGATTTGCTTCCCTTTGTGTCTCTAAGTAGTGTAAATTTACTATGTAATAGAAGTAGCACTGAAAATTGCATATTTGGATTCATTATAGTGAATGTGTATATCAGATCGCTCCTGTTGAGAGGCTGAAATTAGGGATGGGGAATAAATATTTATACAATGAAAAGATTTGTAAAACTTTTATCTTAAGACCCATCTGGAAGGGATTTACTCATCTTTGGGGGCTAGTTGATTTCACCTGACCCAGTCAGTGAGTTTTAATCCAGTCCAAAGGTGAGGTATTTGCCATCCCTCACCAGTAATAATTAGAGCAGATATGACTTGGTTTAAAGAAAATCAGTGAGTTTTCCCCCACAGGGCAATCGTTCCCTCTTTAGCTTTTTAACAGGTCACTGAAAAAGTCTAGCTTTATGTGTAAATATATTAGTTAGACCTCCTTTAAATCTGCCAAGACAGCTACACCCTTACACCCAATGAGCCATTTTAAGACTATTTTATATCACGTACATATATCAATACAATCAATGCACACATCAATAACACATTTTTATAACTGGTTTGTACTCACCTTTTAAGCTTTCAAACACTCATAGATCCACATGAAGTCCCGCCTATCCATAAAAGCTCCCAGTGAATCCTCCTTAATGCCATTAGAAGATCCCTTAAATAAAACCAAAGATTATTCAGCTGTTGAACTGGTTTCAAGTAGAATACATGTCGAGTTCGAGTAGATTTTGATAGTGAAAGTGAAATGACACCAAGGACCTGCTGTAAGCTGAGCTGGTCCTACCTCTAGATCCATTAATACCTGAGATAATAAAATGAGTGTAGAGTCAGCATAGCAGTGGGTTAAGAAGTTGAAGTCACTTCATAGTTTTGTGAGCCGTTCTGGTATGCACTGATGCCAAGTGGAAAGATGTGTGCTTTCATTCAGCACAACTGATGGAAAGTTGGTCTGATGTTTTGTTTGTCCCTGAAGCAGGAACTTCTGTCCGGATTTAACATCCTGCTGCTGTTGAAATCCTGTCAGAGCACATCTTCTACTTCTTTTTCTTCTTCTTCTCCTTCTTCACTGCTTTTTTTTTTTTTTTTTTAAAGGGGGATTTATTTGCAGATCAAATTGATCTGAACGCTCACAGCCTCAACTCCTCGCGGTTGGCTCGCAAATCACACTTTCTGTGACATTCGGCTGCTTTAAATAATCATCTGCCCAGCAGCAGAGATCCATGCAGCCAGCTGTTGATCCATGTTGGCTGTCAGTTCTGACAGCTTTGTCTTTAGCAGGATCCTCATTTTATTTGCATGTCTTGTCACAAGGGAAAATATGTGCAAGGAAAAGGTTTAGTTCATTTAGGGACCATCTGTTGATGCATATTCCTTCTGCAGAGGTCTAAGGTCATAGGTGAAAACAAGAATTGACTTTCCTTTTTGAAAATAAATGTGAGTAAATTTTTATGCTTTCCGTAAGAATGTTTATTTTACCTTTTTTCTGAATTGTCACAACTTGGGAGATCAATTCAATATCATAACTTAGACATCAGAGAACTATCTTGCTGGAGTCCTGCAACAGATGCTCTGGCTGTCAGCTGTATCACCTATGAGTGGAAAGCATGTCTGCAGTCTAGTATTTGAAGGCCTTGTGTGTCAGCCTGAAGGCCGCATACACGTCATAAAAGATATTAATGCTAAAAGCAGTCGACCGTCATCCTCCTGAATCAGCCAGACCTCGTCATTAACAACCTGCCGGTGCCCGTCTGACATGTTATTGGACGCTGAGACAGGTGGAGTCAAACTGAGAGTTGATGAACCTGCTGCTGCTGCAAGGTTTTCACTTAAGCCTATCAAAAAATACAATCCATGAAGACAGGCAGAACATGTGCTGCAGAGACTGAACAAGGCCATGAGGGATTTAAAAAAATAATAATTTAACAAAATTGAAGTTGACAAGTGGACCAGGAGGAAGTGGTTCACATATTTAGATCTCAGCAGTGTTTTGAAGGAAGCTGGTGTCTGATCAGTGATGTGACAGTGATTTTTGTTGGCATTCTTATTCCGAGGCAAGTTTGTAGGGAGCTGCAAAGTCAGACCCAGCAAGGCTTAATAATACATACCCCTCTGAACCTGCTGAGATACGTTCAAGAACAATAACACAAGTTCACATCTGATTTTTGTACTTTAAGTGAAAGGCTGCAAGCGTTACTCTTCAGAGGAAGAGTTTGAATCAGTGTGAAGTATCAAACGTGAAAGAACTCATTTGAGGCCCTGTGCTCATGTGTTTCCACCAAAAAGGTTTAGTTTCCAGAACTGGTTGGATTTAGGTACCATCCCACAAGCAAAAACTCACTGAAGAGATGACAGCCTTCAATAAAAGAGTGAAACACCCTCTATCCAGCACAATGTTTACGTCTCTCCAGCATGTCTCGGGTCTGACTGGACATACTTGAAATACGTCACCTATAGGAGCATCTTTGTCAGAGCCATTTATGAATTGCAGCTATATTGTTGTGGAGATTTCTGCATGCCTGAGTGATCCCAAAAGCTGTGTTGTTTGGGAAAGAGACTCCCAAGGAAATGGGGCAAAGGGTCAGGGTTGGTGTGACCTTTGGTCACCTATTAAAACAATAAAAATATACCACAACAGATACCAGGCACAGGTAGAACCTGCCCTCTACCTGTGCCTGGTATCCCATAAGGCCCACCACCTTGAGGGCCTAATGGGTCCAGTGGTATGTGGATTGGGTGGGGTCAGGGGCGGAAGCCGAGGGTGTCTGATATCTGCTCACCACAACTGTTTGGTTGTTACCATTACTGAAAATTTTTGGTATCACAAAGTTACAAAAGACACATCATCGTTTCCTTTTCATGCTTCCAAGTCTGCCCATCTTCTAACAAATCTTTACTTTTTTAGTAGCATCAACACTCTGGAGTCTTTTTTAATTGTTATTTTATTCATTTTGTATTTATTTTTATTCACTTTAACTCAAAAGAACAGGAAGAGACTTTGTGATGATGACTGCAAATCATCAGCAGTTTAGTAGAAACAGTGTGAAGTTTCTTTTACATCATTACCAGACCCCCCAATTTTTTTTGTCGTTTTACTATTTGGGAAAGAGGTTGAATTTCATCTATACTTTCACAGTAATGTCCGTTTTATGTTTTAATATTATAACAAATCTAATTAACAGCTCACATGAGAAAGCTGGTAGCTGGAGGTGAAAGGTAAAAGACTGACCTCTTCAGCTTAACTTGCTTTATGGAAGTTGTTAAGGAACCAAAATTACATGACAGGAACTTCTGAGTAAAAAAAAAAAAAAATATTATATATATATATAATATATATATATATATATATACACACACACACACACACACACACACACACACACACACACACACGGGTAAATAAATTGTAGTGAGAAGTATTAAAGTAAAAGATTCACACTATCCACAGAAACGACCTTGAGCACTTTTCTCACTGAGGGATGACTTTGATGGGATGCGGCTGTAATTACAGGACTCAGTGAGCTATGTACACCATGCCTCCTCCTCTCAGTAACAAACAAACATCATCGAGTTATTTGCACTTTTGTTTCCCCCTCTGAATCACCGTGTCCTTGTCATGTCGTTCCAACATCTATCATTAGAAACGAATGGCGTTTGTATGCGTGAGAGTTTTCTTCCCCAGGGCTCAGAAACAGGAACGCCTGCGCTGTAGGGCTACTGTGGCAGGGCTGCTGAATCGCTCATGTCACTTTCCTATATGCATAAATTAGCAGCATGTTTACATTTTTAGCCATTTACCCCCTGTTATGATCCAGTTTCCAGCATCCTAGGGTTGGGAATTTCACAGCACAGTGTGATGCAGATGTGCTGTAGGCATCAGTGTTTTATTTTGGAAGGTTCGGTGGGGGACGATTTTGTTTTTTTAGGTAGCACAGAGATAAAAATGTCTTTACCAGCAGTGGTTGGCTTCCTCAGGGAGATTGCAGAAGAAATGAATTAAAAAGTGTTGCCTTTATTTTTTTATCATGCTTCAGTTTGAATCTCCCTACATAAAAAAACAAATAGGGGTAGGAAAAAATTGTGCTCATGAGCTTCTTTAACAAACCTTTAGATGTGTTTAGACTCTGACTGGATTCCACCTGTAATAAACTTGAAGCACTGCCTGGATGTACAGTAATGTAGAAGGTTACAAACTCGTCTATATATGGTCAAAGTCCAAAAAAACTTCAGACTTCTGCCAACACAAGTTTTCTTGTTGTCAGTGTCTTTCAGGGTCTGAGTAACAATATAAAGTCTTGTATTTTTCACAGTTGTTCTTTAAAAGAAAGGGAAAAAGCGACACGTGACAGGTATCTCCATTAGTATGAACACACTGAAGAAACTACTTTGTGTGATTTAGGTGATACAGCTACCTGTATACATTTTGAAGAAGCCAGCATACTCTCCTCAAATTCACCTGACTGTTGGCTGCACAAGACACAATCAAACATCAGGGGGCCTGGCAGATTGCAGATCTGATCCTGAGAGTTCAGGGCTGGAGAGCATATGTGAATGTGTCTGCATGGCTGATGGAACAGAGTCCCAAAAGGTCTCTGAAACCACTGTGGTTGTTCAGTAATGTTCACTGTTCATCATCCAACATATTTAAGACAGTAAAGCATGTTGGTGGTAGCATCATGATACAGGGTTATAATCTCATCAGCAGAGACTTTACAACTAAGGAAAGGAACAATGGAGTGTAAAGAAAGCTTGTTATGAATTTCACCATAGTAAGACTAGAGTAAAAACGGCCTTACCTTTCAATTTGACAGTAAACACAACACTTTAGATGCCTCAGGATAAGTCTCTAACTGCCCTTCTATTCTATTCTAGCTAAAGGGCCTTCAGCAAAGTACCAAACAAAAGATTTGAATGCTTTCAGAATTCAGAGTCTTTAGTTAATGAGTTTTAATAAATGTTGTAAAAATGGCTTACACTTCATCCCTTTTAAAGAGAATTTATAACACAAAGTCTGTTTTTGCAATTAGTGTGAGCTAGTTTTCTTTAAAAAATATTTTTCAAGAATTTTAAGTTTGTACAGCAAGTCCTTTTATCCCATGACGTCTACTTCTTTCCATCCTCACTGCTTCTGAGTCAAGTTCAACATTCCTTTGCCACAGGGAGTGTTAAACTCCACGTTGGAAACTGCAGATGTAGCCACATTGCATGGAGGGTCTGTTTGTCGTTATGCTATTTGGTCTGTTAGCAGGTTTCTCTTATGTTAAAGTCAGCAGTGTTTCACTCTGAATTTCATCACATTGCTGTTGTGGTTCTCTGTCTAATGTACTGTGCAGTTTTAGTTTCACTCACCGATGAGCTCAAAGTGGAGCTGAAGCCTCTGTGTCAGTGTTGGTCTTGTTTAGTGTTCGGTGCTGAACTGTTGACTCTGCTCAGCAATGACAGGTTGGTGGTGTTACCGTCCCATCTGTTCGGCCCCGGAGCCCCTCTGTCATGCAGGTCACCTCCGCATTAATCTCACTAATTAGCCTAATGAGCCTGTTTCTTGGTGGGCCGACAAACGAGTACGACCTGAACACACAGGAACCAGACGGCTTTGCTTTGCAGGACCAGAAAACACAGATTTCCTGGCAGCTTCTGACCTAAATACAGCTCAAACCCACACACACACACACCCGCGTGCGCACACACACCCGCGTGCGCATGCATACACAATTACGGTGCTTATTTTCTGTTTAAAACATGAATACACAGAAACACAGGACAAATGTGGTGTCACACAGACTTAGTTAATATAATCCATCACACATACATAAATAAACACAAAGAAAAAGAAAGAATGAATGAAGAATCTCAGAGCCTAAAATCCATTGTGACCAGTCCAAAACACTAAATGACAAACCTTTTGGTTTGCTTGGTAAATGATGTAAAATCTTTTCATGTGTTTTCTTTTAGAGAGAAAAAAAAGAGGCAAACATACATAAATTTAAGAATAAGAAAAAAGTAATAAAACACATAGAGGTTGCATTTGAAGTTTTCAATGAAACCTATATATATTATAACTTGTATGTTAAAAAACTAAGCTTAAGGTGTGGGAAATCATTTTTAGGTACTTGATGTAAAAAGAAAAATGTATTAAGAAAAATTCTGCATTCACAAAACTAACTGTAACACAGTATAGGAATGAGGACATTTTATGTACATTAGGGAAAAATGTTTGTTTCGTAATAATTTTTTGGAATATCTGAAGTCTAGATCATCCTATATTATAATAACTGGAAAGATTAATACTCAATGTAGCACTGAAACAACAACAAGTGAAAAAAAATGGATGGATGGATGGATGGATATATGGATGGATGGATTTTACATTTGAACGTGAGATGAGGAGAAGGTGGATCCATCCATCCATTTTGTTAACTGCTTATCCAAGTAGGATTGTTGATAATGTTAGGCAACACCTCCATCAGCATCACCATGATGGAGACAAAGAGTCACCAATCTACCAACACCTCTGCAACTAAACCAAGCCACAAAAAATAAAGCTACAGTCTGTTATGTCAACTGTTAATTGATAAACCTAGTTACCTAACCAAAGAGCTGCATGTTGAACTTTTACTATGGCTGGAAACTCTTTAAATAAGCACTGGGCAGATGGATAAAGTGAAGCAGTTCACAACGTCAAGCTCAGCTATAGTCCTGTGGGATCATCTGATATCAGTGCCAGCACACATTGGCCATGCCATGCTGTTTAAGCTGCTTTAGCCTGCCTGCAGTTGCTGCAAGCTGCTTTGCAACCCCCCTCCTCTTCAGCTCCTCTTTTCATGAAATATACCTAATGCACCGACTGGAGTTTGCTTTGCTCTGTACAGGGGGTCTTGCTGCTTCTTTCCAAGCCTCTGGCTGTGCCCCCTTTAGTCATTTCATATAAGCACATTGTGGGAAAAGTCCCAGAAGAGAACCAAGCCATAAAATAGAAATCTTTTAACTACAGCAGTCATGACTGAACTGTTTATGAAAAATTCATGATGATCAGCAGTTTGTACTTATCAGTCTTACCATAAATGTCACGGCCGTTGGTGTTACTGCCACATCTAAGCCATTTGCACTGTCCACATCTTAATGTATCTGCTGTGGCTTTGGACATGATCCAAGCAACATTGGAAGAAGCTCCAGACTGGACGGGCTAATAGTTTTACATGCTGACATCAGGATTGTGCTCTGATAGCAGACTGCGTTGCTTTATTCGATTTTAATATCTAAAAAAACTTTATTGATAAGCTCTTATTGGATCTTTTGACTTGTATCCACTGTTTGAATGTCTTGCCTTTGATGCCACAGACACAAGCTAAGAAAAAGAAAGCCTTTGATAGCCATAGCAAACTTTCTTTAAAGTTCTAAAGTCAATAAAATGCAATATCTGCAGGAGAGTGGTGGAGGGTGGGGGGTGGAGTAAAATTAGAACTTGTGGCATTTTAAATGGTCAGACTTGGTGACCTTCAGGTAACATTAAATGTATTATGCATTCAGAACATATACTTATTAACATTAGCTCCACTGTTGCTGGTTTTTAATGTCAACTGTAGCAAAACCCCCTGGTCAGGAGGAAACACCATTTGTCCTCAGAAGACGTAGGACAGGGTTAATGAACATGTCATGGAGCAGTGGCAGAATGCGTGGCGAAAGCCCTACAATCCTTCAGCGCAGCCGAATGGCCTGGTTTAGCTGTGATAGTTAATTAAAAACCTTATTAATGTCATATTAGTGTCACTGCCATGCTTGTCTGGTAATTGGTGCCTAAAACACAATTAAAATTATGTTATTAACTGAGTGAAAGGAGCGAGATGCCTCAGTATGAAGTTATGTCTTTTGTTACACAGAGTGGTCCAACTGGGGGAAATACAAAGTGTACACTTTTAATACTCACCCTTGAATAAGTCAAAGTCATTTCCATTTATCTGCTGAAAAGTGTTCCTTCAAACATGAAAATGTCTTTTCCCTTCCTCTGATTCTGATTGACTAAACACATGGCAATCAAACGTCTTTCTCTTCTTCCATTAACCAAGTCACTCACCAATTCACTGCCATTTAATTCACATTATTTCTATTTTAGCTGAACCGAGTACCTTGTTGCAGAGGTCACATTCCTTCATCATTATTATCATCAAGAGCATTATCATTACACTGAGGCATCATCAGTACATTATCACTGGATTCTCTGGAGACCTTTAACGTTCTGCAGACTCCCTGCAGACAACAGATTTTACATGGTGTTTGTCTCTCATTCCTATGGACACAACTCACAGGCTGCAGGCTTTGGAACACAATACAGGGTGATTAATGCATGATATTGGCCATGCCACTTTTGTTTTCTTTGTAGTTAACAGTATAAATGGGGATCCTGCAGATGCATGATTTTTCTTTTGCTACACTTCTTTTGTTTATGCAAAGCCGGTTATAGTCAACATGCTGGTGTGTGAGTCAAAGCAGATATATGGACTGTAGCATGTTAACTGCAGTCTTTGGGGATGCTGAGCTCTTTTGTTGCTGAGCGGTGAACTTATAAGTTTCTCTTCTTCACTTTTTCAGCATCCATAAGCTCATCCAGGCTCCAAACTTGGTGGCTTCATCTTGACTGGTTGTAAATGCCTGCCTGCTAGCTCCATGTACCGTATTGGTCTGAATGTAAGATGACCCTGATTACAATACAACCCGATCCCCATTGTCCAATACCAGGGAATAGATAAGAAACATGTTATCAGACCAGTCTAAATGGGAAAGTTCCCCCCGACACACTAATACCATGAAAATCCTCTTTATCCTGGAAGCTTTTTCTGTGGTAACGATGAGAAATAGTTCTGTTTAGGCAGAAACTGGTGTGGCTTTTCCAATGCAATGAATTCAGATTGCATCTTTTCTTTAAACTTCTGATCACGACATCCTGTGACCCAAAAACAATTAAAAGATAGTAAGGCGTTGGGTGTTTTTGTCTGGTGAAAGTGAGCTGAAATAGTTTTCTGGTGGGAGTGAGTTTTCATTCCAGCTTGTCAGTTTGATGTTGTAAGGCCACTTCCCTTCTGTTTCTTAGTGTTTGCCTTCTCACCACGTCTTCAGTTTCCATGTTTTCTCCTGGTTCGTTTCTGTGTTGGTGTCCTCGATTTCACTTCACTTGCATGTTGGCAATTTCATTTCCTTGTATGCATCCTGCTGCTCTACTTCCCATCTTTGCCTCAGCATTTTTGCAATTCCCCGACCGTTACCAGCTGTGTTTCATTACCAATCAGCCTTCACTATATAGTTAGCCTTGCCTCTGCTTGTGTCTCTGTTCCTTTGGCAGTCTGTCCCCTTTGTACGCTAAGTTTTTCCCTGGTTCTCCTTTTTCTGCTCCTGCCGTGTCAAATTATTTCCATTTTAGACTCTAGTTGGATTCAGTCTTCAGTGCCCTTTGTTTTTTTGAACAGCAGTTTTATGTCTGTGTACATTAGACAAAATAATTATTTAATTTGAATATGTTTTAATATGCAGCTTTAATATGTTTGTCTGGAACAGGTCTCTCTTCCAAATGAGATATTGGGTCTCAATGGGACTACCTGTATAAATAAAGGTTAAATGAAAAATATATACACTTCAAAACTCATGTTTTATGTTTTATGTACCCACAAAACAACAGCCAATATCAGCTGAAACAAAAAGGTTTTTGTTTGCATGGAGCAAAGGATGATGTTGGGTGGCTTTGAGATGCATGTCTATAAAGTCTATCCACAGGAATAGATTTCCTTTGACACAACCACAATAATTTTCTAACCTTCATGCTTGCTGACCTGAATACAGCCGAAGTGAAAATTTGCCACTGTTTTTTGAACATTAGCCCATTCTTCACAAATCCTTACGTTTTAAATGGTGTGAACTATTTTAATGTACCAACATTACAGCTTTGTACAATCAGAGCACTGAAAAGTGGCAGTGATTACCTTTTCTGTAGACAGTAAGGGAACATACTTGCTGAATCACTTCACAATACGAGCACAACGAACAAAAGGTTTTTCAGCCTCAGTTCTTTTCATGTAAAAAGGTGCGGTGATGACTAAGAGGTTAACTACAGGGTCATTGTACCCACAACACTGGTGATGGTGTCATTCTGGAGGTCCATGTACTACAACTGAGGCATTTTTGTATTTAAAACAAATCGTTACCTCTGGAAGGTAAACAGGACATGTATTGCTTTGGTCTCATTTTGTGTTGTTTATTTTTAGAGGTGTCGTTGTTGGTTTTTAGACCAGATTCAGTAGAATCAATGTGACAGACTCATCGCTGGTTGGCGTTGTCTGTGTAAGGTTTCTGGGGTCACCTCTCAGAGATAAGGTGGGGAGTTTGGTCATTGTGATGGGGATCAGATTAGGAAAGAGCCAGTTGAGGTGGTTCAGCCTTTGCCTAGGAACACCGGGACACCTCCTAGGTGAGATGTTTGGGCATGTCCAACTGCCAGACTCATTCACACAGGAGTAATTATGTCTCTCAGCTGGCTCGGGAACACCTCAGTATTCTCCAGATTAGGTGGAGGAGGTGGCTGGAAAGAGAGAGGTGCAGGCTTTTCGGTTAGATTGTTGGCTCTGTGACACTGATTCAGACAGGTGGCAGAAAAAGGATTGAAGGTCAGACTTGGTGTATATTGGTGTTTCATGATTGAACACTGTCAATCATGTCTTAACTGTTTCCAAAAAGTGGACGGACATTCTGAAACCATTGCTGCCACTGTTTGCTGCCAAAACAAGCAATCCACAAGGTGAGTCATGTGGTTGGATCCTCAGTCAGGTGTAAGCTTTGACCACACATGTGACTTTTGGTTCAGATAAATTGCTGGAAAAACTTTTTGGATAAAGTAATAAAGAAGTGAAGACTACTAGTAACCACAACTAACATTTTTAAGGGTTCTTTGGTGCACAAAGGCAATCATGAAAATGTCTCTGGTTTACTGAAGCAGATGCTGCTGGGAAACAAATGAAATATACAATTTGGAGATGCATTTATTAAAATGATAAAACATATAATTTTGTTACAAATTTGATTTCTCTGTGCCCCCAGAGTTGGATGGTCAGCAAATGAGAGAGCAGTGGTCTTTATACACACACACACACACACACACACACACACACACACACACACACACACACACACACACACACACACACACTACAGGAACAGGATAAAGCTTGAAGGACGATCTCACAAACATAAAACTCCAGAGAGATTGTTTGATAGTGAGGTCTTCACATTGCTGACAGCTACTGTGCAGTCTACCCATAATCCCCTGCAGGTCTATAGCCAGCACTGGTGTGTTGACCCCTAAACGTATGCTGCAGGGTGTGTGTGTGAGAGTGTGTGTATTAATATTCAGTCTGCAGGCAGGGGAAGAGGAAAGGAAAGCACAGACGGATTAAAGTAAACTGCTCTGAGTTAAAGCAGAATAAATTAATTCAGAAAAAACATTTTTATTTTATTTTTTAACACATTGATTAGCTCAGATGGGTAGTAAAGTTATTCAGACCCATACATTAACAAGCTTGATGCATTAATTTTTTTTTGCCAAAAAATGTACTTTTTTTCCACTGTGTTTATAAAGATTAGAATTTAATTTCTTTAATAAAATCACATTTAAATAAATGTTAAAATGCAGTAACAATATAGGAAACCAATTACAATCAATGCATTGGAATAAATCCATATAAAAAGTCATTTAAAAGATTTTTCATTTTAATTTAAATCAATAACAGTAAAAGGAAGGAAAGACAAGAAAGAAAAATAGAGGCAGTGAAAGGAAAGATTTGAGGAAACAAGAGAACGAACGAGGAAAAGTGGGGATCTCTTCATCGCTCCCCAAGGCAACGCCCCTCCTCCATCTTCACGCTCCGCTGACACTGATTGACAGCCACCAACCCCCTACTCACACATGCACACCCACCGGTGACTAAACATGTACACTAAATATAAACCGAAAGCCTCTGGATGTTTGTTGAGGGGGCTTTTGGTTGCCTCTCTGGGCGCCTGTATTTGTGTTTGTCTGCCTGTGTTGTAGAGTCTGAAAGTATCTGAAAACCTCACTGTGGATTTATTTTTGTGGAACATCGTTAGCTGTTTACAGACAGTTAACAGCATGTTCCTACTTATAGTCAAGTTCAGGGTGTTTGCCGTTTACTCTAAAACAGGATTCATTGGAGAAATTCCAATAGTCAACAACCTGGAAGATGATACATGTTGTTTGGCTTTATTGTCCACAATCAAGCCTTTTTGCAGTATCTGAGGTGACAGCAGATAGTTGGCCGGATCAGTAGATGATTATTTGGATTTTAATTTAATTTAGGATTTTTGCTGAAATCCTAAATTTTAGCATTCTTTATAAGGAAAACAAGATTGAGATAAAATTATTAGTTTTTTGAATTCAGTTTTTGCTACAGTGCACCTGAACTTGATGATTCATGATTTGGTTCAGGTAGAGCCAAGATGACGGAAAGACTCAAAAATAACTTGTAATAATTTTTCCAATCGTAAAACTAAGAGGTGTCATTAACCCTCAACTTTTGGTGGAATCCGGCAGAAAAGTCACTTGGCTGTTCTTCAACTCCCCATTGCTCTCTCCATGGCAACTGTGCAGGGTTATACTTGAGTCCGTTACCACTTGGACCTTTTTGTTAGCGCCATCTGTGCCAACAGAGATCCTACAGTGAAAGGTGCAGGCCAGCATGGACTGTATGTTGCTCTGATATTTAGGGATGGGTATCGAAAACCGGTTCTTGTTGAGAACCGGTTCCCACTGTTTCAATTCCTTGGAATCGTTTGCCACTTTTAAAAACGATTCCCGATAAGATTCCAGTCGCCCCAAATGACGTCATCACGTTGAGTAGCGTCTTTTACCCAGTAGGAAACACGGCGCCTGAGCGGCACAAACGCTCAAAAGTTTGGTTACACTTTATGAGAAAGGATGACAACAGGGCAACGTGCAATACTTGCAAAGTAGAGATTTCATCAAAGGGAGGAAACACTACGAATATGCAAAAGCATTTGCTCAAAAAACACGCAATTGCTTTCAACGAATGTCGTGTTTTTGATCCGCTCCGGACTAGCGAAGCTCAACCCAGCAGCAGCGGTAGCGTTTCCACGTCCTCTCCCGTTAATACTGCAGGTAACTAATCAATTAGCATTGCATATTATGTTAGCGCGATTTACCTTATTACAAAACCTGCTATTACTGTGTGTTGCATTTAGATAACCATGATGAGAGAGACAGAGTCTGGCTGGCTCAGATGCTGGCAGTTCTCGCTGCAGTCTACCGGTAGCGTCTCCTTTCAGGCCAGGATAGACGAATGTCACCGAGCAGTGACTAAGTTTGTGGTCAAAGGCTTGCACCCATTTGCCACAGCAGATGCCCCCGATTTCACTTTGGTAAGTGAATGTGTTTAATTGTAGGCAGGACATTACTGGATATTCTTGTGTAATTGCTACAGAATAATTTATGTTAAACTTTGTTATTGCTACAGGAGAATATTTATTTTATTATTTTACATATACATTTTTTTTCCTGGGGACCCTGTGACACCCCATTGAAGAGCCGTAGGCTGTGGATCTCTTAAGATCTCACTGTTTGGTTTGTAAGGCCATGTTACTCCTAAATTTCTATCTTGTTCAAAGAGAAGATATAAAACACAGTTCTAAGCTAATCGACTTTAGTGTTCTCTTTTTTTTAAAAAAAAAGAATCGATAAGAGAATCGATAAGGAATCGAATCGTTAAACAGAATCGAAAATGGAATCGGAATCGTTAAAATCTTATCAATACCCATCCCTACTGATATTTGAGGTAATGGAAAATAGGATTTAAAAAAAAACACCATAATGATCTCTAACAAAAAATAATCTTGATTGTGTTTTTTGCCACCAGAGCAGCACTGTTTCATTCTTCATTGTTCTTGAGGAGCACAGGTATTAGATTGCTAAACCCTAAATGCTTTCCGAACCCATTCTTAATCCTAGATTTGATCTCAATCAATGAAGAAGTCTCTGTATGTGCTTTCCATTTACTTCCTGATTGTATGGGCCCAATACAGTGCACTTGCAAGCAGTGTTTGAACAAAATAAAATATACAGCAGATACACAGACATTTTCTTATATTCTTTTTTCTTTCTGTATGACGGCATAGAGATTGGGTATCCCCAATATGGTTATTTCAGACACAGAAGCCCCACCAACCTCCTGTCAAAATAAAAGAAAGTGGGAAGGAGCTAAAAGATGTAGTAGGAATACTGCACTAAGGCCAAATATTAGATAAAGAAGGCTTATTCTGACCTCTGAATCATGCAAAGTTTCTTTAGTAAAATCCAAGAATAAAAATATGGAGCTGACATTTAAATAAATCGGTTTTAAGGAAACATTTGGTGACAACTGGAGGGCAGTGATGATGACAAGTTGCATCGCAAAAGGGACAAGTAAAAATCCTAAATCTCCTCTAATACTAAAAAACAAAGCAAAAAACCCCTGGGCAACAAGTGTTAAAGTAAATATCAAAACAGATCCAATGATGTGGTTTTCTGTATGCACTGCAAATTTGAATTTGCTTAACAAACCAGTTTAATGGTTTTGAATAAGCACTTGGAGTACAGTGAAGTGCTTTGTCAGCTTTGATGGTGTAGATTTGTATTCTTTACATTTTATCCCCCCCAAAAATGGGCGATCAGTGAGTGGAATTTGATTTCCATGTGTCATGTGAAGGCTGTGTACAGGCAGGAGTGGTAGTAGGAGGACCCAATGTGCAGACACTCGTAGGCAGATTTATTGCTAGAACTAGCAAAACTGGGAATACAAATACTAAACTGAAAACAACAATAACCTGACCTGGCAACCGGACAGAACACAGCACCATGAGGGTATGAGAGTAGATCATAACACAGACACAGAGAAACACAGGGCTTAAATACACAGAGGGAGCAATCAGGGAATGGGTAACAGGAGGGAAACACAGCTGGGGCAAATCAGGCCTAACGAGACAAAGGAAGCAAAACCAGATGCATTTACATGAGACACAGACTTTCAAAGTAAAACAGGAAACACAACACAGAGATGCGAACTTGACAAGGGGATACAGCTGACAGGGGAGACAGAGCAACTAGAGAACACAGAGACATAAACCATAAGACAGAACTCTAACAAAGAAACCAAAGACTAGAAATGATAAATAATATAATAAACTCAAAACCCTGGGTCAACGACCCAGGCATCCTAACACCATGTACATTATTCTCCTGCAGTTCTTCTCTTGTTACGTTAATGACGAGTGAGAAAATGACTACAGGACAGGCAGCTGTCCGAGTATTTCAGTTTCAGTTATTTGCCTTCAAATGGTTGTGCTGATGTAAAGTGAATAAATTAATCTGTGTCACCGCAATCAGTTATAATTGTGTCCAGTAGTTTTCTCATCAGACATCTGACTAATAGGCTCTATTATTATGTGAGTAATGTAATGATGTAGCTGTGATGTAGAAATTGGATAAGGATGATTAGATGAATGAATTCCATACTGAAGCAATAATGAGACCTTTTTAAAATTTGTATCAAGTAAATTGTCTCTGAGGTAGCAATAATAATATGATGGTAAGAATAACTGATTAGTCATTACATTAATACTAATCCAAAGGTGATTTCTAATGTTATTTTTTAATATTATTTAATTTTTAAAAATCATCATAATCATTAGCTGTAGCCCTACATGTTATTTCCAGGGCCGACAACTAATACTGGGAAGGTTTTACTGGTACCAGTGGACATTTCCACAGCAGGTAACACTTCAGAATCCTTCTCAAGACTTCCTGTTTGATGGGCCAGTCAAATTCAAATAATCAAAATCCATCTTTTTCTCTTCACATGGACTCTTTGCCAGTGTGCAACTAAAGCTGCTGCGACATAATAGACCGAGGTTTCGAAGCATACTACAAATGGAAACCAGAAAGCTTCAACCTTTAAATGTCAGAGTTAAAAACCTTGTAAAAATTAATGCTATTAATTCTCCAGTCTTTTTATATTTCCTGTTGCTTGTAGCACCTGTTTTCCTGGTTTTAGAAATTTGGGAACACAGAAAACCATATATTAACACAAAAGCCCAGGGTCTATGACACTACAGAACATTGGGGTTTTGCTGTAAGTGGATAAACTTGTGCCTCCATAACAAACACTTCTAATGTCACCTTCTGAACTTGTTGTTATGTCTGCTGACTATAAACTGCCAACACCTGCGTCTGACGTCTCTGAGCTCTTTGAACGCAGAGGTCCTACTTTCATCATGGCTCTCTATGAAATTGCACCAAAAACCTGTGCTGTGATTGGTCCTTTTTGAATGTCAAGGAGCTTCTGCGGTGTGAGTGAAGGGGCTCTTGACCATGTGAGAGAACATGTTGGATAAAAGGCTGATTGTGGGTAATCAACGTGTTTGATTCCCTCATTAGCAATGCCTGCGTTATCCCCCATTTCTTTGGTGGCCTCGATCTGCACGCCAGGTCAACATGCTATTGACCTTTGACCTTAAATTGCACCCTGTTAAATTTCTTTTTACACCTACACGTACACACCCAGCCTTTGTTCCGGGGGTCACACTGTTGACCCCCAGTTGCCAGACGCTCCCTGTTTGTTTCCTGCTTCAATACACAACTCACACATGCTGGGCTATTGTGTGTGTGTGTGTGTGTGTGTGTGTGTGTGTGTGTGTGTGTGTGTGTGTGTGTGTGTGGGAGGAGGAGGAGGTCTGAGGGTGATGACTGATGATGGTGAAGAAAGAGGCTCCCTCTGTCTGTTAACACCCATAAACTAGCAATCTGTCACCCTTACACCGTGTGTGTGTGTGTGTGTCTCATGCTGGCCGGTCGCTGCTTCGTCTCGAGGGACGGCAGTTGGAAAGCCTGTGGCTTCTGTCTTGATTGGTCACGGATGTCACACACATACACAGACACACACATGCACACAAAGAGGCATGCTGTGTGCGGTGACAGGGTTGCGGTGTCCTCACAGCAGCAGATGTGTCTGAGCTTTGATGAGTCTTCAGTGTCTGTCGGGCAACAAAAGTCCTCACTTTCAGTCAAATCAACGTTCTTATTACAAAGAATAAACATCAGCTGATTGAGCTCACTACACAAAGATCCAGAAAGGAGAATATCCTAATATTAATAATGAGGGAGAAAAAACAATCCTTTCATTAAAATGACAAAAAACCCAATGGCTGCAATAATGCTGCTCAGTTGTTAAAGTGGCTGTTTAAATGTTCTGTGATAAATACTAATCAATTTTATGTCAAACGGTCTGGGAACAATACATTTCAATATAAGTCTAGCCAACAAAATTCCTTTTTTCCCAGCTTGTCATTATATCCCTTTTTGTGCATGTTTTGAAATATTTAGACAGTACATGTGATACCCTTATTAAACTTATTGCACTTCATCACCATGGGCAGTCTCCAGGTGACAAGTGTAATAGTTACACTTTTTTACAATTTTTAGTCAACAGACAGTTGATGTGGCTCAAGTCATGCATAGAAACGGAAACAGATTGTTTGTCACGTTCGTAGTTTTGTCTAATGGGACCAACTAATGATTCAAAGAACATAGTGGCCATTTTTACGATAGCTATCTTGAATTTGTAAATTACTCATGTTTTTTATCAAAAGAGTGATGATTAAAAAAAGTGCCAGTTGTGTTTTTTGTATCCCTTTGCAAGGTTTTCAGTAGAATGTCACATTACCTTCTGCAGTGTCACATTGGAAGTAGGACGAACTCTTCCTCAAAGTAACCTTGCTGCCTCCACATAATTTTATTCTAATAACATCATGTTACAAAGTTACAAATGATCTTAGGCTGAACCAGCGTATTCCTTTTTACAGTGATTGCAACTTCTGCAGCACCCATAAGAAACACCAGCATAAGTGGTACTCAAGACAAGGTATTAAGCCTTAAACATAGGGAATAAAAAAATGTCTGCGATGCATAATTGAGTCAAGGTTAGTTATTTGTGATAAGTGGATGAGAAATCAACAGATAAAACTGCCGTTAGCCAGCATTTTGTATGTTTGATGAATGTGTCTATATGAGAAGCTTATGTCCCCATTCTTTATCTGACATGCTCAGCTCTGATTCATCACGGTCGAGCCGGGTGTGGGCAGATATACTCTGAAACATATGCCTTCAGGATAGTGGGTGTGTGCATCACACTGGGAGGCAAATTGTAAAGTGCTGTATAAATGCAGCCATTAACGCAGAAAGTTTAATCTTCAGGCTCGCTTTTAGTGTTCCATATGGCAGGGTCAAAGCCTCTATCTGGTAAAACACATTTTCACATGCTGTACCGTGCTCTACGTGACTCATAAATGGATATGTGAAACAGGAAATGACCCTTTAATGCACCTGAACCTTAAATTTGCTTATTTCTCACAGGTGTAATCAAATATATACAAACAACAACAGAGGCTAAAATTAATGTGCAAGGAAATGGAAAAAATGCCCAGAAGGGTTTAGTGATTGCCTAAATTACATGCATAAATATAGAAAAAGAACAGCAAGGTTACACTTTTATTAACCAAAACAAAATTAATAAGCACAAGAAAACAGAAGCACAGGCTCTTAAAGTATTAAAACATTAAATAGTACTCAAGGCAACCACAACCTTTTTTTTTTTATGCGTATTATACCATGTATTTACCTGTACTGTGGGTGGATGCTGTACAAACAATTTCATATGTTTACATAACCAGCTTCGTACAATCCATTTTTACACTGAGACTGGACTCCTCATTGGACACAGTAATTATGAATGGAGGGAAAAGGAGGTGATATAATTCTACGGGGTTAAACACCGACGCTCTGTCAGGTGCTGCTTGTGTCACAGATCAACACACAGGATGTCCCACCACCATTGTAGCCTGGTGGCGGCAGTGGCGTGTCTAGCAAATTTTTGTTGGGGGGGCCAGGTAGGGGCACAGATTTGGAGAAGGGTGGCAGATTTAATTGGCAGATAATGTTTAAAAAAAAAATTCTACCAACCCTTAACCATAATTCAATAATCCTATAAACCTAATAACCAAATGCACTTTTAACTCTTATTAGAATGAGATTTTAACCACTACGGTGCAAAGTTTTTAGATACTGCGTTGATAAAGTACAAGAGATACAATCAGTGCTTTGTCAGTGTTTACTCAGCATTCAAGGACATCAATATTTGCATAGTATTTTTACTGACATATACTGCACATATGTTTTGGGCAAAAACATTTTTGAATATTAAAATACGAACATTTGTAGCAAACAATTGACAAATTAGCCAATGCCAATGCAAAACTTTATCTGCCTGTTAAAAAAAGAAGATAATCTTCTCACAAACTGGTGTTTGATTTTGAAACAGGAAAAAAGTGGAGAAACAACTGAAAAGACTAATATTTGAATAAAACCTGAAAGCAAGTAAATACTTTCTATGCTGCCTTATGGTAAACTTTGGTAATATTGATAAAGAACAACACTGGCTGATGATGAAATACATTCAGCTGGCATGGTGACACTGCCAGTATAACCTGCAGGGCTGGACTGGGACAGAAAATCGGGCATTTTGACTACAGACCGACCCACCAGGTATTAAAGCCATAAAGCCTTTGAATGAAAACAAACCCTGTTGTGACAGTGATGTACAGTCTTGTTGGTATATGTATGATTTCTATACATTTTACGTCAGATAAAAACTTTGGTTGTAAGATTTAGATAATTATTTAATAAAAACTAGATATTTTAAATGAGAATAAGAAAGAAAAGTATTTCTTTGTGCCCCCTTTCCCTGTTAATGCCCTACCTGGCCCCCTGGCAAAACTTTGCTAGACCCGCCCCTGCACAGTTACCAGCTGTCAGCTACATAAAAAAGGATCCTGGTGGGTGGTCTTCACGTTTCCCTCTCACCAGATATCCAAACCGACATCATGACCAGCAGGTTTACAGCTGTGGCTCCAGCAAACATCAGCTGATACTAGAAATTAATATTAAATAAATTCTAACAACAGCCGATCAAGCTTAAACGTGCTGCTGTTGTTTAGCGCAACATCTGCTGGTTTCATCTTTCTGGCGCAAAGTGGGCGATAAACAAACAAGAGAGAAAAGCCGATCAGCTGATCATCGATCAGTTTCATGATTGAAGTAGCAACAGGAGAGGCAGGATGAGAGAAGAGGCAGCTGTGCAGCGTAAAGACAGAATAAATCCAGCTTTGTGTCTTTTTTCCATTCTAGCTGAAGTTCGGGACAAACTGCGTCTCTTCTCAACTCAATACGAAACGTGTAATATTTTCTCTGATTGAGGGACCATTCCATTTTTTTAAGGAGCCGTTGGCAACTCTACTAACCTTATGAATAAAATAAAGTTCACTATCAGTAACATCATAGCAACCGAACAGCTGTATAAAAACTCCAAGCTGGCTAGAACGCAGTATGAGTTATTGCAACTGACAGTAAAAAGTCAGCAACATGAAAATAAACTCCACCTAAACTTAGTTCATATCTGACCCAGATAGACTGCAGGGCCCTGTTTCAGGAAGCCGGTTTAGAAAACTCAGAGTGAAAAACGATACGCAGGGTTGAGTAACCCCGAACTGTCCAACTCGGAATATTCGGTTTCAGAAAGGCTGATAACAATTAGTTCAGTCAACGCGGAGTTGCTACAACCCCAAGTTAAGCACGCGCACGAGGATACATAAAGCCCCGATCAGTGGAGCACAGATTAAGCGAGTCACCATGGAGACGGAGGGAAAGAAGGCGCGGTCGACGTATTTCACAGCGCTCGAGGCGGAAATTCTGATGGCAGCATATGCCGACAGCATGCACATCATGCAGAAAAAAAGTAACACAGCCGCAGCTGCAAAGGAAAGGGAGCATGCATGGCAAAACATAGCCGACAGAGTCAATGCGTGAGTGTTAATTTAAACATTGATCTAGGGATTTCCACCCATATAACACGTTATTTTATCATATGTCATTCTATTTATTATGTTATACATTTTATTTTGTGATGTGATGTGAGCGCAGGTGCAACCCAACAGGCCCCAAACGTTCCTGGCAGCAAGTAAAAATGAAGTATAAAAACATAGTCCAAACAGGTAAGGTGTAATTGTATTATGAGCCATAGTGCTTGGTCTGTGTGTCCTATGTAAATCAATTGCAGTTAGAGGCTACAGTAATATACCACCTGTAAGCACATATTGAAATTATCTGAGCACATCACAAGTACACATTTGCCTACTCTGTATGCCCAAATGTGTGCCGTCACAGCCAACAGAAAAAAAGCGGAGGCCCGAAAAACAGGTGGGGGTCCTCCACCACCACCACCCACAGAGGCTGAGCAGTTGGCCCTCAGCCAAAACAGTGGGCGCCCTGTGGCTGAAGGCATCTCTGCGGGGACATCCTCTGTGGCAACAACCCCACAAGACACAAGTGCCTACATAAGGGGTAAATCCAAAACAATACATGGCGTGCATACATCCATTCTGCACAGTCACCTTGACCAAAATGAACTATGTCGTAGTGAAGTTACTGTCCTACTGACAGAGAATGACAGTCATCAAACAGTTAGGTGAATAAACAACACTGAGACACTTGGAAACTGTTAACGTGCTGCACGGGTGAGGGCCCAGGGAGAGACTCACACACACCGAGCTGCAGTGGTACGTCTTTATTATGAGCATAGCAGTGTCCTTTAATTTTGCATACATGCGTGTGTGTGTGTTAACCTCCCACAGGGTGAGCTCCCTGTTCCCAGAGACAGAGCGAGTAGTACATTCCATACCTTTCCCAATAAGTGTAACATATGAACATATACCTCAATGCAACATAAAGCTCATAAAAGCGTTTCCACCCTGACACCTACTGATTTTGCCTTCCCTCAGTGTCGGTTGTCTCTGAGAGCATACTGACAATGAGGTGTATGGTGATTGGTATGTCTGGTAATTGCCATTTGCGCCCACATAAGTCATGAGTGACCTGTATGAACCCCATATTCTTCCAGTTGACGGTGATGGTGTACTGCATCTGGTGCAGCCCCCTGTTGAGCCAGACCGACATGCAGTTGTGAGTACTCGTAATACTCCACAGACTACATGTGTCAACAGTAGAACAGCAATGTTGTTAAATGTCTCCACCACAGGCACATGATGACGAAACAGTGACAGCTGCTACAGAGGAGGCCGCAACAGAGCCACACTATGAGGTATACAGTGTACAGTGGAAAATATAACAACTGACGACAATGTGGTACTATGATGACACCATGGACTTACTATGTCCCCGGCAGAGTGATGCTGGAAATGAAGAGGAAGAGGGTCCAGCCACTCCTACAACGAACCTTTCCACAGTGGGTTGTTCAGCACTGATTTACAACCAACCTAAGTAGGCATGTACTATGGATGCCAATGCTATGTCCCTTGTTGCAATAGCTCCCTGTGAAGCAGCTGTATAAGACATATCTGGCCAGGAAGATAAGAAAGTGCGACATGGAAATGGTGCACCTCCAGCTGCAGATCCAAAAGTCGAAGCTGGAGATTGTACTGCTGGAACAACAGTTAAGGGTGGGTGGAGTGATCATAGATGGACGAATCATGTCAGTGTTTGTACAACATACTAATATACGCATTTATTCTTTGTGTACAGGACATACAGGGTGACCAATAAAGGCAGTTGACCACAGTATCTGTGTATTTGTCTTGTAACATGTTGGGTTGACGGGTCACAGGAAATGGTTGTGGCATATGGTGTCTCTGACTGCTCTTCCATCCTGTACGTTCGTGGGTGGGTCAGGATGTTCATCGTGTGGATCACTGCTGTTGTCTGGTTCAGCTGGACACTGTTCACCTCTAATCGTGGCAATGTTGTGTAGGATCACACATGCCACAATGATGTCACATGCCCTTTCTGGGGTGACCCTGAGTCCACGAAGGCACTGGAACCGGGCCTTGAGCATTCCGATGGTCATTTCAACTCTGGCCCGTGTCCTGCAATGGGCCAGATTATAACGCTGCTGTGGGCCCGGTTCAGGGTCAGGGTAAGGGGTGAGCAAATAGGGTAGACATGGGTACCCCCTATCACCAAGCAGGTGGCCAGTGAACTCTCCTAGGACAGAAGAATACATGTCAGTGCAAACGTCCCTGTGGCAATTGGTCTCTGTATATTTCACAGTTACTTCGACCCACCATGTCCAAATTTGGTGCTCAGTGTACATTCCCGGAAGATTCGTGAGTCATGTACAGAGCCTGGCCACTTGGCTTCCACATTTGTGATGATGTTGGCAGCATCACATATGATGTGCCCAGTGCAGAGAACACATATTAGCATCCATTACCATGATGCCATCACTTGTTGGTGTGAAATGCTACAGGGAATTATGTACCTGTACATTGATGCTGTGGACGGACTTCCTGTTCACATAGTCTCCTTCATTTGCTGAGGGTGCAATGATTGGGATGTGGGTGCCATCTATACAGCCAATCACGCCTGGGAACCCTGGAAATTTATGTACCATTTGAGTGGTAGTTCACGTATCACCACATCATGCATTGAGTTTTGTTCATCCTGATACCTGCAATTTTGTGGCATCCCTCTTTGATGAATCTTGTGGGTCTGTGACCGGGGAACACCACAAACGAGTACAGGAGACGTTTCAGTGCTACTGTAACATTCCTGACTGCCCGACAGACGGTAGCCTTGGAAACGTGCTCAGCGTCACCGATATTGTACAGAAAGCTCCCGTTTGCAAAGAAACGGAGTGCGGTACAAAGAATATGTAATGGACTGAGCGCATGTCCGCGATGTGTCACATGCGCAATATATGGCCTGAGGATGTTATCCAAATAACTTATTGATTGTGCTGAGACACGGTAACGTTCGCACAGGAAATCATCAGGTAATGATAAGATGTCCATACGCGCTCTGATCACTCTCTCCCGGCGGAGAGCTCTGCGGAGAATTTGGGCTTCAAGATCTACTGGCTCTTCAAGGAAGGGACACGCCATGTCTGACACTTCCTGCTGTCAGGTTTCCGACAAAGAGGCGGGGTCAGTCAGGGTTAGTTGTAGTAAACCTGCTAGGGGGCAGGTTAGCTTCACGGCGTGTGTCGTCATAGTGACTCACTGAGGCTTCAGCTGAACTCGCTTTGTGAAACCGAAAACCCAGAGTTTTCGTTAACTCAGGGTATACTTACTCAGTTTTTCCACTAAACCGGCTTCCTGAAACAGGGCCCAGGTCATAACTTCTTACCTGAAGTTCAGTTCACCTGACACTCGGACTGGCGGCTGCCTCGGGGCTCTCCTCCTGCCTCCCCTTCCCTCATCCACCTGCTGGCCTCTGTGGAAGCCCCGCCATAGCCACCACCAAACAACGGAGTTATTTCTACACATCGACCTGCATCTGGCCAATCCACCACCTCTCATTGTTCATGCCGTTACAAAAAAAATAAAAAATAAGTCAAATAAGCCCGATGGCCAGTCCAGCTATGTTAACCTGCAACCAAATCTGCAGCTCCATACAGCAATGTTACGACTTAGATTACATCTTATAACTCATAACTCTTATGTTAGCTGCCCTCTGTAGCATACTGTCTGAAATATTCCACGGCTGCAATAATTCTTTAAGTGTTATTTTTCCTTGGTATTCTAATTTCGCCGAAGTTTACTAAACTCAACAAACTTAATATTACTTACCGGGACATTTATTCTGTCCTCATTTTCTTTCACCGAAAAATTGTTTCCTGCAGTGCCGTCTTTCGTGCTTGGCTCTCCTACCTTTGCTAACGTGATGCACATAGCGCAGAAGCCGATGCTGCATTCACTTACACTCGGATATCTGAGCGTCACCGTGAAAACATAATCGGACATTTGATATTTGATTGAATTTTATTGTTTTGCCTTTGGGGTGGCACCTGGGGTGGCCAGTCTGGTTGGGGGGATGGCCTGTGCCCCCCCAGGCCACCCCGCTGGACACGCCATTGGGTGGCGGGACATCCATTGTAGCATTGTATCAATTTTTTTTTACACATTGACAGTGTTAAGTCAAATTGTTGAATGTTGTCATTGTGTTTCTTAAATTTGTAAAGTCTTAGTTCAAGCAGTAGGATCAAAGAGATTCCTTTGGCTGGAGAGGTGGTCAGGATCAATTTGGTGCTGGGGGAGGCTGACGTGGGTTTTATTGTAGATACAGTACATCCTATCTCAAAGTTTCTTGTGTTGTAAGCTTCCTGCTTTTATGAGCCTTTTGGTGAGCAGAAGGTCACACAAACGCACCCCCATGACACACACACACACACACACACACATAGTTCCTTGTCTTAAAACCATTGGGGGGTTTTACGGTGGGAGGTCCTTGTGCTGTGATGTGTATTGTAACTGTCATGTCAATAAAAAGGCTACGAGGAGAGCTGCTCTTTGAAGGATTTGGGCTAGAGACAGGTGATGAGCATTATGCTCCACCGCCTGGTTCTGACCAACCTCTCCCTCGCTAGCGAGTAAAAGACCGGTTGAAGATGTTCTGTCTTGTTTTTTGTTCTTCATGAGGAATAAGTCTCTAAACTAGCGGGGCCTGTGGAAACACAGACCCAACAGACAGGTTTAGGACTAACCTAAACCTATCAATATAGATGGATTAATTATAGTCACAGTCACAATTATTGTCACGGTCTGGCTGGCAGACCGTGGGGAGATGGGGAAGTAGGACCCAAACGCCGGACTCTTCAGTGCAACAGTGTTCATTTACAAGGTGGTGAAGTAAACAACAATAAATCCCCAGTTTCCCAGACTCCCGTGTAGTGTCTTCTTCCCAAAAGTCCCCGTGTAGTGCTCTCTGCCCCAGTGTCCCTGCACTCCCCGTGCTCACTGCTCCTTCTTGTCCCACACTCCTCCTGAGGGGAAAACAATAGAGGCAGCCGTTACAACTTATCCCAGCAGGCATACACTCACACTTGACTTGACTTGCTTGAAGACTGACGTGTAGTCAAACGCAATAATCCAGCATCGGTGGTAGCTCCATCGCTCATCTAAATAGCTCCCCCGACGAGCCCAGATGAGGAGCAGGTGTGCGGCCAGGACTTCGGGTGTGGCCAGCCCTCAAGTTAGACCACGCCCCCAGGGCTGAAGGTGCCTGTAACTTGGCCACAGCAGAAAGGCAATACACACACATACCTGCCTACATACAGATGTGCACAGGGGCAGTGCAGACAACACACCTAATAATAATAATAATAATAATAATAATAATAACAACAACAACAACAACAGTCATCATCCCCACTGCCCACGGACCCCGAGTCCCCAGAGCCGGGTCCATGACAATTATAGTCACTCAGACTAAGACTAACCAAAATTATTTAATTTGAGGCTAATATTTTTCAAAATCAACTTTTTTTTTAATAACATTCATGCGATGAGTGGTGACTGAGAGACTCTTTCCACTATTCCCTTAACTCACTGCATCATGGTAAAGATGGCAAAGGACACCTCAGAACAATAGAAAATACGGTATCTGTACTAATGGGATTGAGTGGTTTCACAGTATAGTCAGGTTGTCAGGTTGGAGCGGTGGGTAAACACAACACTGGACTTAACCCAGGAGTCTGCTGCTCTCTGTTTATTTTACCAATCACTGCTCCATAGCCTCATAGGACTGCTGTTTATGTATTTATCTTTGACCATGACTGTATCACAACCTGAAACACATATTGTAACCATGGCAAAGAAACTTTACTGTATGTCACTTTTGAAACATGACAAAATAGTACATCTATCATCTTCCTTTTTTGGCCCTTAAACTTGATCAAACAGATATGTGACACATTCAGTCATTTATATCAGTGATACACCATGACACTATCTGTTGGAGTATGCCTGCCACGAGACCTCTGAAGGTTTCTACAGATGCCATTGCTTTTGTATACCGTGTTCTCAAGATGTTCTTAACAGATCCTTTTAGGTCCTGTAGGTTGCGCTTTGGTTCTCAAACACCTTGTTTGAGTGTTGCTGTTTTTTTGGTTTATTCCATTTTGGACACTAAACATTGCTGAGCAAGACAACCCTACAAAAATGTCACCTGCATCACTTGTGAAAAAAAAGGCATGATGCTAATATTTAGGGGAACCATACCTTCTATTTCTGACCAAGTTGACAAAGCTGACTATAAAAGCCTGTTTGGGTTGTTTATCTCATTTTCCTTGCATTCTGTTTTTTAGTATGTCCCTTATCTCTCACACCTTGAAATGTGGCGTTATTCTGTGAGCAGTCAGAATGTTTTGGCTTGTTGATATATAGTATAAGTGTCTATATTAATAATGAATGTGTTTCAAGTTAACCTGACTTTTAGGTTTGCGGTATTTGCTCTAGGTTACTGCTTTCATGTTGTAAAGCAGTTACACACAGTTTGTTTTAATATTGTTCCTGAAATATTTATGCTGTGCTTTTGCAGCCTGGCTTAGAGGAATAAGTGAAAACATCACGTTTTCAACATGTGTAGAAATGTTAGCAAAGAGTCTCCTTCTATGAACCTGGTTTGATTCAAAAGGTTTTAAAATACAACACATAAATACACGCCCTCTTTCTTACACACACACACACACACACACACACACACACACACGCACGCACGCACGCACGCACGCACGCACACACACACACACACACACACACACACACACAGTGTGACAGTATTTGTCAAGCTTTGACAGAAAATGTGATAAGATGTCAGTCGATCTGTCTGCACAACCCCCATCCTGTCACACACTCAGGATCAGAGGGGTCTCAGTGTTTATACTTTCAGATCAGGAGCGTGACAGGAGAGGTTTCCCCTGAGATGTGGAGACTGAAAGAAGAAAAGCGAAAGATAGAAAATGAAGAGCGCCAAAAGATGGACAGAATGTGGGTGTGTGGCCCCCTGTTGGTAGATTCAAAAATGTGAGGTCATTAGATTTGGCATAGAAATGATAAATTAAGTTTTTTTCGCTGGCCAAAGATTCACATTTTTTTCAATAACTGTCAAGCTACCATTAGTGAAAGGAAACCCTTGCTGCAGATGTTGGATTGTTAAAAGCCTTTTTAAAACTTTTTACTGAGATGGTTTAGACCATGGAGGCGAATATCAATTTCACTAAGGCCCATACCGGGAAATGAGAATCACGTCAAGATCTGGGCATGTACAGTTTATTGATATTTTAAATTTATTATGAAATGCGTGTTCCAGATCGGTTTCTCTCATCCAGTTTGCTCAAGATAAAGCCCTAAACAACTCCACAAAGAGTACAAACCTAATTCCGCTGTGTAAAATGTACATAAAGACAGTGTGATGATTTGCAGATCTCATAAACTCATCCTTTATTCACAGACAAAAATAGAAATTTGGTTTTCAACATAAGGTAGGTACAAAAAAGATACCAGTTGTTTCTTTGCGCCTGGCAAAGGTCGCTTGGACCTTAAAGTTATCATTTAATAAAAAATAATGGTAATAGAGACAGTGTGTGGAGGTTATATATATATATATGTGTATTTATAAAGATTTTTCTTTTTAATGGAATTAGTGGCTGTTGTCTAGAAAGGCACAAGAAAGGCATACATAGGTTTTAGATCAGTATGTGGGCCCATCCAGATAATGTCTTCTTTAGTGAAGTACTTGCATCCCATGTGGAAAAGAAATAGTAAAAACTTATATGTGATTACTCCTGAAAGTGGCCACTATCATGAGTAAATCATATAAGGCTTACATGATTTACTCATGAAAGTGGCCACTTTCTCATTACTTTCATACATTGTTTTAGTAAGTATCCAAAACATACAAGTTTCATTATATAATTTTTTAAGGGATCTTATATCTGTTTTCACTCTTATATGCTTTTCATACAAGTTTCACACAAGACAGATACAAACTTTATAAGATTTATATATATCTTTTCCATATGGGATACTTCATTAAGACAGTTCTAAACTGCATACTGGAGGTATTACAACAGTATGGCTTTGTAATAGAAATATCCAAGCGATGATCTGGCCAGATCTTCCTTAAACTAAAAACAACTGGCTCACTATAAAGCAAAAAAAAAAAATAAAAATCTCTCGTTGAGCACTTAGGGATTTGCAAATCCTCATATAGGCTTCAGGTAACACATAAGAAGCTTTTCACCAGCATGAAAATGGCAGGTACTGGCAGAATGGGCCATTTGATGTAATAAAATACATCCCAATGTCAAAGCAAAATAATGAGTCTTTCATTTTATTCTTGTACATATTTCAATATCAGATCTTTGCATGCTTGTTAAAATTCAGAGGGAAAACTTATTGGTCATGTGGATTACCTTTACCTAAACATCTTAGTCTTCTGGCACGTGGCAAACTTTGTTTGTTTCTCAGAGGATCTCTGTCTGAACCTCTGTCTATTTTGATAAAACTTTACTGCTTCATCACCTTTAGCAGTTGCATGTCTCTTTTCAGCTCAGCAACTTTATGCCTTTGCTCTTTGTCCATCTCTCCATACCTCTGCTGATGTGTAGATTCAAAATGTCGAGTCAAATCACATTCTTAAAAACAGAAATCATCTTTTGACAATCAGATATAAGAGCCTTCCTTTCCACCCACTGAAGAAACACTCAGTTTTCCACTTGTCTTGAAGTTGTCTGGTTTCAGCATCAACCTTCCTCTTTTGTGTCATTTTGTGTTAGTGAGGTCTTTAACTTGAAGCGGCAGTGCATTCGTGTCTGTGTGGTGTGCGCGTGGATTCTGTTTCACTGTGCAGACCACAGCTATAAATAGGTGAGCTTAAATTTATCGGGAATTTAAAGTGATTTCTGGCCTTGAGTGTGACATATGACTTAGAAAGAAGCACCTTGCTACAAATTTATGTTTTTTTTTTAATATTTATATTCCTTGTTAGACTTTTAGTGCTTTTACATTGTAAAAAGTGTAAAAGCAAACCTGCAAATTTATTGATGTTGACCTTGTTTTAAGATTGCAATCCAGATATTCAGCATTTATGTGTTACTTAATTTCTTTGATCATTTCTTGGTGCTTTATAAGTTTATTTTCTTTGTTGTTTTTGAGCGAGACCTTCACAATCCCCCTGCTAGTTTTCTTTTTCAAAAGGGAATTATTATTATAAGTATTTTGATTATGTCTTATCTGTCGAGTACTATTATGCTGCATAGAGTGTGTCTGTTTGATTTTTTTTATATTAAATTGTCCTCCAAATTGTGTTCATTCTCTAATGAGTATTTTAAGGCCTTTTGACATATTTTTATTGAAAATTCTGGTAGTATCGGATTCTAGGACAAGAACTGAAGAGTCATTTTCCCCTCTTTAGTCTCCTACTATCCTTTGAGATTGCAGCTTTAATGTGACATATATGTGTGCAAGAAGAGTTGTTTCGTTGACCTTTACGATGGTATAGAATTTGTAGAAAATAGCATTTCACTTTGAGAGTTGCAACTAAAATATTATTACTAATCTGATCAGTGCTGTGGAAGTGCACATAATACTGAATTTATTAAGATGACAGATAATTATGGAGGAACCGTTGACTTTCCATCAAATTTGTATTTTAATTTTCCTATTTAATGATTCATGTCGTCTAATATCACAGATGTTCTGTTCATAAATATAACAGACAGAACCTCAAACTTTTGGCAAGAGGTGGAGAGTGGTCCTGGGATCCTTCAGGATTGCATCTTTGCAGATGATGTGGTCTTCTTCTGTGTCATCTGGAAAAAGAGGGAACGCCTTATTTCCTGTATTAAGTGGATGACTTCAACGTTCAGTCTCACAGAAGGATGAGTGGAGTGGTAGATTCACTTCCTAATCTCAACTTTCATCATGAGCTGTGGCATATATGAAGTGGTTTCATTCATTATTGTGCTATTGCTTCTCCACATTCAAAGCAGCCGGTTAAGATGATGCTGGCATCAGACTTGCACGGCTGTTCAACCAGGAGGAGACCCTGGGGCACAACCAGGAGAGATTATGTCGTCCAGCCCAAAGAATTGGTGTAAGATGGGGAGATGTAGAAGGTTATTAAAAAATGATGGCTCATCACAGAACTATTTCAAGTTTTTATTTAACTATGGTTAAACCTGTGAGGTTTAACCCTTTAAAACCGGTCGGAGTGGGCACGCGCTGTTTTGTGTAACTATTTTAAAATCCCACGTAAGCTAGCGCAATAATTTTTTTTGCATATGAAACCGCAGGAGTTGTACTTACATCTTATGCATCAGCTTGTCCTAGGTCAAGGTTTCCTTCCACATAAAGCTTTGCAAAAACTGCATAAAAAGCGCTTGCAGCAACAAATACATAATATTCCAGAAACACGCTTTGCTGATCCGATCAGCTGTTTGTAACACTTCCTACGTTGGAATAGACATCAGTGCGAACTTTCGCATGTGTGCCATTACCTGCCTGAAACCGGAAGTGACGTCATTTTCGCGGAAATGTAGTTTTTTACCATCAGGGCCTCATGAGCCTATACTGGTGTTTTTAAAAGTTATCTTTGACTTTATGACTTTCTGTGTCATTTCTGGGATGCTTAGAACTCATATTGCACTGCTGGAAATAGTTTATTTTGATGCATATGCTGCTGTTTTGCAAATTTGCACTATAATATTTATTTTCATTTTTCCTGCAGTATATAATAATTGGTGTATTTCAAAAATAAAACTATGAAGACACTCAAAATAAATTTCCTGTGGTGGGAAACTATTTTGTGCAACTTTTTTGTATTTACAGTTTTGAGGGATAAGCCTCTTAAATTTCTCTAACTAGAAATATATGTTAAAAAACAAAAACGATTTTCAATTTTTTTGTAGTTTATTACACTTTTTTGCAATTTATGTATTTACTATGCACCTAATGCAGACATATTATTAAAATTTGGGTTATACTAGTTGTATTGATGTTTAGCAACTTGAAATGCTCCCAAAAGTGGCACTACAACATGTAAAAATATAATATAAGCTCTGGCGGAGTTGGTTCTATGGTAGGTCTTAAAGGGTTTAAGTGAGAATGGTTTTAAGGAAAAAATATTTTAACAGAATAAAAACTGTAGAAGCAGGTGTTCACACACAGCGGAAAGAGCTGCTGAAAGGAGATGAAACATTAATAGGCTATAAAACGGGGAAGCTTCTTACTAAAATACGGAATCAGTTCTTTCACAGATTGTATGGGAATGCTTCACTGTCAAAGCATTTAAATGTTAAAAAAAGGATGAAACCCCAGAGCCTTCAGGCTGAGCCAAGCTTTCACCTCGGTCTCGACACTAACACAAAGAGAAGAAAACCCCTTCAGTACAGGCACCTACAGTGATCTCGCACACAAAGAGGAATGATATGATTTCCTGACTGTTTCTCAGCAGTCGGTCCGATATAAAAACATACTGACATCCAACACAGCTGTTAGCAAGCTGCACAAATCTGCAGTTTCTTTCTGCAGCTCAGATTTCTGCTGAGCTTAGACCTCACATCATTAAACATACAGCAAGAGAAACCCGAACATCAGCAGGGAGACAAACACACATGCACTCATTTACCCAGCAAGCAACACTTTTAATGTGCCTTTCAAGTTAGACCCTGAACTGAAGCCTTTAAGTCTATTAACTCCGTGTGCAGGTGTATATTGTATGTTGTTATATATTTCAGGTGATCTTAATGTAACCGCGCTGTCACACATACATGTTACTAACAAGAACCTCACTGCCTTCAATGTAAAAAAGACAAAAACAATCCAATTTTTTTTCTTTGTACATATAGTGTCATGTATAGCAAACCAAATTTAAAGCATTGAACTTCCTGCTATAGGAACTGTACAAATCATCCCTGCAGTGCAACAGAGGGCCCTGCAAGATAATCTTTAATGAATACAACTTAATGGAGCTAAATGGCTAAAATAGTCCGTCACATCTGTTTCTAGAGAAAATCAACATTTTACTTAGTTTTCGCAAGGTTGATTATCGGTCCAGGCTGAAATAAAACAACACTTATTGAGTCTGTTTTGCTTACTTGAAAGCCAATATTGCCAACAAAAAAAACTAGGATTCTGCTAAGCAGATTGTTCTGTTAAGGATTTATGACACCTATGATGGTGCCCATTTCCAAACAATAACTACATGTTAGAAGTTTTTGGTTAAACCACAGCAGAAAAGAAATGGTGTTTGAAGGTGATATTATCAAATGTCTATCAATGTCTATCATCATTAAAATTGGAAAAAGCTTCCATGAAACATACACTTTTGGGCTATAGCTAAGGCGGGGCCCATTTAATTAGGGCTATTCTCCTTATGGCAGCATTTGGAACTCATTCTGAATTACAACTCATTTGTCCCTGTGAAAATATACTTTGGCAAACATATATAAAATGTAGAAAATCATAAAACTCAGCTTTTTAAAAATTAATTAATGAATTATTTTTTACCAAGTCCCTTCAAAATCAAAGTCTGGACTTAAGTACACCTTTACAGGAATTCGCATACACAAATGTTTGGCAATGCTAAATACCTGCTCACAGCAGTCCATGAGTATATAGATGGGGTACAACCTATTCCCAAGATTTTCATATTTTTAGCCCTTATGAAATGGATGAGTTGACCCTTTCATTTTAAATCAAAGCACTGTTATTTTTAAGGATGGTTAAAACGCCCTTAACATAAACACGGACTCTCTGTAAGAGTCAGAAATATTCTAACAGAGTCTATCCAACTGGCTAGCCTGAACCTGCTTTTGTTTGGAACAAAATAAAAAATGACACATTTTGCAGATTGGAAGAAATGTTGACGTATGGCTTCATCTAGCTTGCAGTTACATTTGTTCCAGAACATATTTGTCAAAGTAAATTCACGGGATAGAAATGTTTGCAGCAGGAAATTAGAGGATTTCATGTCAACCCAAAGCATGTCATCTGACATTATCTACGCTGCAGGAACCTTGGATGCCATGATGATTGACAGCCTCGTTTAATATGCTGAGTGTGAAGTGCTTCATGGACTTTTATTTTTAGTGTGTAAACACTCACCGCAGTGTGAACGTCACTCCACTTCCAGGACTGGATGGACCGTGACGACAGTTGTCCTCGTAAACTGTCTTTTTACCACCAGAGAATGATGAATTTACATAAATCCATTATGCAAGAAGGCCAGGCAACAAGCACTCATTTATTGTGTGTGTGTGTGTGTGTGTGTGTGTGTGTGTGTGTGTGTGTGTGTGTGTGTGTGTGTGTGTGTGTGTGTAAATAAGGTCAAATCTCAACATTTTACTTTATTCTCATTAAATCCAAACGGGTCAATGCGTGCAAACAGTGAGCAGCATGAAATCGATATCCAAACAAACATTTAGGATATACACACATGTAAATTCATGCATACATACAACTGCACACATACACAACACCAGTTAGAAGGGGACTCAGAAATGTGATCAATAATATTGATCCACCCTGGCCTTGTGATGCTGAAGGCTGATGCAGTGAGGTAATCAGGGTTATAGCTGCCCACTGAACGGGAAGAAAAATGGAGAGAATGATGGAAGGGATAAAAAATATAAGGCGATGAAGCAAAGAATAAAAGAGGGGAAGGAAGAAAGGACGACTGGTAAGGACTTGATAAGGAAAAGAGCCAGAAATGATATGTGCAATGGGAGGAAAGTATAAGATATCACACCGAAATGCCATATGTTGGTGAGTGATCATTACCATCCTCAGCCTGAGAACCCCAGGGCCTCTTATTGCTCTTAATGTTCTCATTGTTGTTCTTTCTGACTTTATACCTTGTAGTCAGCCATTTGAACTGTAGCCCTTTAGTTACCAGGTGTTCCACCCCATGTCCCAAACATTGTTCTCAAGGCTTTTTAATTCTAACTCTCAACTTTGTAGCTAGCATCAGCATTTTTAGTTCTTGCTATGTTTGTTGCAGTAAATTTCGTTCAAGGATTTCAAGTCGTGCCTGCTCTCTGTTTCTTCCTCCTTGCTCTCTACTAGTGCTTCTTTCATTATCGTAGTTTTCTTCTTTGATTTAACAGTGATTGTAGAGAAAAATATCAAACATCTAAAGAAAGAAGGAGATGACTTTTTTTTTTGTTTATACAACTCAAACATAGCTGGAAATGGAAAGGTTATGTGTGTCACCATAGGCATAACTCCACAAGAGTGCCCTGGTTCATAGGCTTTAATATAACAGTCATGGGCTGTTGCCACTGGAACTCTAGACAGAGACTGTCCTCCACCAGAGAACAGACGGATGGGTCCTTTGTGCAAGCTGTCATAACAATCTATAGTTACATTTTTAGGTTAAGTGAGCTATTGCAGCTATGTGAATAGTTGAAGATAAAATGTGCCCTTGTTTCCTACTAGAACTGGAACAGAGCAAGTTGTATTTTAAGGCAAAGTATAAAATTGTCACGGTCCGGGTCAGCGGCCGTGTGAAGAGTGGAAGGAGGACTCAAACGCAGCACTATTTCAGACGTGAAGGGTGATTTATTGACAATACCAAACATAAAGTGGAGATGGCAAAACTGAACTAAGGACGAACTAAACTGGGAGAAACTACACAAAGGAGTGGCAAACCTGAACATGAAGGGAGAACAGCAGGGAGAGCACGCAGAGGATTTCACAGGGTATGAACACAGACGACGCGACGAGGAGCAGAGGAAAACACACACTATAAGTACACAGAGAGACACTGGGAAATCACACACAGGTGGGGGGAAACAGCTGGACCTGATTAACCTGACGAGACAGGGGAACACTAACACCAGGGACCAATAGAGGGAGCACAAACCCAGAACCCAGTATCTAAAATCCCAAAACACAAACCATCCCAAAACAGCCCATGAATAATAAAGAGAATAATAACAAAAAAGAACACAAACACAAAGTCACTGAGTCATGGTCGCAGGACCATGACAAAAATGTTCCTAATGCTAGTCAAGTAGCTGGACTACCCATACAAAATAAAATTGCACTGAAAACATCTGTAAACAGTGAAAGACTTTAATCCTCCCTAACTTTACCTCCCAATGCAGACCTAACATTGCATTATGTGGCATTTACCTTCAAATATAGTATCTCTATATCTCTTAGTCTAGGCTTTTTATTCGTTCTTGCCTGAAGCCTTGTCTTCCCCCTAGACTACTCACTGTTCTTAGTTGCCTTGGTTGTTCATAACATCATAGTTGTTCTATCCCTATTTGTTGTATTATGCTCTCTCTATAGCTCTTACTGTTTTTGTTGGTTCTTCCAGCCCTTTACTATGTCTAGAAGAAGACATGTTGCTTTTTATGTCTCATGGTCATCTTTTTCCTTACTTTAAGCATTGAGAGTTCTGTCTTGGAAAATGTCAAGGTCCTAACACAATTTCAGCTGTGGGCTGCACCATTGTTCTACCTCTATGCTTAAGAGTTGTACATGAAGAGTTTTAAGTTTAGCTGGGTTCTGACTTGCTATTGTTCTACTTCTTTATCCTTAGAACGTATCTACTATAGCTCCAGGTCTTTTTATTTTAGATCTAGGCCTTCTCATCCTATAAGTTGCTGTTCTATTTGTGTTTTCATTGTTCTGTCTTTTTCTTTTTTTCTTCTTGGATTGTTATCTAAAGGCTGTACCTGTTCTTGCTTTAATCGCTGTACTTCTAGCCAACAAGTACTTCTAGATTGATTTTTTTTTCCATTCACTGGCAGTTATTATTGTTTTTTTCGTTCTTGAACGTGTAGCATTGAAGCTGGCTAAACCCTCTAGCTGTTTATTTGCTTTAAGACCTGTTCATGTTTTACTCTTACAGTAATTGTTGCCCTTAGTTATTCTACAGGGTGGGCCATTTATATGGATACACCACAATAACATGGGCATGTTTGGTGATATTAAAGTCCTGATTGTGGCACATTAGTATATGTGAGGGGGCAAACTCCTCAAGATGGGTGGTGACCATGGAGGCCATTTAGAAGTCGGCCATCTTGGATACAACTTTTGTTTTTTCAATAGGAAGAGGGCCATGTGACACATCAGACTTATTGGTAATGTCACAAGAAAAACAATGGTGTGCTTGGTTTCAACGTAACTTTATTCTTTCATGAGTTATTTACAAGTTTCTGACCACTTATGAAATGTGTTCAATGTGCTGCCCATTGTGTTGGATTGTCAATGCAACCCTCCTCTCCTACTCTTCACACACTGATAGCAACACCGCAGCGGAAATGCCAGCACAGGCATCCAGTATCTGTAGTTTCAGGTGCAGATATGTTGACAATTGCCTTCAGATGACCCCATAGATGAAAGTCTAAGGGGGTCAGATCGGGAGACCTTGGGGGCCATTCAACTGGCCCACGATGACCAATCCACTTTCCAGGAAACTGTTCATCTAGGAATGCTCGGACCTGGCACCCATAATGTGGTGGTGCACCATCTTGCTGGAAAAACTCAGGGAGCGTGCCAGCTTCAGTGCACAAAGAGGGAAACACATCATCATGTAGCAATTTCAAATATCCAGTGGCCTTGATGTTTCCATTGATGAAGAATGGACCCACTATCGTTGTACCCCATATACCACACCAAACCATCACTTTTGTTGTTCCAACAGTCTTGGAAGGATCCATCCAATGTGGGTTAGTGTCAGACCAATAGCGGTGGTTTTGTTTGTTAACTTCACCATTCACATAAAAGTTTGCCTCATCACTGAACAAAATCTTCTGCGTGAACGGAGGGTCCTGTTCCAATTTTTGTTTTGCCCATTCTGCAAATTCTGTGCACCGATCTGGGTCATCCTCGTTGAGATGCTGCAGTAGCTGGAGTTTGTAAGGGTGCCATTTGTGAGTAGCTAATATCCACCGAAGGGATGTTCGACTAATGCCACTCTCCAGTGACATGCGGCATGTGCTACGCTGTGGGCTCTTGCTGAATGAAGCTAGGACAGCCACTGATGTTTCTTCATTAGTGACAGTTTTCATGCGTCCACATTTTGGCAAATCCAACAGTGAACCAGTTTCACGAAACTTAGCAAGCAGTTTGCTAACTGTAGCATGGGAGATGGGTGGTCTCGTAGGGTGTCTTGCATTGAAATCTGCTGCAATGACCCGGTTACTGCGTTCACCAGATATCAACACAATTTCGATCCGCTCCTCACGTGTTAACCTCTTTGACATGTCAATGGCTGTGAACGAAGAGAAACTTGTAAATAACTCATGAAAGAACAAAGTTACATTGAAACCAAGCACACCATTGTTTTTCTTGTGACATTACCAATAAGTTTGATGTGTCACATGGCCCTCTTCCTATTGAAAAAACAAAAGTTGTATCCAAGATGGCCGACACCTAAATGGCCACCATGGTCACCACCCATCTTGAGGAGTTTGCCCCCTCACATATACTAATGTGCCACAATCAGGACTTTAATATCACCAACCATTCCCATTTTATTACGGTGTATCCATATAAATGGCCCACCCCGTACATGTTCTAGCTATCCTAGCTCCAATTATTGTACTATCATTCTTTTTCTAGTTGTGCCATTTTTTGTTGGTTGTGCCTATAAGCATGTTCATTGTTCCTGATATAAAGCCAGATGTACTTCTTGTTGTAACTCAAAGCTGAGTGGTTATACTCACTCTAAGCGTTTGAAAATCATGCCTATGAATTCTCAAAGACCTCTTCTCCTTCTAGTTTCAGGTTGGTAATTATTCCAGGCCCTAGACTCCATAGTTGTTTTGGCTTTCAATCTAGCATGTCTTGATACATGAATACGAATCTTGTATAACAGTCATATGACACAGTTAAACAATTTATATTGATTTTACTGTCACACGTTTTGGATATTAACACTGAGTAAAATTCAGCAATACTTTTTTTTCAATATGAGAGCAACAGGCCTTGTAGTTGTTGAAGCTCAAGGTTTTCTAGTAAATTCTAGTACTAGGCCTTGTGATCATGTAGCACTGACCTTTTCCACTACTGTAGAGGTTTGTGGCAGCATTCATTTGGAGACAGATTGCTGGACCGTCTGACTGAGCCACACACTGCTGACCTTCCACCTCTGAAAATGGTTTCCAGCTGAGAGACATTTTCTCAGCATGGAACCAATTTCAGTTTCTTCCTGTTCAGTTTGCACAGGGACGGATCTGTTACAGAAACTCAACCTGTGAGAGATTCTGTGTGTTTTAAAAACCCACATCAGCAGTTTGAATTGATGAAATTACTTACTTACCAAAACTTTTAATTAGTGTTAAAGATTTCCTAAAGAAAAGCAGATATTTTTATTTATATCATTACATTATTATTACTTGACATTTAAAGTGCATAGAAACAATATTTATTTAAACAAAAACCAGGATAAAGACAAATTGGGGGAAAGGAGAGAAGATTAAAATGCAAACTTAAGTCTGAGGAAGAAAATGGCTTTCGAATGAAAACCCCAAACACGTTCACACTTCTCTCCTTCTCTGATATTTCTTTTCATCCTGATCTTTCTTTTCATCTCGGAGCTTTCGGCTCCTACGTTTTATTTCCCGACTCTCTGCGTTTTCAGGATGTGAATCTGTGATCAAAGACGACTAAAACTGCTTCGACACCGTTTTCGCTTCACACTAAAGATTTCATCCCTGATGCTATCCTGCTGTGAGCAAACCAGATTGGTCTCTGAATACTCTTCCTCTCTCTGTGATCACATGACACCTCAGCTTATTGATCAGCCTGTAATGATTATGAGTGATTAGAAGCCTTTTTTTAGGGTTACTTTCCCACAGAGCAGGATTTGGTCCATTCATCCCACTGTAATACTTTCTGGATTTGGCCTATTAAAAAGGATTTAAAACTGCTTGTTTGGCTCAGGTTTTACATTTTACATTAACATTAGCAACGCTGACAAGATTCACTGGCAGCTTTCGAATGAAAACCCCAAACACCTCCTACAGTTTGTCTTCACCACTTCCCTCAGTCCTGTGGTACACTTGAAAGGTTGAAACCTCTCTCTGGCCTTCTTCAGAAATCCAAGCTATCTGCCTGTCAATTAGACCCTTTTCCTACTAACTTAATAAAAGCTTGCTACTCTCTCTGTCCACCATAATAAATACTAGTGTTCCTTCCTTCCTTATCTCTAGTATTGTTTCCTCATTTCTCAAGTCAGCTGCAATAACTCGTGTGCACAAGTAACCTGTAGGAGATCCCAGCAATTTCAATAATTTCATCCAACCTACCCTTTCTATCTAAAATCCTTGAGGAAATAGTTGGTTCACAGGTTCATGCTCAGTTGCCTCAAAATAACCAGTGTAAACAATTTAAGCTTGGTTTATTTGCCCTTCATAGTACAGAAACAGCCCTGGAAAAAAATCAGTAACGACCTCCTTTTGACAATTGACAGCAACTCTTAACCATTCTCATCCTCTTAGATCTGAGCACAGCCTTTGACACTATATCTCATAACATTCTTAATATTAGTTTCCATCGGTATGCTGATGACACCCAACTCTGTGTCCACCAAACCTATCACCACGCGTGCACCCATCACCCTCTGTGTTTGTCTCCAGGAAATCAAATCCTGATTTTCTTGTAACATTCTCAAATTGAACAGAGATGAAAATCAATGTTCTCCTCATTGGCACCAAATCCACTTTGTCTAAATATAACAGCTTTTTGCTCCTCTCATGTTAAGAGTCTGGACATCATGCTTTCTTTTCAAGTGCACATCAATAACATCCCTAGGTCCTCATGGTTTCATCTTCGTAACATTAATCACCTTTGTCCATGTTTCACACACAATATTACTGCCATCCTTTCCAGACTTTGCTTACATCTTGCATCAATTACTATAATTCTTTTCTTTTCAGTCCATACATACACTTCAACTGGTCCACATTTCAGTTGGTAGCATGATCACCAGAAATTCTTCCATTAGTCACAATATATCTGTCCTTCTATACCTGTCCTTCAATACCTACAATGGCTTCCAGTTAAATAACTGTATTGATTTCAAGATTCTACTCCTCGTCTTTAAGGTAATCCATAATCTTGCTCTGCAGTACGCTTCTGAACCTCTGAACATCAATACACCCATTTGCACTTTCAGGTCTTCTCTCCATCTCACTGTCCCTTCCCCCCATTTTACTATTATGATTACCATTCTGCTAAGAACATTTTAACATATCTGTGGAGATTGACTCACTCTGGAGCTGCTTCCAGTGAACATTAGAGGAGGTTTCTTTGGGTTTCCTGGTTAGCTTTAACTGTACAGTTTAATTATACAGTTAAATTTTGCAGCTGCTTACCAGTAACAATGGAAAAGCTACTGCTGTAAAGAGGGGATTTGTGAGTTTGACTGATAGGTAGCATAATAACAGCAGTGGCAGTATTGACCCCAGTCATGCTCAGGAATGTGTTTGACTATCTCATATACCTGTGCTGGGCATCTGGAGGGCAAAACAGTGAGCAGCTGTGAACGGTGTAAGCTTGTTATGTAAAACTTTATATTCAGCAATGTATTTTAAAATTTACCACGTTTTAATGTCCATTAATGTCCATTAAAACCAAACTTTAGATCAAACTGTGAGCCTGTCCAGATGACTTTAACCTCATTTAACCTCACCTTCCACCTTCATTTTAGATCTAATCAATATTTTGACCTTTTACCTCCAATCGAAACACAACTCAAGAAAAACCATGAATTTTAATTTAATCTCCCACTAAAAGTGATGACCCCATCTAGACAAAACTCCTATAGTGAATTCATAAACTCATTAATAGTTAATCTGATGGTGATTAATCTGATTGTTAAAATGACAGTTAATTAAGTACAAATACGACAGTGGGAGTGGGGACAAAGTGGACCTGAGGTCTCATTGTCCTGTGTATCAGTGGGTGTCAGTGACATTTATGACATTTATTCTCTTTGTACTGGGACAAAAAGCTATTTTAAAATTGTCATTTATGAATTTGTGTGTGTGTGTGTGTGTGTGTGTGTGTTTGTGTGTGTTATGACAGCTACTCCCTTCTTGCCACTTTGACACTAAGCTACCCTGTTATTCTCATTGTATTTTGTGTGTGCATGTCTGTGTGCGTGTGTGTGTGTGTGTGTGTGTGTGTGTGTGTGTGTGTGTGTGTGTGTGTGTGTGTGTGTGTGTGTGTGTGTGTGTATGCGCGCGCGTGTGTCTGTATAATTGGCCTCCTGTTGACCGGTTGCTAATTGTGTCTGACAGCAGTAAAGGTCCCCGTTAACAATGTGCAGACCAAACACTTATTGGTGTTTTAACCTGCAAACACACACACACACACACACACACACAAGGGTGTGTGTGTTTTCCATTTGGTCCTTGTCAAAATGCATCCACAGACAGCAGTGACACTGCATCCCATGAGACAAACATGATCATATTCTCTCCGTGAGTGTGTGTGTCTGTATGTGTGTGTGTGTAGGTGTGTTTCCTTTCATTTTGTTTCCTTTTTTCAGTATTTGTTCACGTTGTTCTGCCATTTTTTTGACAGATACCATTTTCTTTTTTTTCTGAATCAGTTTTGACGTAATCTATGTCGTCTGCAATATAAATTGCTCTCTCGTTCTATTCAGACCTTCAAAAAAACCTGATGAAATGAAGAACGGCTTTGAAATGTTTATTGTTTTTAGAAAGCTAAAAAAAAAAGCTGCTCATTTTTGACATTAGAGTTTTTTTCACTCACATGTCAAATTTTCGATTGTTGTTACTTACTGTTACTGTTGTTAGAGTCTACTATTAGCACCCAGGCGGCTTATTCAGATGACTGCTTTATGGATAATATATTACTGACAATAACTTGTCAGGCTCCTGAGAACTAAATATTGCTCTTACATCTAACTATGTACACTCGTCTAAGCAGGGATGACAAGCTCATGTTACTTTGTGGGATGCATACAACACAATTTGGTTTCATAAGTGGGCCAGACCATTAAAATTATGGCCCAATAACAAATAAAAAAGACAAGCATATTGTTGCTCTGAGGAATCATCATGGCAGTTGGCTATTCAATTGGCTATTCAGTTCTCTATTAAGATAGGGCTTTATCTTATTATGGAAAGTGTCTTAATGTGGATGTTGTTGTTAACAGGTACTATATAAATAGAACTGAAGTGAAGAAAATGTCTTGCTGTGAACCCACTAACAGAAAGCTCTGTGTTAAACTGTGAAAAAAAGAACATTTCTATTGGTTAGAGGGACACTTACAATGAAAAAAAACAAAAAACACTTAATTACTCCTCAGCTGTAAAAGGCTGACTGGATATTGTTGTTACCCTGCTGGGTTGCCAGGCGTGCGATGTGGACACCTATGTTTGTCAATGTCAATAGCTACTAAAAATCTCAGACACTTTTGAATCTGAGTGACCTTCATCTCAAAGTCAAGGTCAAACATCAAGTTTTCTGAAATTCTTGTGAATGATTTAAGAAGGAAATCACCATTGGTGAATCTACTAACTTTGGATGAGTGTAGATCCCAGTGTCCTTGACCTCAAGGTCAGAGGTCACATGCCAGGTTTTGTGAAACTCTTTTGAATTTGATAACTTGAGAATGCAGTGACATAGGATTTTGAAATTGACACCATATGTGTATCTACTAAAAGGTTGATGGGTAGCACTGGTGTTGCCACTATGTTTTTTCTTTAATGTTATGCCTTATCGTTTTCTTTCTTCCTTCGGTGTAGTACGACAGGCCATGGATGATGTCTTTGTTAGTGAGAAGGTTGTAAAACTGATGAAAAGCATTAAAATAAAATCAGATAGTTCTGCCCTTGCAATTCTCACAGTTTCAAAAGTCACCCCGCCTTACACAAGCATTTCTACTTGTCTAAGTAGAAATGCTTAGTAGATTCTAAGTATGTAGTTGACATGAAAGTGCAACAACTTCAGTTTTTCTCTTTACTTTTTGAAGTCTTAACCTTCAAAAAGTGTTTAATATGTTTTTTCTCCATCACTGAATACAAGCAATCATTTTGCCACGTACGTGTCTCTGTCTCTGGCTTTATTCCACTGCTGTTTAGAATAGCGTGTCTTAACATCTGTTGTGATTGTATTTATTTAAGGTTTCACTTTTAGTTCAACTAAACCAAAGCAATTTTCCAAGTATTTCAGAGCTCTGATTGCTATTTGTTTTTCGGTTTTTATTCGATACCACTTTTAATATGTCTGAGATGAAACATTTCAGCAAATGCAAGCATCTCGCTGACACATATCACGAGAAGATTAAAAAAATGCTGCCTCACACCTCTTCGCAGAGCTTCACACATTCAGTAAAAATCACTTTCTGTTAATCTGAATGTGTTCTGCACACACGCACACTTCACCCGCTCTGATATTAACACCAATTGGTCTTAATTAGCCTAGTCCCATTCAGCCTGCTGTGTTTCCTGCTAATTACTGTGAGTGTGTGTCTTTCTGTCAGCACAATCAATTGCAGTCTGTTTCTTTTCAGAGTGTCAATTAAATTAACGATAGCAGATGTTTAAACACTTTGGAAAAATATTAAAGCTTTCGCATTTCCTTTCCTTTTTTTCCTTTTTCGGCTCTATTTTTAGACTTTTGTGAAATAAAACATAAAAAACATGGACCATATAAAATTAACTTTGTACACATATATATAACTGTGATAAATCAGCAATGATATCGTTGCCTGTCACCCAGGTGACACACTGGGTGTTACCCAGTGTTACTGGGTGTAATGTCCTTCATATTTTATTGGTATTTTCGGTATAGTGTCAGTGGAGCTTCTGAAAGACACCCTAGTAAAAGCTGATTTTATTGATCACCTTGATGTTTTTCCCTACCGACTTCTCTAAAAAAACACAGGGATTAATGCATAAAAGCTCATTGTTAGCTCTGTATTCATATTATTGGCTTAGTAGTTGCATAATTCACATTTGCAAATAAACTTTATTTATGTTAGACTGAGCCTTGGTGCAGGCCCTCAGTTCATCCTCTGGATGAAAGAAGCTATTTTAGCTCCCATTTTAAGTCAGCTGTCTTCCGATTGGCTGCCCCATATAAAACACGAGGTGAAACAACATCTGGGCAGGGATTCTGTGAGCTACCATGAGATGACCGTGATCCCACAAAGAGCCCTGAGTAGTCTGAGTGTTTGGAGTGTTTGGCTCACATGGATTACTTGTACATGCTCTGAGCTTATCATTTGAAACTTTGGCCATGTTTTATGTGAACATTCACCATGGAAACTAGAGTTATATTACAGGAAAGAAGGAGAAGTAAAGTAGGCCTCTTTTATGCCACAGTTACACAGCTAAATATAGAGACCACGTTTTTGACCACTCACAGTCGGTTGCCATCTTCAAACATATTTTAGTAGATCAAGATAAACATAATAATAATAATAATAATAATAATAATAATAATAATAATAATGTCTGTGAAGGTTCTCATTATATATTCAATAATATATAATGTAGTAGATCACCCTGCTATCAGTCTGTAATTAAACGGGGTCAAGTTGGCAATTATGTGATAATATAGCAATTAACAGTAATGACTTAGTGATGATCACAAAACTCTTACTGTCTTACAAACTTATTGTCATGTACTGTTGTTGATATTTACAGTACATACACAGAAATTCCCATTAAAAAATAATTCACTACTTACATGGACTGGATCTTATATAGCCCTAGATGTGTCTCATTCACTCCAGCACTTTTTTCTATGACATGTGTACTATCAACCTAACATTCACACTCCAGTGGATGGATAACAGAACAACTTGGGGTTAATATCTTGCTCGAAGATATTTGACATGCAGACTGATGCAGCCAGGGATTGAACCCCCAACCATCCAGTTGGTAGATAACCTGGCCTACCTCATGAGCTCCAGGCAACCGGATGCTGCCACAAATAGTGACACATTTGCTTTAGGATGGCATTTTAACCCTTTAAAGCCGGTCGGAGCGGACACGCTCCATTTTGCGCAACTATTTTTAAATCCCGGTAGCACTGCAACCACGTAAGCTAGCGCAATAATTTTTTTTGCATATGAAACCGGAGGAGTTGTACTTACATCTTATGCCATCAGCTTGTCCTAGGTCACGTATCCTTCCACATATAGCTTTGCAAAAACTGCATAAAAAGCACTTGCAGCAACAAATACATAATATTCCAGAAACAGGCTTTGCCGATCCGATCAGCTGTTTGTAACACTTCCTACATCCATCAGCGTGAACTATCGCATGTCCGCCATGACCTGCCCGAAACCGGAAGTGACGTCATTTTGCGGAAATGTAGTTTTTTACCATCGTGATCTTATGAGCCTATACTGGTGTTTTTAAAAGTTATGTTTGACTTTATGACTTTCTGTGTCATTTTTGGGATGCTTAGGACTCATATTGCACTGCTGGATTTTATTTTGATGCATATGCTGTTATTTTGCAAATTTGCACTATAATATATTTTTTCGTTTTTCCTGCAGTATATGAAAATTGGTGTATCTCAAAAATAAAACTATGAAGACACTTAAAATAAATTTCCTTTGGTGGGAAACTAGTTTGTGCAACTTTTTTGTATTTACAGTTTTGAGGGATAAGCCTCTTAAATTTCTCTAACTAGAAATATATGTTAAAAACTCAAAAACGATTTTAAATTTGTTTGTAGTTTATTGCAAGTTTTTGCAATTTATGTAATTACTATGCACTTAATGCAGACATATCATTAAAATTTGGGCTATAATGGTTGTATTGATGTATAGCAACTTGAAATGCTCCAAAAAATGGCTCCACAGCATGTAAAAATATACTATAAGCTCTGGCGGACTTGGTTCTATGGTAGGTCTTAAAGGGTTAACTGTACAATGTGCTAAGTATTTGGCAGCAGTGGAATACAATCAAAGTACAACCACTGAAGTCAAATCCACTATTACAAACAGATGCATCCCAGACGAGTTGCGCTCATCAGCACAGACTGACTTAGAGTGCTTGTAACATGTTAGAGTACTATTATTTGCAAACCTTCACCAATCTGTCTGAGCGTGATTGCAGTGAGTCTGACTTAAACTGTGATTGTTTCGACACAGGTTGCCTCCCACTGGTTCACTTGTGCAACCGCCTCTTGATCAAAATTTTAAGCCATCCTGTTTTTATTGCGTGTCTAGTGTGACAGAGCAGCTGAATTCAAGTAATGCTGAACTATTTCAAAATAAAGTATTCCAGTCAATGACTCCTATTGTTGCTGTTGTAGTTTCTTTGAGCACTTCTTTTTATGATCTCTTAATAAGCAAGAAAAAAGATGTTTAATTGAAGTGATTTCCTTCTGCTGCCCGTTGACTATGGATTGGTTGGTGCGTGTGGTGAGCTCAGCTGGGAGATAGAGGGATCATGGGAGTTTTAACTCAATGAGACACAGAGGGTGGACAGCAGGTGAGGCTTAATGCTAAACATGCACACACTGCTGTCCAGCTGGTGTCAGAGCTCACTGCAGATGGGACCTTAACAAACTGTGTGCCTACATGCATTGCTAATTTCGGGGGCTGCACAGTGTTGTAGTGAGGACTCCGAGACGGGGGTCGGGGTGGAGCCAGTATTTCATGCTGTTGACCAGCCCACTTTTTTGTGGTGAAACAATAAGATAAATTAAGCTGTCGTTCAGTTCTTATTGTCCAGCAGTTTTTATTGAGTTAATATTTAATATTAGTGATTGGAAGTTGATATTGATATGCTAATCTATTACTTCAGGATGACTCGCATCTAACTCGTCTGTCTGCCTTTCTTTCTCTTTTTTCCTTTTCTCATCATCAGACTCTCAGCACTGAATGGTGTTGAGAGCCACAAGCACACAGCAGAGACTTTACATCACAGAGCAGCTACTGATTTTGTATTATTATTGAGTGACTGCACATAAAAATACCGCTCTTCAAAATGTCATCAAAGAATACTTTTATTTTTATTTAAATGATCTTAGAGGCACCCTGCCTCTCACTCTGTGTTATCTGAATGAAGCTCCAGCCTTGCCTTCTTAAATGCTTGGAAAAGTATTTAGGAAAACAGATGGATGGATTGAAATTTTGAGGCAAATTGTGCGAGACATTGAGTTACACGAATAACAGCCTGTTTGACTAAACTGGGAATTGTTGCTTGGTAAATTTGCCAGTGTTGTTGTCAGTAACAACTTACAGACTTGATGTTTGGGTTAAGCCAGCTCTAGTGTTTTTAGTGATTGACATGTCCATCGTCCCAACAATGATTTTTGTTTCACTTTTGAGATTTTAAGGTAATTGCACTGACACTAATAATGACGATTATTCTCAATGTGCACAGAGACAACAAAAAACTGGTTTCCAGTCAAAGGTATGTAAAAGAAAAAAACAATCAGTAAGTTGCTGATCAGACAGGAAGTGGTGCCAAAGTCTGGTGTAGCTCTGGGAGTCAAGAAGATATGAAGAAAGTGGCTGTGTGCTGCTTCTGTCAGGTTTCAGTTAGGTCACTTTGAGATGAGTCAGCTTGTGTGATGATCAGAGATGGGCAGTAACGCGTTACTTGTAGCGTGACTTGTAGCGTTACTTGTAACGCGTTACTGTAATCTGATTACTTTTTTCAAGTAACGAGTAAAGTAAGGGATTACTATTGCAAAAACGGTAATTAGATTACCGTTACTTTCCCGTAGGAACGCTGCGTTACTGCGTTACTAAAACCGTGATTTCTTTGCGAGAATGTCTCACGACAGTGACGTAAGCGAGTGCGACGTTCGTGAGACCAGCTGTGTGCAGATCAACAATGGATCATATATCGAGTGCAGGAGAGTATGAGCGTGCAGCGTTTAAAGCGTGGAAGTACTGACCTTACTTTGAGTTTGATTCCATAAAAAGTGACAAAAACATTAGTGTCCGTTGTGCGTGGGAAGAAAACTTATTTTTACAGCGAAAAAACCCCTAAACTTCCGAGCAAGCACCGAGTAGCTATGACGTAATGGGAAACTCACAGAGACACTCGCGGATTCTTCCACTGACCGTGGCACACCTGCACCAGGGTAAACCTCCGCCTACCGTAGTCCTGCTTTACAGGTGAAAATAGAGCAACAGGACCGCTGAGTCTTTGACTTTATTTATTTTCTGCTGTGTTTTACTTGCATCTATTTGAAAGACTGAGTGTAAACACACAAAATATTTTATTTTATGTGCTGGAATGTGTAGAAAATAGGTTTAAATGTTAAACTAATTTCTTCAAGTCAGAGAATGGTGCATATAGTTTAATTTTTACTTGATGCATAAAGTTAAAAGATTAAAACTGATAAAACAAGTTAAAAAAAAGAGACTTTTCCATTTGATTACATTTTGTATGATGGATTATGCAGAAAAAGTAGAATTGGGCTGAAAGATCTATCGCTTTATCACCTCTTCAGGTTGTAAATCGTGTTTTTAAAAAGTAACTAAGTAACTAAGTAATTAATTACTTTTGAAAATAATACTTTTTTGGGGAAGTAATCAGTAATTAGTTACTGATTACTTTTTTCAAGTAACTTGACCAACACTGGTGATGATGCTTACTGGGTGACAGTGTGAGCTTTGAGTCAGTGTGTAAGGGATCAGACCTCCATTTAACTCTATCAAACTTTCCTTTTCTACTTCACTTTTCACTGCTTCCTGCTAACTTAGCACTTCTTTTCCTCGAGTTCATTCTTGGAGGTTCTACAACTTTTTCAAGCCTAACAAGCAGAAATTTTCAGCCTTCAGCAAGCACAAACATTTGCTCCAGAAAATAGTGCATACATCCAGGTTTCTTCTTTTTCTTTTTCTCCTTCTTTCTTGTGTTATTTGTCTTTCATTTCAACTCAGTTAAATTAATGACATTCAATTACATCCAATTTTATTCACAAAAACACTCTTGGTATTCTAGTCTTGTTTTATTTAATTTTAAACAAGCTTTTTTAAATTTTTTCAACAGATTTTGATTCAATATTTGATATCAACCTCAACCCTTTCTCGTGTTTATGTCAGTGTTGATGGTATACTTGCACATAAACCACTACATTGGACACTGATGTGTCACTCGATACCGTGCCACCCACTCAAAACGTATGTTGTCCACCTAAGTAGACATGTAAAAAACTCTTTGAAAAGTACATGCTTAAAAAAAATTAAGTTCAAAAATCTTTTTTTCATGCCCAAAGATGAATAAAAAAACGTAACGACTGAAAACGTCTGAATTCAAAGATTAAGGGCTCGTACCCAATACTCGGCAAATGGATGCCAAATAAGTGCAGGAATTCTTATAGAAACTTAGTGTACACAATGTACAGTATATGTACAACAGACAGAGCTCTGTTTTTGGTCACATCGCTGTGCCCCATATACCACACAGACATATAAACAGTCTCTCTCACCATCTGAAAAACCCCGAACGTTGACTAGTCCTTACTCACTATGACCTATGTTATATTATAATATCTACACCCTCGCATGGCTCTCAGTCAGTCTGAAAACTGCATCTCAATGCAACTCTAAACCTAAACACAATATAACTGCAATAATGATCACAGCACAACAGAAAAGAATTTGAATTTAAAAAACATTAGCAGTATGTTGCTGTACTGAAAAAATCTAACTTTTAAATAAGTATGAACAACTTTACCGCTCAGTATGCGGGCAAAGACTACAAATAATTCAGTATACTTAATAAGGCTTAACACCTGCAACAAATGACAATAAATGCACTGATTTATATTAAGCAAGGCCGTTGTTTGCATAAAACCAAGTTGTTAAAAGATTTGAGTTGAGTTAAAACATACTTTTACCGTCAAAATATTAAAACTCTGCAAACATTTGACTTTAAAAATCTTTTGAAGTGACTAATTTCCTCTATTATTTTTCTTTTGTCAACTTTTCAAGCTTTACATGGTTGAAATGCTGTTTTTTTTTCATTTAGCAACACATCATTGGTTTATTTCCTGATATGTTGCTGCTGTCTGATGGTTTCATGGTTTGATTGTAACAGAGATGGGTTTCCTTTTTTGGGCATCTTTTTCCTTCCTCTTCCTTCCTGCTGCCTTCTTTCAGTCAAGCTGATTCTCTGCTGGCAGGCAGCAGCTGGCAGAGACTTCAAACACACACACAGTATCTGGACGTTGTCCAGGGTCGTAATGCAGTCGTTTTTTGTTTTTTTTTTCCAGACACTAACCCACAGTGTCAGCCACTGTGAGAATGCGTGCGTGTGTGTTCAGATGGTCTTGGCTGTTGTCCACCTTGCTGTCACCGACTCTCATCTTATCATTTAAACTCCTGGATGGCTCTATATCCTTCCACTTCTTTACCTCTGTGACAAAACTGACTAGGGCGTGTCTTCCATAAAGGTCTTTCGATGGCTTTTCTCTCCTTGCTAACAAATTTGTGATCTGGACCAGGTCTGAAGTATTTTGTTTTGTCTTGTACTGTTCTGTTAAGTGTTGAATATTTATTCTACTGCAGTGTGTTAATTAGCTGCTCCAGCATTCAGGTCAACATGTTTTAGGATCTTGTAATCAGCGGAGACTGCTATGGATCAGGATCAGTGTGATTCTATATGGTTTGAATTATTGACCTTTATTTGCTTTTGAAGACAAAAACATATAAGTACAAAAATATTGTGAATGCCACGAGATTAACAGGTCTTAGAGTTAGTTACTGAAGACTTGAAGGATTTTAAACATCTAAAATTGAATGCATAACCAAAGCCTACACGATTTAGTAATATTTCATATTGCATGTTGCTCATTTTTCAGTTTAGCTTTTTATCAGGATTAAACTGAACAAACACACAGCATCTCAGCTGTTGAATTTCAAGTTTCTATCATCATCATCAGTTCTACTTCACTAGTATGATCTGGGTGAAATGCTGCTTTCTTGATTGAATATATACAGGCATGCAGGGATAAAGGAAGATAGGATGTCTCTGAGTCTAAGCCCCTGTTTACTGTAGAGTGACTGTCATCAGTTTTCATAGAGAGACACATCAAGCAACTACAAAGAAATGTGAAATTACATCAAAAAGGAACAAAGGGACCAAAAAAAAAAACAGAAGCCAAAAGTCCACAAATGGAAAACTAATCCAATACAAAGAGACACACATCAATCACAAAGAGACCCAAAAAACACAGTAGCAGCAAAAATTACAAAATCTCCAAAACAGAGACACAGAAGTGAGACCTCAAGCAGCTACAAAGAGATGCAAAATGACCAGAATGAATTGTAGATTCACAAGAACAGCCATAATTACCACAAGGTAACAAAAAATAAATAAAAAATCACACACTCAAAATGACCACAAAGAAGCACACCAACTGCAGAGAGTTGTAAACAGACCATAAAAGTGTAAACACACAATAAAAAGAGACAAGTACAAAAAAATGTAAAATGACCGCAAAAAGGTGACAATCCACACCAGGGAAAAAGAATCAAATGCAAGAAATGCTAAAAAACAACAACCACAAAGACACAAAATGACGAGTGAAAATCGTGAAGAAGATTGATAATCCACAACCTGAGGAAGAAAGAAGAAATCAAACACATGTCAACAAACACACCTGCTTACGAGACTGTAAGCAAAAACCAATGGGACCAAAAACAACCATATGACCACAAACAAGTGGAAATTCACAAAAATGAGCAAGAAATCAAACAAAAGGTGACAAATCAGTAAAAATTCACAGCAAAAGGAAAGAACAAAAGATTCACGTTCACCACAAAAAGATACCAAACTAGTGTGAAGAGATAGACTGACCACAATGACAGACAAAAAAAATCCTACATGACAGGAAAGGGGTTAAAACACAAAACAGTAAATAACAGTAAATGATAAATATTCATCAATCACAAAGAGATAAAACACATTTCAGTCTGGCCAACTTGCTCCAAGCAGGGAGTGAGGTCTCATATCTCTGCCTGTCTAAAGGACTTGACATGCCTGACAGCATGTAAGTTCAGTGTTTGGATAATCTGTGTAGAAATGCACAAGTATTGTTCTTAGAAAAGCTCTTAACCTGTGTAATCAATATATACTTAGAAGCTAGACTCAGAATGCATTTATCTGATTTTAAATTGCTGTCAAGACTGCTCATTATCACTCTCTCTACAGTCCTTTTATTTTACTTGTTTTTTCAGAGTCTTTGCTTCTGACATATTTTAAGTGTCAGGAAATAAAATCAGTGAGGAGAGAAATCAGATGCAAGTGGAAGGTTTTCATATTTTGTCAAGTTGACACAAACAGTTATTCATTATGTTTTCTATTGAATCTTGAAATTGGCACAAAAACGCTGGTAACATTCTCCGTACTCACGTTTAATCGTCTTATTTTGCCCAACAAAAGTCCAAAATTGAAAGACATTACATTTATTGACTATGAACATTAAAATGTGAAAATTATCAAATGTGAAAAGCTGAAAGTGGAGAACTGTCATTCTCAGAAATCCTTTAAATGACTCATTTACTGATTATAATAATTGCCGCCTGTCAGCAAATCAGTAAAACCAGAATTTCTTCAGTTTCACTTTTTTTATTAACTTGTTGAGATTTTTGTCTATTCCCCATACATTTATAATACATATTTAATATATATTAATTTGTATATATTCATTTTATGCTGAATTCATACATATTCTGTGTTATGACGACAAGATTTTCTCGGTGTACTAACACTTCAAGAAAAATATATGACTTTCTTTTTACAGAAAAAATCCTAAAAGTTCATAAAAAAATATGTCTGGAAGAGTTTGTGGTCAAATAATAAAGTGAAGACCGGCTTCATGTTACAGATGAAATATGAAGATAAAGTGACTGAGAGGCAACAAAGAGAGAAGAAGAGAGTAGAGACGAAGGCTGAGCAGAGACTGATAGCATCAAACTGCAGGACAACGAGGACAAGGACAAGCTGATGAAGTGACTGGCTCTGAGCGTGTGTGTGTGTGTGTGTGTGTGTGTGTGTGTGTGTGTGTGTGTGTGTGTGTGTGGTGGAAGTGACTACAGATAGAGCTGTCAAGATAGTGAGTTACTGATAGAGAGAGAGGGGGACGACTGCTGAAGGAGAATCAATAAGAAGGAAACCATGAAGGAAAAGAGAGCGCAAAAGAAGAAATAAGAAAGGGAGAAGGAGCAAGATTGAGATAAACAAGGGATGATGTGTGGGGAAGGAAACTAGGATGTTTTGGAAGGAGTGAAGGATCCTCAGGTATGGGTGGGGGATTGGCTGCAGGCGGAGTTACCTGTGATACCTGTGATGTTGCTCTTCTACAAGATTCTTTTCTGTACTGTATGTGTGCTGTTAATGTTATTGTCTCTCAGTATAACACACTTTAATACTTTTAAGGCCTTTTGTTTGTTAATAAAAGGCCCTTAAAATGACTTTAAGCACCCTTAGCCACGCTCTCTTAGCCTCAATATGACAGATGGGTTTGCAGGGTATCTGCCAGGTGTGTTGTTTGGAGAGATGAAGGTGGGAAATTGTTGTGAGTAACAGCTTTGTAGCAGCTAACGAGCCTAAATTAAGAACAATTAACTTGATTCTCACCATATTTTTTTTTGAAGAGCCAGTGTTAAGTACATTAGAATAAAGTACCTTTGGTTAATTTGAGTTGTACTGCACATGCATCTATCAATACATATATTGGGAATCTGTTGTTGGTTGACAAATGTTTCAATTAAATCGTTTTATTCACTGACTGTGATGTTTGTTGGCATCCACCTTGTGCGTAGAGTGTGGTTTCAGATTCATTCTGGTTCTGTTTTTGCCTTTTTTGTTGAGTTCAGTTTTATTGATAAAGTGCCAATCCACAAGATAAGTCATTTCACGGCTCTTGTTATAGTGAGGTAAGGAGAAACCTGATAATTTGCAATGAAAACACACTCAGCACTATATTGTTATACAAGAAAAGGATGTTGCTTTGCTGAAAGCAAATCCCAGTTCTTAGAGATAAAGACTTTTTTATGAAGTGCTGTTCGTTTTATTTCTCCGGTCCCAATTGGAACAGGCCCAACTGGGATTAACTTTTATACAGAAGTTTTTGCTCTGATTAGTTTTCCTATAGGAGCAACTGAAATGAAAAACAGAAAAAAAGAACATCTGCTGCTCTTCAAAGTCAACTCTGCGCTGTGACGCTGTGACTCCAGGTCGTTCTAAAGCCTCCATTCAGGTTTTCCGGGAAATGCGGAGACGTTGAACGGCGGCTTTGACTGAACAAACTGCCTCTCTGATCACGATGAAAGACGTTTAAGCAGACTCAACATCAAAGAAGGGAGGAGATGCCGCTACTGCTCGCCTTTCAGCAGATTAAAGAAAGTCTATAAACCTGAAAACAAAGAATACAGCAGGTTCCTGTGGCTTTGATAGCAGTGATGAGTTATCCTGCTGAGTGAAGCTCTACAGGTTGGGGGTTAATACTCAGAGCCACACTCTCTTCTCTGAAGAGACATGTCTGGCAGAGCTAATGACAAACATGGATAAAAACACGAAGCAAAAAGAGGATAAAGCATTAGAAAATGTATTAGAATTCTAGTCCTGATTGATCTGCTTTAGAAAACAGAACAAAGCCTTGAGTAAGGCATTATTGGTTTGGAGTTCAATTTTGGAAAAAAATGACAGGAACAAAAGTACATAAAGCTACAAAAAGAAGCAACAAGATGCACCTTTAACTTCAGTCATACTATATATGTACATATAATGCATTTACTGTCACACTGTGTGGGCAGTTACTGGGTTTCAATCAGTGGTAGATGTTTTGACCTGTGCTACGGTATACAAATTGCTGATTCCTGGGGAGTTTATTTATTAAATGAATTATTTCTACAATGTTTATGTTGGTTGTCTGTCTGCTTTTGTGATTGTCCAGTTTAACCGGTGAATACGGGCGGCATAAGTGTTGTCTTCCAGAAATGTGCCCTGGATGTATTTGTATAGAAAGAGAACAGTACAGACTGAACACTATCCCCTCTGAGGATCTTTTAGCAATTTTGTGCTTTGTATTTTTTATGATTTAAAATCAGCATAATATGAGATTTGTTTATATTTTTATTATTTATAAGTATAAATAATTAAATAGTGATTTGCAGATGTGTGTTAAAGCACACCTGTATTTGATGTAGATGAGTTTATTTGTCCTGTTGGTGTCTTGCTTCCCTCTAACTCCTTTTCGTCTCCTTTGCTTTTTCCTGCAGCCTCAGATGCCTCCTCATCTTCTTCCTCCTCGTCTGGTCTTGGAGGTTTTGTGGACTTCATTTTCACCCAGGAGCCTCAGGACACGGTGACAGTACGCGGCAGTGTGCTGCAGCTAGACTGCCAGGCACAGTCAGATGCTGTGGCAGGACCCCCCACCATCACATGGCGTAAAGATGGAGTGCTGCTTAGCACGGTGGTCGATGAGCGACGGCGACAGCTGAGTAACGGCTCGCTGCTGGTGCAAAATGTGATGCACTCGCGGCACCATCGGCCTGATGAGGGAGAATATCAGTGCCTCGCCACGCTGGATGGACTGGGAAGCATTGTGAGCCGGACAGCAAGAGTGACTGTGGCAGGTAAGAGACTACTTGAATCTACAAGTATCTATTCATTCAAACAGACTCATGAACTCAAAATGCAAAAATGTGATTTCATAGTTCACACTTAAAAGTAGTTGGTTTCTCAGTTTGAAGATCCTGTAATTTTTAGGAAACCATGAAATCATTTTCTTTCTCATCTCTACAATCATAACAAGTTCTGTAGATGAACCATTTTCACTCAGTTCCAGTTAGTTTAGCTTCTTCGATATAGTTTTGTGAGCTAAACCTTTGCTTTGTGAGGGCCAAATGCTCTGGAAACTTTTGATCCACAGTTGGCGGATGAAGATGCTAGATGTTGTTAGCTGTAATTGTGATTGGCTGAGTCTTTAGCAAATTGCTTTAGTCACCCATACTTTGTCTGCAAACACTCTTCAAAAGAAGGGCTTTGAAATAAAAGCTGTGCCTCACCATGCATTTAGATCAAGTAGGTTAGACTATTGTAAAACTTTATTCACAGTATAATGCAAATCATTGGAACAACAACTTCAACTCCATCACAATGCAGCAACCACTGTCCTGAAACTCACACGGAAATGTGAACATAACACTCCAGTACTGAAGTCCCTTCACTGGCTCCCAGTTCAGTCCTTTTAGAAAAGCAATGCAAGCTCACAATGCTTTGACCCGTCAGTACATCTCTGACTGGTCGGTCTCTATAACCCAATCAGACCTTTCAGGTCACCAGGTGCCGACCTGTGTTTTTTTTTGTGTGTTCCCAGAATTAGATGTGTGCTCAGGGTTCTCTCACTGTGGTCTAGTTTGTTGGAACAAGCTGGCTGCTGACCTGGGGTCGATTACAACAGTGTGTGTTTAATTAAAAAAACACACACTCAAAGATTTTATGTGATTTTATATAAATACACATTTTTCCAGAGGCCACTGACTGGTCCATGGGTCTGCTTGACTGGGGCTAACAGTCGATTTCACAGCAAATACCATCAACTTCCAGCAACCATTCACCAACTGATTGGGAAATACACATTATTCCCTCCAAATTCATGCTTGCCAGATGATTTCTAGCCCTCTGTGCTTTGAGCTTTAGCTGTTAGTAATTGTAGCTCACAAAACTTGGAGGTTTTTCTTATACTTGTGTGTGAGTTAATTTATCTTTAAACATATATTGATATACTTTATATTTGAATCTATTCATTTGAAGTTTAATAACTTTAGCCCTGTCCTCTGAACCTGCTAATATTAAAATATACAACAAATAAATAAACAGCACATTCGTGCTGTTAGAAGCCATGGTGCCCCTCAGGAGTCGTTTTCAATCTCCTTTTCGTTGTGTGACTGGTTTTCTAGTATGTCGCGCAAAAATAGAAAAAAAGAGAGTCATTCAATTGTTTTTCATAGACAAATGAAATGGGATTTGGATGCTATAAATAGACTCAGAGTTGTATTAAAGATTAAAGCACAGATTGTTTTTGACTTTGTCTTTGACTGTCAACCATAATCACACCAGCTGGTATTTGTTGGAGTTGTAAGTTTGGGTTCTTGTGTATAGCCTCATGATTTTTGGTTGCTGATTTTGTTTTGTTTGTTCCAGTGATATCAACCATCATGCATTGTAAGAACACATCATTTGTTTGTGCATTTTGCTTGGATACAAAAAGAATAGAAGCGATCCAACATGCACTGAATACGAAATCACTGGACTTGAAAATAAGAATAGAGCAACATTGTTGAAAAACCTTTCCTTCAACTGACAGATACAGATGTGTCTGAAACCTGGGCTTTGTAAACAGTAAATATTTGCATGTTGTCCACATGTGTATTTACATAACATGCAATTTCTATACAACAGAAGAGAAAATGTAAGCATAAAAAAACTGAACAAATGGCAAGAGTGAAAGAAAGAAATAATGAGCAGAAGAAGAAAGATATAGAAGGAGATGATTGAATGAATAAAGAGTATCGGAGAGGAGATTCCCCTCATTTAGATTAACATGGCCACAACACCTTCACCTCTCCTTGAAAGTTATAGCAACACAACACACATACACACACATGCTCCCATAATATTGCCGTTTCCATTTATTTTGCTGTTCATATTTACTTAATAACACCAAAGTAATTCACCTGTAATGTAATTTAGTAAGTGGAGCGAGGCTTAAGATCAATACAGTTTATGGAAGACATTAATAGAAAGCAGCTCTGAGGCTTTAGTGCATCACCATGACCATCAGTCTGCGCAGCCTGTTATGTGTGCACTATGTTGTATGACAGCTTATTGAAAGTGTGATGGGATTAAAGACAAATGCAACTAATCAAATATTCTGTCACACAACAACACGCCAGAAAGTGACCCGTGCGTGACATCTCAACAGGTAAAGATTAATGCAGTCAAAAACAATTCAGAAAAAATAACATTCAGTAGCTTGTGAAGTTTAACATTTATATTGCAGATCTAAACAATTTGGAAAAAAGGAGAGCAGCTACACAAGGTTTCAGACATTTATAATCGTGTAGTAGCTCATTGTTACTTTTACTTTTGGAGGTTTTTCATTGCCACACTGGTGGTTAGGCAGTTTATTGATACATGCTGGCAGTAGTATTTTTAAGTGGTTTTGCATTTTTTAAGTCAAAAAATAATCGTTATATTTATGAATCACTGATATTTTGTCTTTCTTTCTATTTGTGTCAGTGTGTTAAAAGTGCATAGCAGAGAAAGTGAAAAAGGCAAAAAATAAAAAAAACTATTTTGGGAAACTTTGAAGTGGCTACACCCATATATCCAAAATGTAACAGATTGAGATTCTAAATGAACTCACAGAGCAGTTAAATTATCCATTTAGCCCAAAATGTCTTTGTTGTTGTTGTTGTTTGTTGTTGTTTCTTTGCTTTTAACATCCTATGGGGATCAACTTACTTTTGAAGACAACCTTATGTGGTCAGCACGTCTCTGCTGACTAAAGTTTTCTGCCCTGGATATTGCAGCATTGTGAAGACATAAGGATGAGATAAGTCAATGTCAAAACGCCTACTAAATCAAGATGACTCTGAGTGTAGTCAAACCCCTCCAGGAGGCTGAGACAAGTCTGAGTCAAGATGAAATAAGGAGGGAAAAACAGGACAACTTGCTCATTTCATGGTCTGTTTGGCATGTGAGTGAGGAAAGAATAAGTGGAGCTGATATGGTCAGGCCTAAATTGATGCACCAAAATACAGCGCTGGGCACTGCCTCGGCTCGGTACTGGCCCAGAATCCACTGGTTATATGAGCTGCCTGATACCAGTGCAATGGTAAAATGGTTCCAGCTATGGTGACCAACACTGTGGGACATGCAGCACACCACTTCATCACCGAAAGAACTCACTGTGAATTTTAAACTCTTATCCAAACCTGACCTGAATCATTAAACACACATGTTCCAATCAAAGTCAATTAACCCACATTCAAGCATTACATTAAAATATGAATCAGCCCTACCTCCATGTCATTCACACAAACGCACACATAGACACGCATGGGCAACACTCAAGCAAGCACACAATGCATTACATGGCAAAATGCTAATGAAAGGCAGAAGCTTAAAATTCAATTAGCAGTCTGGCTGTGTGTGCGTGTGTGTTCAGAGATGACTGTAAACTGGGAATTAATTAGAAACACTGAACTCTCAGAGGACGAGGGAGAGAAAGCATATCAGACTGAACAGAGAAGAAACGCTACTGAAGAATGAAAAGAGAGAACAAAGAAAGTGAATCTATTGCTGAAGGGTGGTAGAATAAGAAAAGAAGAAAAAAAGAGACATCCTACACAAAGTGAATACCAAGGAAAATGAAGTGGAAACACTGGGAAAAGAGAGAGATCAGATCATAATGAGGAGTACCCGTTTATGAAGAGAGTTTAAATTTAGACTTCATTTATCTACAGAAAAGGCACATTTTACCATTGAGGTATCTGTTGCATTCAGGGTCTATAAGACCCTAAACAAACATTTGAAGTGTCGTTTAATAGTGTTTAAAGAAAAGAATGATAATGTAATTTATTTGATTTCGAAACCAGTCAAGCCCGTCATATTGTTATAGAGCATGGTGTAATGTATTTCTTACTTTTGGCTTTCACTTTTCAATTAGCTAACCTACTGCTGTTTGTTTAATAATTCAGGTATTAGTGACATTAAAGGAGAATAGTTAATACTTATTGTGACTGCACCATAAGCCCTTTCAAATCTGCTTTCATGGAGCTCATAAACCCTCATGAATCAGTTGTTTATTGCTTCCACAAGAATTTAAAGTCAAAACCTAAACAGACAAAATGCATTATTTACCTTATTTCTGAATAACTTAAACCTGTACACAGATTGTGCTTAGAGTATACTACTTAGTGCGTGTGGGGGGGGTGGCATGAAAAGGGAAAAGAACAAAATAATGCTTGGACACTGCTGGCACGGGGGTCCTACATAAATGCAAAGCAGGAGATGAAGCATCGCTGAATATGTTTCCAAACCACCTTCATTCCAAGCCAAAGACTAGAAAATATGGTGAAGCAGATCTTTCCTTTGGTCTCCTCTGCAGAATTGGTTTTCCCTTCGTCGGGAGCACCACTGGGCTCTCCAAATCACGGACAAACAGTATCCCACATTCTTGATTTTTAGTTCACAAACACTTGTTGTAATGACTAACTACTCCTGACATTTTGGAGATGTTGGCTCTTTATACAGTAAAGTTACAGTGAGATACAAATAATATCAGGCTGATCCTGCCACGATTTGTTCCCCGGTTCAAATCCCAGACAAACAGTATCCAACAGCTGTTTATGTTTTTAAACCTATTTTGCACAGAGAGGCATTTTTTGAAAAATTTATTGATAGCAATGTTGAATATTATTAAACAGGAAAAAAAACAACTACACGTAAAATAATTACACCGTGACGCCTCTGCCTTTGTAAATGGAGGGACCTTAACTCCGTGTGTATGTAAGCGTGTAAAACCTGCAGATAGTCAGATTAACAGTATTTTGTCTCTATCTATATACTCTCTAATTCATCTCATGTAAACAATAACATGGCGCACAGTGTGACGTGAAAAAAGGCACACCTTTAATGTTGCGTGACGAACTCTGTATTCCTCGTCCACACATAAACCCAAAAAAGGAGTTTTAAAAATCTCAGTTTTCGGTGATTCGAAACGGCGTTTACGTGTGGACGAAACAGCTGCGTTTTCAAAATTACCCGTGTAGGTGCGGACGTAACGTAAAAGAGTTTATTTCATTACTACCTGTAATTTATTGCAGATTACTTGTATTTGCTTAACTGTTTACTAAATGAGCAAAATATGGGTGTGTGGTTGGAGGATGTGTTTGTGTGCGTGCGTGCGTGGGGTGGGGTGGGGGGGCATATTTTTTTCTTGTAAAACAAAGGGGGGCCCAGCAAAAAAAGTTTGGGAACCACTGACTTAGTGTATACTTGAGGTTGAAAAGGTCATCTTGTAAGTATATGCACTTACTAATGGCAACTGCTCACTTTATTCTTTGTCATTTTACTCTGAGTATACTCAAAATAAATAAGTTGCCCTAACTTAATCATCTTAGCAGATGTTGAGAATCAATAAAAAGCGCTGTTTAAAATACACTGTAAAATTAAAGGGCAACCAGGGAAGAGAACCTAAAATAGGAGTGATATATTTGGTTTTTTTTCTTCAGTCTGGTGGCAGGGGCAATGGTGATTATAGGTTTAAAATGATTTCTCAGACCACACAGTGGTGGAGGTGTAAAGATGAAACCGCCTCCAGCATGCCCATTCCCAATTAGCCATCAACTCTTAGAGGATTTGTGCCAAGTCCCAATTAATGCTGGTGAGGAGGAGCGAGGTTCAACCCACAGAAGCAAATAATAATCGTTCCCAAGGCAAAGACTTGAAGCAGGAACGTCCCGCAAAATCCCTCCGCTGCCCTCGCCTGTTTGCTGTGATTTGCATGTTATTATTAGTCTGAGTCATTTTGATCTATTTGTGTAATGAGGATGAAAACAGCAGGAGACAGCAGCCACCACCATAAAAATGTATTTGTTAGTACATATATATATTTTAAAATGTTTATTTAACACTGTGTGTTTGTGTATGTCAGTGGTTTATTTCCAAAGACAGGAAGTTTAAGTACTTTAATGCTGAGTTCAGGGTCAAAGTTTATTCTTTTCTTTTAAGTGTTTCTGTTCTCCTCCATGTTCTGTCCTCCCCATCATTCCTCAGTCTCGACGGACTGATCTATTTCTCGTCCTCTCAGAATTTCCGTCCTGCTGCTTTCCTTCATTTTCTTTTGTTGTTTCATTCTTTGTGATCAGAATTTCATCTCTGACTGAAGATCTCCTTTGATGCTCCTCACTTTTGATAAATGAGGCTCAGTTTTATTAAATTCAAACAGGATGTTCTCAGATCCCATCCAATGAAAACAGACACAGTGTCTCATGGAATACCAAAAAAATCTGCTCATCGGATTTCAGTTTCTAGAAAATGCCAAGAAAAGGGTTGAACAATATAAAATTTAAAACAGCTGCCTTAAGAACATTTATTAATGTGAACTTAAGAAGAGCACGTTAATCTAATATTTTTTTAGAGTGCAAAGTACTGAAGGAGGACGAGTGACATGACCTGAACTTTAATGATCCTTTAAGTTTTTGCACTTTTCCATTGAATTAGAGAAATCAAGTATTAACAATTAAGCATGGAGACTTACTCATAGATTTGTAATAGTAAACTTCTAAAGCAAAAAATACGTTCAGTGTACTCATCATCCTGTAAATTTCAGTTGATTAAATTTATATTTGTCGGCTAATTAACCATGATTATACATGACAAATCAATTCACACATCTTTATTTGAACAGAAGAGGTCATTTGCATCAGTCAGTTACAAGGTAGGAGAAAATCTTATTGGTAAATTTGGAGTTAGTGTTAACTTCTCTTCCATTTTCAGTCCTTTCAAACCCATCCAGTCATGCTGATCTGACAGGCCAGTTTTGTCCCCCTGGGCCACATATTTAATGAGTGGAGTTAAATGCCTCACGCATAACAGACCTTAAAGTTTACACAGCTGCATCTTAGAAACCTCCACTTGTTGGCCTTGTTCATGAATATAACAGCTATGCAGCAAAACATGTCCCAAATCATAATTTTGCCTATTAGGTTTAAAATGGATGACTGATTCTCCAGCCAGCGTAAACTGCAGTCAGCCGGCACAACAGCTGATTAAATATGAAGCTCTGTCTGGACAGACATCTTTTCAGCCACGGTCGTCTCATGAGTGTCTGGTGGAAGAGAAAACACTCCTATTCTAATCAGTCCAGATGTCCACACAGGCTGTGGAGTAGGCTGAATTTTACCCTGTAAATGAATCCTTGAATCTCATTTTTATTGTGCTTTATGTGCACAGCATCATTGTGTTTTACGTCTAGAATTAGATTGACAGCAGTATTTATTTTGTGAAATTATATTCATATGTCCTGGCAATGAAAAAAGCCAAAGGCTTGCTTGTCAGCTTAAATCTTCATACTGTTCCCACGAGTCCTACTTGTACATTATTCTATTGTAGTTGTGGCTAAATAAGCAAAATGAATAAAAATGCAAAAGTCACCTGATGAGGGCTCAGGTTTTTTTAATGCTCAGCATTAACCTTTGACCAAACAGTGCAATAGAAAATACTGTTTTCCATCTTATATGTTGCTTTAATGTTTGGGTTAGACAGGTAGCAGGGTTGGTTAGGCCTCCAGGAATGAGTCCTAGCAAGTAACAAAAACAAAAATCTGTGTGTGTGTGCCATTTCTTCCAGCTGCAGGCAGCATAGTGATCCATACAGGAGAAGACAGCAGCAGAACTTATGTAAGATGCACACTCCAAATTCACATCAGTGTTACCGTCGTCTCCGATATGCGTGATGTCACAGCCGCTCAAGTCCCCGCCGCTGTGAAACCCTGTATCCAGCGGCGGCTCGTCTGACGATGCGAGAGTCAAACTGGAGCTTCTTTAATGTCTCAGAACAGAAAGAGAAGAAAGCTGACGTTTGTTTCCGAGTTCAGGTTTCCCAGCTGTTTGTGTGTCGAGGTAAAATGGAGGAAGCATAAACCGATTCAAACCAGCATGAAACAAAAACACAAACCGCAAGAAAATCAGACCCCAAACTGCGTTTTCTCTCTTTTCCAGATGAAAATATTTCAGAGTATTTGTATGCTGACAGAAATGTAGGACTCCTGGGATTTTCGAAACTTGCTTAAAACTCAAGAAAATAAACATTGCTTGTCTATCAAACTTTTTCTACATGAAGCAGGTGATCTTTTTCCAAAATGTTATTTTAAACTTGTTAAAATGCACCTACAAGACATCACATTTTGAGAAATTAAGGACAGTAAATGGTTGAATGTATATATGTATGTTGGAAGCTCAGCAGTTTGGATGCCAGAAAACTGACTTAAAAAACTAGGCCCTGAACTAGGCCTTGTTAGCCATCAAACGATACATTTAAAACTGATTATAGAGACACTGCTATGCTAATTTCATTAGTTTTATACATTTTGTGTGATCACAAACTAAAAGAATTAAGAGTAAATAACAAAAACAACATATACAAATCTTAATATCAGTAGTGAATTTACTCAGACAGGCCCAGATATATTTGGATGCAGATAATACCCATCTGAGAGAATGACATCCTGAGCCACTAATTTATTACTCAGCAGTCCACTTGCTCTTATTTTGACATTTCAGTTGCTGCTAATAACAAGCCCAGGCACTTCCTTTCTTCTCTTCCCCTACAAGCTAGCTCACCTGCTGTGTCCCTATTGTCATGGTGCTTGCTATTCAGCTGCATCTCCGTGGGTTTCCTCAGAGGTATTCCAGCTCTACCATTTTGGACTGCAGCTTGTGTTGGTAGTTCTTTTTATCCTCTGATAACCTTGATTGTCTCTCTAACCAAAACCTGCACGTATTACAGGTGTACACATGTGTGCACACACGTGGAAAACGGACTCTATCATGATGTAACAGCCGTTTTCTGTTTGTACTGTGTTACCAATTGAAGCGATTTTCTAAAGAGTTCAAACGCTGATCATCCTTCTGCTTGTATATTCTTCCCGTTCTTGCATGGTTTACTTCCTGCACCAATGTTAGCTTAAAATTCATGTCACCCTTGACCAGTGTACTAGCTCACACCTGTACTGGTAACCAAGCACAGCTGCTCCACTGGCCCCAACATCGACGGGATAAATAAAGACAAATTTTCCTACTTAATTTATGAAACAGAAAAAAAGAGCTAATTTGAATGCTGGATATTAGTCCGCTCTTAGTGAGGGTTTTGTAAACGGCTTTGTGGTGTAAATATAGCTTAAATATATCAGAGTTTACATCATAAAGACACTATAAATCCAGGTGGATGTACACCTCTGCTCAGGCAGCATGTGGTTGTTGAGACCTGCCTTGCTTGTTTATTTTGTCACAGTGCATGGATGACCAAACCTCTTCCCCTCTGAGATTTATGTAGGTGTCTAATCTTATCATAATCACAATATTTCCTACCTTTTGCCTCGAATACTGACTTCCCTTGGAGACTTGTTGACATGGAACCAGCAGAGATGTTGCACACAAGTACTAAAGTGGATGAATAAAGTGGAATATGTCAGGAATACAATATTCACAGCTGTGTCTTTGAAGAGGAGAAAAAAACGAGCCCACGCGAAGACCTGAATGAACTGTATGTCAAAAAGCTCAGATTCTCATTTAATCAATTAATCTGCTTTACATTCTCAGAGAGAATAGAGAGGAAAACAACACTGCTCTTCATTGAATTCCTGACATTCCTGCACCTTCTTCTTAATCTACTCAGAGCTCCCTGCAGCCATGTTGAAATTAAAACACAACTGCACTAGAGCTTCAGATAATAAAATGCCCTGCAAGAGCCGAGCGAGGCCGGCAGTCAGAACATTCCTGTGTTTCTGTTGCTACAGGCTGTTTGTTGTTGAAGGGAATCTGATCAGACGGGAAACTGTGTGGGTCCTGAACACAGCAGGCCCTACGTTGGTTGGCCGCGCTGTCCCTGTCTCTCTGTCTCTCTGTCTCTTGTCTGACTTTCATCTGTCCTCCCGCTGGTCCCAGTCTAACTCTCTCTGGAGTTTTTCACATTTTCACCCGCTGAGTTTCGCTGCTTCTTCTGCTCCATCTATGTCTTTATTATTTTCTCCCTGTTGACCTGAGAAACCTTTGCTGTCAGCTCCCTTCTTCTTCACCTCTGCTGCTTGTGTCTTTTGTTTCTCACGCAGAGGCTGTGGGTATTAACGGTAATGTTTTCATGTCGCATTTAGACTACACAGGCTTTTCATCTGGTTACTTTGACAATGTAGGTGATTAAAAACCACAAACTGACCAAACAAGACCTGCTTGATTCAGTTTGATTGAACTTTTTAGAACACTAATTAACGACAACCAGGAGCTCAGGATGCTTTATATTGAAAGCAAAGTACAATACTAGAGAGAGAGACACAGGCAATAGTGGGAAGGACGAACTCCTGTTGAACAGGAAGAACGACGTTAATGACATGCAGTGGTGGTGCTGGAGCGACAGTCACTCATTGGAAGTTAACTACTTAATCTCTCCTTCCAGCCACAGTGGTTCTTTGCTATCTTTACACTGTTTCCAATCATAGTCTTGAAACCACACTGCACATTCTTAATAATCAAAGTACAAATGCAACATAATAGAAGTGGCCATCCCTATACTTCTAGATTATCTGAACTTAAGCATGTACCATAGGATGAAACTTTGCACTGCAGCATAATCCATAAAGGTGACCTGGGTTGCTGCAACTGCTTTTTAATTTTTTTATGCTGACTCGGTGCCAAATGACCTAGAGCGGCTTGCTATTTATATTCTCTCCCACAAAGACAGCATTAAAAGTATTGGACTGCACTGTTTGCAAATGATAGTTTTTAGGCATATTTAATAACTCATTTAAGCATTTATATATTTTTTTCCTGTGTGACTATGACATCCTCATCGATTTATTTGTGGTCTCTGTATTCTAGCCAGTTAGTGGTGCTTTGTGTCTTGTGCTTTCTGGCTTGCTTGTTAGTTATTTCTGTGGAGATCCTCTCCGGTCCAGCAGTTGAATGTCTGAAGACCACCATGTTTGATTGCAGCTGGTGGAGTAGTTCTTCTACTGATCTGGAGAGCTGCTAGGAGTTGGATAGGCACTATAACCAGAGTACTGGTTCATCGTCAGTAGTCCAAGGTCACTGAAGCAGCAAAAACTAAAATCCAAGATGATGGAAGTTAGATACATTATACGAAAGAACAAAGTGATTTATTGCAGTGTACACAGTTCAGGGGAGCTTTTCCCCTTGTAGTATCTGCTTACACAGTTCTGATTTGAAGTGTACAAAACCTGAAGCTGCTGATTATTTTCTCTATCTTTTGTTTTCTTCTGGGTGAGCCTAAGAGATAATTCCATGCAGAGAAAACTGAATACTCTCACACACAGTTTTCAACAAAACCCATTGTGTGTATATATTTACACTAAATGACTTGTTGTCAATACTTTTCTTACTCACAAAACTCATTTCCCAACAGGTCCACTCAAAGTGGTCGTCCCCACTGAGTCCGTCTCATCGTACCTCGGCGATACTGCCCTGCTCCGCTGCGAGGTTTCAGGTGACCCAACACCTGTCATCCGCTGGCAGAAGAACCGAGAGGACTTGCCACTGACCTTTGAACCTGACTCCCGTCTCGCTGTGCTGCCATCAGGTTCGCTGCAGGTCAGCCGAGTCCAGCCCCCGGACTCGGCTACATACCGCTGTCTGGCTGATAACCCCAGCAGCACCAGGACGGGGACGGACGCAGAGCTCCGTGTGCTCCCAGGTAACTGATGGAACAATGATGCCCTCCAAACACATGATTTTAGATCTATTGATTGACTGGCTCACTGATAACTGTTCATTGGCTTAAAGAACTTTTGAGACTAAGTTGATTTCATTTATCTTGTTGCGTTGCAATATTTTGGCATAATGTGTTGATTGTAAACATGTATAATACATGATGCATATTTCAAATGTTTGTATTATCACAGTTAAGTGGACTGGTTTAGATTTCCAGTCCTTTTATGGTTAGGTGCTGCACCAGCAGTTTTTACTTAGCGGTGAGTTATACTTTTCCTACAGTCATCACTCTGTCAGGTAGTAATTCTTGTTCATTTCCTCCCAGTCCTGGATGTCTCATTTTAAAATGAAATGTGATGTAATGAATATATGTGAATTTAATAACACGTCTCCGGGCTGAGAGGGAGCAGCTTCTCCGCGGTCTGCAGGGAGTCTGTCAGCCGCTGATGGTCCGTACACTCCACATCATCCAATTATACGAGTCCATACGCCGTCCACTTCATCACTCAGATTACAGCTCGTGTTAGCTCACGCTCTCCGCGGTTAAACACCACTTTGAGTCGAACTGGTGAAGTGTTCCCGCGTTCGTTCCCAGCGGGGGCTCCGTGCAGCCGAAGCGTCGACCTTCAGAGGGATAATCACATGTACTTTGCATTTCAAAGTACATGTATTGACTCTCAGCTAAACTGCTCTTTCATAAACGCACACAGTGACACAGAAAGCCACATTCACAACTCAACTTTTAAGAATTACACAAATATGAATAAAAACTTACAATAGCTTTGTCAGAACAGACAAAACTTATAAGTACAAAACAAATAAAATATAACTGAAATGAAGTTATAAAGAAGGAAAAATGCCAAATGTGATCATTTGATTACGAATTATATAGTAGTCTGTAATGAAGATTTTATTACCAATCAACTGAGCCCATCCTCATTACCAGGACATCAAATGCTGGTGTTTTGCTGAAGTTGGCTCCACAAGGTCCTTTATCATCATCCCAAGATACATGTGTTACAGCAGGAGTGAGAATTTTCACCGCTCTTGCTTTAGGAATATCATGTTTTCTGATCCATGAGATCCCGCAAGATGTGGATTTCAGAAGTGTCCCAGAAGTGGTTCCTTGCAACACAGATAGTGCTGTATCCATCTCTTAATGCAAACCCATCAAGCTGCATGGAGCAGATAAAGAAACCATGAAGTCAGATACAAGAATGGCATAGAACAGCTATTTAAATTTCAAAATAAAAGACCCCATGCGGACTAAATACTCTGCATCTGACTGAAAGATGTGCAGAGAATGGAAAAACAGCTTCAGAGATGCTGTGTCACAGGTATACTCTTGGGGTAGCATTTTGCATTTTAAGCACAATCTTTCCTTAAAAGGACTCAATTTTGGTGACTGAACAAGAACTGGAAACGTTGCCACTCATGGTGCCTACTTTCTTAAACAGCTTTTGAACCCACTATTAAAATCATTTAAAACTTAATACAACCATCAAAATAATGTTGTAAAAAATTATTAACCAGGTAGTAAAACTAAAAATGACCGTTAATTTGACATTTTTCAATAATTTTTACTACCAAGGTGAATGAGTATACATTTATCTGGATTAAGTAAAAGAAAACAATGTTCAAGTTTCAACAATAAATGTTGTAACATTATTATTATTACTAGTAGTAACGATACCAACAACAACAACAATAACAATAATAATAGCAAAATTCCAAAATATAAATCAGTGCAGGTTTTGTATGGCATACATATTTCCCGATTGCATTTAATTGCATTTAACCGACTGTTGTTGTAAGCCTGGCGGAGCATTTTTATTTTTGAAGGCTGTGTATCTGCTCTGCAGCATCCTGCAGAGATGTGGCTGTAATGTGCGATTCTCACAGACACTTGACACAGACTCAGCTGCCTGAGTCGAATCTGTTGCCAGATAAATGGACACTCAGTCGGTTCACACATTCAGTTTGAGTGGTGAAAGGGCAGAAAACAGAAAACTGTTGCAACATGTAAGCTGAACGAAATCTGGCTTTTTTAGCCTTTAGTGAAGCAGTTTTCCTTCCATTTCCACATGTTGTGAAATATTTGATAAGACTTGTACTTTTATGAAGCGAAAATCTCGACCTGATTTTGGTGTCAACAGAAACAAAATGAAAAAATTTAGACTTGTTACCTTTGATGTATAAAGTTTGTTGGTTTTAGTCTATTAAAGTTTTGGTTAAGGGTGACATACAGTGTTTCCCCACTGTGTTGCAAAACCACTGGCTTTGACAAGGTTTTCCCTTTAATCCTTTCATGTTTTTTTTATCCTCTTTTCTCTTTGATGTATATGACGTTTTAATGGGTCACATGATTAAACTTTAATCATTCTAATCCATGAATATTTGATTAACTTTGCCTTTGTAAAGTTTTTATCAAATGGAGCCATCAGAGAAAATCTGACGTGAAAGGTCAGGGATTATCACGTCTGATTTCTCTGAATGATGCCTCGCTGTGTGTGTGGCCTTACACTGCATTTCTGCTCAGGGCTCAGCTCTACAAGTATGGATGGAGCGTTAAGATAAAATGATGTAATATAACTGGTTTGGTTACCTCATCAAAGTAATGTAACTTATTTCAGAAATGTTACTGTATGTTTGCATGGAATATGGAGGCAAATTACATTGCAAACACCCATAAAAACATGGTGTGTTAGAAGGTATGGATTGAAGTTGTCAGTGGACCTCTTTTGGCTTAGAGCTTGGTAAGATTCACGTTGGCCTTTTTACATGTTTTTTTTTAAACTAAATCGAATCAGCATGGATGACCACTCCAAATCAACCAAATCAATTGAGAAGGTAAGAGAAGAGGTCACAACTCTCATAAACAGGTTGTGATCTCTTTGGAACACATTTTTAATTTTTACCTTTCCTTTCTGTTTTGCGCCCTCTGTCTCTAGACACATGGATATATGTTTGATTTTGTAGTCAGTTCCAGTTTTATTTTGTTGGTCACTTTCCTTTGGCACGTTTTTAACCTTTAAACTATACACAACATGCCAACCTGTCATCTTGGTATCCCCCACTGATGAACAGTAAATTTACAGTCAGCAGCTAATTAGCCTAGCTTAGCATGTATTGTCGATCAAAGAATGAAAGTAAGAAACTGTTGTGCTACAGGGGTGCAATGTGCCACAGAGTTTCAAAGACAGGATTATTTAATTGTCCCTCTCTCTGCCAACCTGTTCTAAAGAAAAACTGCAGGTATCTCAGTTATACAGTGAGATTCCCTTTGAAGTCAATGCCATGACCTAACGGTAATTCTGAGACCAGTTCAACGTCCTCACAGATAAAGTAAAAAAGTAAAACAACAAACTTTTGTTATCATATTTAAACAAAACAAGAAACTTTCAGAATTCAGGTATTTGCCACCTTGGGATGAGAACACATTCTATGAACCCCTTCCAACATGATTCTAATATAAAAGTAGGTGGACAAAGCCCACAATAGACTCTTAGGAAAATATATTTTTCAAAATAAAACACCTTCTGCTGGAGAGGTACCCTCTAAGATACTGCGATCATATCCTTGATGGCAAGGATTTGTGCCCGTGTACCAGCTTTGAAAGCCTTGCTACAATGTTGCACCTTAACGCAGCACAGAGCACTTAAAAGTTTCATTTGCTGTCTAGTCTCACTGACCACCTACAGTCAATTTAGAATCTTTAACCTAATTAAAATCTTTTAACCTGTCATTTAGGTAATTTAATCAATTAACCTAAATGACAGGTGCCACATGGGAGGAACCTGGAGAAAGCCAACCAGTAAGATTCAAATCCCAAATCTGTGACATGGAAGCACTATTCTCTGCAGCTCTGCGCTGATATAAGAAACAGCATAAATATGCCTTTTGTACTTCTGAGGAACAAATGCAAGCTATGAAAGATTAAATAGTTACACATAATTACTAGGGGTGCAACGATACACAAAATTCACGGTTCGGTTCGGTTCGATACTTTGGTGTCACGGTTCGATATTTTTTCGATACAAAAAAAATGTTCATGCCTTTTTAATTTGTCATTTATTAAAATTATAAATATATATTTTAACGCAAAAGTACAGTTTTTAAATTTAACCCTAACCCTTGTGCGTGTTTTTTATTTTGACAGCGAATGCGCACCTGCGGACCACTTATGTGCAGCCCTGGTTATTTAGCTCGTCATATTGCAGCCACAGAAATTCTTTTGTCCATGAAACCATAAAGCTGCACTTTCTTTTTGCCTTATAGTCTGATTTGTCATAACTTCTCCGTTTTGTGGTAAGCTTTTCTTTGGCTGTCACTTCTTCACCCTGACCTGTCTTATTTGGCTCAGCATAACTAAAATATATATCTGTCTGTGAAGGTTCTCAGTCATCCAGGTCATCGTAGTCAAATATAAATCCTGCTGCTTTTACACACGTACTCACATAAGCTCAGCGATTCTCTGCGCGATCAACCTCTCACATGTTTAAGCTTGCTGCGGGAGATTTCACTTGTCATGTTTGCATAGTAAGCTAACGATTGATAAGACGATGTCAGAGGAATTGGTCCTAGTTAAATTTACCCTTTTTAATTTTTCATATTTATTTCCTATCTTATTCATAGCCTTTTCCTTTTTTGTTTTCTTTAGGTCACGAGCAGTTGTCCAAGCATTTCACTACATATCGTACTGTGTATGACTGTGTACGTGACAAATAAAATTTGAATTTGAATTTGAATTTGAAATTATCATCACTCACAGATCAGTGCTGTCGCTCTCTATACACAGTTCGCACGATTGCAAAGTGAAAGCAAAAAAACAAGCGCAAATTCAAACGCGACTTCAATATGTCACATATTGACAGTGGCTCACCGATGCCAATGACATAATTACCCAGCTACATTTCCGAAAGAATGCTAAAGCATTGACATATATTTTTCCTTCCTACAATAGCCCGACGGGCAGGGAAGAGATAGATTTTGGTAGCCCGACTGAAAAAATCGCTAGCCCCAGGAAAGAGAAATGTCTCTTTCCAAAATAAAAGCTATACTATCCGCTTCTTCTGGGCTATATTCTCAGCAGCATAAGGAGAATCATGTGCTAACAGCTGTCTAAATGACTCGGCTAAAGTTAGTAGCATGCTTGCTTGTTTTTTTTCTGCTTCCACTTGTCTTTGCACTAGGATGATGTCGGCGTAAATGTGCAGTCATATTCGTTGTGTTCCCACTAGTGCTTTCAGGTTAATCTCGTTGAAATGACCTTAACGCCACAACACGGCAAATCTCCGTTAACGAGCTACCGCCGATCGCCCCGTGCATGGGGCTAGACGGCCAACACGTTAACGAGCTAACTGCGCTAACACACTAGTTCCCACCCATGTAATTGAGCATTGCATGGCACATCCAACATACTGTTTTACTTTAGTCCATGACTCGCTTACCTTCAGGGTCATACGTCACATGAAAACCAAAATAATTCCAAACGCCAGATCTGAATGAGGGTGGGGGAGGTGCCCTGCGCTCTTCCTTCTGACTATGCTGTCTGTGTTGAGCGCTCAGTGGATCTGCGCTCGACAGTGCAGCCTAGGCGGAGTAGTCGAACGCAGATTCACTGAGCGCTCAACACAGACAGCATCGTCAGAAGGAAAGTTGATAAAATAAATTACAAATGTTGTATTGTTCGATACATATGCGTACCGAACCGAAAGCACTGTATCGAACGGTTCAATATCGATACGAATATCGTTGCACCCCTAATAATTACCTTCTGGCTCAATATGCAGTTAGCCTTATGGGGTGCATCCATTCAGACTACCTCTGTGGTGTTATAGAAATTTAAAACAAATGATCTACACATAAACATGTTGTCTTTGTGAGGTTTTAATTTGCCTTTGCAAAGGGGTCAAAACAATAATACAGAATGCAACAGCAATTTGCATCACTTTTAAGAAACAACAACAACAACAACAAGTGTAGACGAGCAACATTTTCTAATTACCACTGTCCACAGAATACATTCAGAAAATTCCATATAACATAACTTACAGTAAAGTCCAGTACATCTAGTATTAAAACATTACATAAAGACATAAAGACAAAACATAATAGTATGGATCCTTCCATTGAGCCAGGCCAGCTTTTCAATTTCCCGTGACACGGGACAAAAAATACGTTTCTGAGAGTCGTTTTCAAACTCTGTCTCTCAGACTCCACTGCAGCAAGAAAACACTTGGAAATTCAAGTATGGAAATTTCTTACAGGAAGCCTACCTTAATTTGCTAAACTCAAACTGCTGGTGCTTCATTTTACCTTCAGATGAACCCGAGTTACAAAAGGACAGAAGAACAGAAGGCAGGATCGCAGCGAGCCAAAGATGTCCTCTTACATCCTGCTGTGAGATACACTAAAGCTTAAAAATTAAGCCTTGGAAGTCCTGATGAACAAAAAAAAATCAGCAGGTTAAATCCTATCAGAATCCAGACAGGACCGGGATTAATCCACTTACCTTGGAAATGGGATTTGTTCGGAAACAGTGAACAAAGAAGTGCCTTGATTTTGATCTCTTACCACATTTACTGACCCTAAAAACTTAGCTGTTTAGGGTCAGGGTGTGTTTATATTTATCACTTTAAAGATGAGATTTTCTAGTTTCTGAAACTATGCATATTTTGTTCTTGTCTAAAACACCCTAATCCTAACCATACACTTAAGTGGTTGGTTGGTGATGTGGTGAAGGCTGCAACCTTCGTTATAACTCAGTGCAGAATCACAAGTGGGTAGGAGGAGTACCGAAAGCTACTGACTACACCAAACTGGGAAAATCCACACAGTCCCAGATTTTTCTGGTTTGTGAATTAAAAGTCCACCTTAAATACAAATAAATACATAAAAATAAAAGGATTATATATATTAGATTTACTTTTCTAGCATTTAAAAGAGCAACTCTTAAGTCTGTGATTTATTACCTTTATTAGTTTGGTGCAGCATGAAAACTAAAGAAGAAACAAGGTTGTGAGATGAGAACATGGTAATAACATGATGTGAGAACACGCCTCTTGGCCTGTTGGGTACAAATAATAACTGAGTGTGTTTGTGCAGTGAACTGAGCTGAAGGTCTGGGAAAAGGATGACTTATCTAATAATTAGCTTCGAAAACGCATTAAAGGGACAGTTTATCTTTGTTTCAACATTTCAGAGGAGAACAGCGCTGAATATATTTGTCGTCGTTCCTCAAAGGTGTTGTGTGTCTTTGTCTGCATGCAGTGAATAGCTCGTGACTGCGCGTGTGTCCTCCTTGTTGTGATGCGAGGTGTGCCAGTGTTTCATCTGATTTGCTGACAGCCTCCTTGGGCGACGTGCCTGTGAAAATATTAAAGGATCAACGCTTCTGCTCAGTGATTATCTCCGTGATCCCTCGCTCTTTACTCACCTCTGCGACCAGCACACACAAAAAGAAAATCTGCTGCGTGGACGTTTCTCCCGCTGCTTCTTCTTTTCTTTGCTCGTGTTCACCGCGCGCGGTTTTCTGCTGATGATGCTTGTTTTACGTTTCCGATTCTTGTGGTTTCTTTCTTTTTTTTTTCAAAATCATGAAGTTGCACAGCTTTACATCTTATTTATTATCCATGTGTATACTTTTGAACCTCACAGATGGGATCCTAGTACAGGGAACACTTGCTGAATTAAATATGTAAATATGTAAACGGGCAGTTTGTTGTGTAACTTAAACTGTTATTGAGGCAGTTTTTGTATCAGCTGAATCTGGGTTCAGTACAGGTCAGTCACCTCAAGGTGCTTTATATTGTAAGGTAAATACCCTGTATTATTCTAAAGAAGCACACAGTGTATAAATTATGTAATTCTGTATGTAAAACTGTATTTTCATAAGTTTTCCGACTCATAAAGACCTCCCTCATGGCTGTTCATGCTACACTAAAGTAAATAAAAAACAAGTGAACAATTAAATTACACAAAGTTCCTGTTTTTCACTAACTACAATAGAAATGTGGGATTCATATTAACATATTCCACTAATAAACAAAGATTTTCAGTTTTAGAACAGGACAGGAGAGTCTGCACAACGAGCTGACGGCATGTTTTCTGTCTTTTTATACATTTCTTACAATTGAAGAGTCATGCTGACAGATGGACAGATTTACTACAGAAGTATTTTTTTTTAATTTTGACATTAAATGTGTAATTTAACTTCTATACATTGACATAAAGGGCAGTTCCACTGGTTTGGCGCTCTTAAGGTCAAAGTGACATCCCTGCTCTTGGTGGTACTTGGAAGGAAAAGCAGCCTTTTTAACAGGCTGGTTGGGTATTGAGGGCAATGAGAAAAGAAAGGCTGATTTTAGTGAATTTAAAAATATGGTGGTACTTGGTGCCAGGTGAGCACCATCAACCATCTCTGACGAATGTTTCCAGGGCACCTTATTTAGACTTTAAGGCAGTTCTGGAAGTAAGAGGTCTGACCTACAAGCAAAATGTACCAAAGAAAGGGTCTTAATTATTAAATTAATTTAAGATGTAGATACGGTATAGTTTATAAAGTCAAGCTAGAATGAGCTGTAATCTGCAAAGGGTCACACAAGTTTGAAAAACTTGTGAATCTTAGAATATTCATGCTCTGATCACCTTAATTCACTTTCAGGGGGAAACGGCTCGGCTGTTTCTTATTTCACGACGAGCAGCAGATGTGAAATAACTTCATGCCTATTCAAAGATAAGGAGTAAAAGATGATTACAAAATATTTCACGTTAGAGGTGCATATTGGTGTGTGTCAGTGCCACTGGCGGATGATGGTGATTATGATAATGATGTAACTTCCTGTCTACTAAAGGAAATAGTCTGGTTCTGGGTCTAGTCACTCTGAGTCAGATTTGCTTTCACCCTGAGGGGGTGCCCGAGGATGAACACAAGCCTGACCCAGTATAGATGTCGTGTGTGTACGTGTGTGTGTGTACGTGTGTACGTGTGTACGTGCGTGTTCCTTCAGGCCCTTAGGTTTTCTTAGATGAAAGCTTGTGTTGGATATCAGACCACTAAACGCCTTTGCCAGTGGATGAAACACAACGCGACTTCTTCTGGTTTGTCCATCAAAGGAGCACATTCACACTGTTTTCTTGGAGATGCATCTGGGTTTCAAATCAGCTTGGTGGAAAACTGCATGAGCTCATCAAGGTTAGGCCTCAAATAAAGAAATGTCAATGTGGAAGCAGAATTAGGTTATAAACGAGAGATGATTTCTCAAAATGCATTCAATCTTTTTCATCTAAATTGTTTATTTTTTTTCCACTGAACTAAATGATCTTGTACAGACTTTCTGCATACAGATGCTTACCTGACAGTTATTTACAAGCTTTTTTCTTTTCTTTTTTTAAATTAAGCCTAGTCTCATAGCATAAACTAAAATATTTTAGGAGACCTTGTATGTTTTAAGGAATCCCTTGCAGGGACTTATCACCCTGGAAAGCAAGAAAAAAAAACCATAAAAATTCAGATGATTCATGTGTCTTTTAAGAAACCATTTTATTGCACCAGCCTGAGACCTTTTATATTTCCAACCAAGAACCATTTTCCCTTTTCTTGTGTTGTGTTTACAGGTAGGAATACAACCGAAAGGAGCTTTTTATTTAAGCTTGTTTTTTGTACCTCTCCATACCGATGCTAGGTGTATTCAACCTTGGAGAAATCCAATAGTTGCTTTCTAATTAGTGTCAGGTCCTCAGCTGAGATGTCATCCAAGGAACTCCTCCCAAGAACAAAGAAAGAAACAAAAGCAGAACCTTTGACTTTAGCTTATGCTTCTTATAGCTTACCTTTACTGACACATTTTTCTCAATAAGTTGGTTACTCATTGGCATGTAAATGATTACTGATTAGCTGTTCACATCTGTCCTCAGAACCAGCTAATCTTGCAGGACCAAGGACAGCAGTCACATCAATCAGCAATCATATAAACATGAAGAACTTTCTAAATAATGCATCTATCATAGTTTAAAAAGCTCCAATGGTTTACATGCTAATACAATTAAAATGATGGCATTTGTTTCATTGCCAGGGCAGCATGTTGGTTAGCACTGTTGCCTTGCAGCAGGAAGGTCTTGAGTTCAATTCCACCATCAGGCCGGGGTCTTTCTGTGTGGAATTCGCATGTTCTCCCCGTGTTTGTGTGGGTTCTCTCCGGGTACTCTGGCTTCATCCCACAATCCAAAGACATGCAGTTAGTGGGGATAGGTTAATTGGAAACTTTAAATTGCCCATAGGTGCACGGCACACTGGCAACCTGTCAAGGGTCTCTCTCACGCTAAGACAGCTGTGATAGGCTCCAGTCCCCCCACCCTGTGACTCTGAAAAGAAAAGCAGAAGAGAGGGGATAGATTATTTTATTTCCTGCCCACTTATGGAAGCCAATAATTCACACTTTTCTGGTTCAACACAACCACCCATGATCCATCCATGCACAAAATTACTGTAAGGAAATTATTTATCCCGTTTTGTGCAGAATCCTCCTTCACTACCTTTGTGAAAAAATAGAACACAATGAATGCTAAAAATGCTCTTTTGGCTGACTGGTTAACAAGCAGATGATTGCTGTTGTTTTCACACGGCATCCTTATAAAATGACACGTGGCCAAATTGTGTGTGTCTTAGAATGTATTAGACTATGTTTGACCTTTACCCTCTCCTTTTCTCCTTTTCTTTTCTCTTTCAGAACCTGGCGTCAGCAGGAACCTCCAGTTCCTTCAGAGCCCGACCCGAGTAACAGCTCTGCTGGGATCAGATGCGGTGCTTGAGTGTTCAGCCTCTGGTTACCCGACTCCGAGCATCCAGTGGAGGACAGGAGAGGAACTGATTCAGAGCTGGTCTGTCTGCTTTACTGTGTTAATCCATGTTTAAACCACCAACAGCACACATCTGATTTTACCCACACTGATCCCAGTATGGCCCAGTGATTGCTATGCCTTGGTGGTAAATGTTTGAATGATTATGCGTATTCATAGCATTATATTTTTACATTCCTTTGCAGAAAAGAGTTATTACAACATATTAGCGATTCACTAATACACTGAATTACCTTTTTTTAGTATGACCAATAGACAGCTGTAGTAAAACTAAAGTTTTGGACTCTTTATGTAAAAATAAATAACCTGAAACAACCTTTTGTAAACAACCTTTGGTGCAGTCTTCACTGACCCTACTTGCCCAACTTGGCTCCTAGAAATTTCACCAAATAAATTGGAAGAGATAACAGTAAGAACAAGATTTAGAATAAGACTTAATAAGAAGTTTTTATTTATATTCATATTCCATAATTCTTCTTTAACACTGTTTGTCCCCTCTCATTTTCACCCACTCTTTGGCTCATCTCTGTGTGTGTAGTCAGTCCTTGTCTCTGTTTTTGTTTACCTTTGGTCTGTGTCTAGTTTGTAGTGGCATGCCTAGCTCTTACTCAGCACAATTATAGGAACCCATATGAGCAAGCACTTTGGTGACAATGGGGAGGAAAAGCTTTTAAAAGGAAGAAACCTCCAGAATAACCACACTCAGGCCATCTACCACGACTGGTTTGGGTGGGGGGAGGAAGACAGGACCAAGACATGCTTTGGAAGTGAGCCAGAGATTAATGATGACTAATCATTAAATGCAGAGTGGTGTATAGACAATAGAACAGGCTTTTATTGACATTGTACAACAAAAATTTGGGTGTTCCACACAAACGGTGCAGGAATAAATATTAGGACAGCAAGAATAAATAACAGACAAGGAGAGTACATACAAGCAAGTGGAATATATACAAAACAGGAAGAAGGCACATAATGTAAAAGGCACATTAGAGGACACGTCGCAAAGTGCTTGAAAGTAGTGCAAAGGGTTTTGTCTGAGTAGAGTCTGTGTGCGAGTGGTCTGAGTGATGAGGGTTGCTCAGACCATGGCTCATGGCTTGGTGGGGTTTGTTTGTTTGCTGTCCTGGCCAAGAGGATGAAGCTGTTTGTGAGTCTGATCGTGTAGGACCTGGTCCAGAGGGCATTGGGTCATTCAGGTGGGGGGGGGGGGGGGGGGGGTGCAATTGGTCGCCTGTGATGGTCTTGATTTTTCTGAGACAGGAGGATCTGACAACGGCATCCAGGGATGGCAGTCAATGATTTTTTTGGCAGTATTAATTACCCTCTGAACAGCCTTCCTTTAGCGTACCTGCGTACCAAACACCCAGGCAGTAGGAGAGCTTACTGTCCACTGAGGAGAGGTAGAATTTCTGGAGCAGCTTGCCATGCATTCATGTGTGGCTGGCAGTTTGCAGATGGAGATGGAAACTGAACTCGAACAGCTTATATTGCTGGAGCTTCAGAAAACTAAAATGCACAATCACAGAAACTGCAGACTAACACAGACATGAGGGGAAACAAAAGTGGAACAGAGGAACAATGAGGACGTAAATACAGATGAGAGGATAGGAAACGGGTGGAGACACAGCTGCAACAAATCCAACTAATGAAAGAGGGGAAGCAAAACTGAACAAACACACATGGGATGAGGAACTGTCAAAATAAAACAGGAAGTGACATGCACACTGAGACAGACATGAGCTCTACATTAGGACAGCGAATAATCAGACATGGAAGCACATGACAGAAAGAAGAGACAAAACACAGACTGGACACGAAAAAGGGAACAGGCATGAAAGCAAGCAATAACCAAAAGCTAAAACTCAGAGGCTCTTAAAAACTGAAAATAACCATCTCTTTATTCCAGAGGATAAGAAAAGTCCAAACATACTCAAAAACCATGACACAGCTTCTCGGGCAGGTTAGGTACTGCTGGGCCTTCTTTATTAGGGTGATGATGTTGTGGCTCCAGGTGAGGTGTATGGAGAACATATAGTGAATGAAAAAGGTGAGTGGAGATGCCCCCAGTAGTTTAGAGCTATTACCGCATAACTAAGGGAGGATTCAGAGTCACCTGGGTCATATAGCCCTAACAATATGCTTTATCAAAAAGGAAAGTTTTAAGCCTTATCTTAAAAGTAGAGATGGTGACTTTTCCCCAAATCCAAACAGGAAGCTTGTTTCACAGAAGAGAAACATGAAAGTTAAAGGATCTGCCTCCCATAGTATTTTTAAATACTATAGGAACCACAAACAAGCCCAGTCTGTTGGGGTTTTATAGGTAGTAAGATAAGATAAGATAAGATAAGATAAGATAGAACTTTATTAATCCCTCGGGTGGGTTCCTCTGGGAAATTCGATTTCCAAAAAAAGCACAGCAACGACCGAAGTTACAGTTACAGAATTGTTATATATATATAAATATATATATATATACACACACACACACACACACACACACACACACACACACACACACACACACATATATAAATACAGAGACAAATATAAATAAAATATACAAAGGGGATAAATAGAATAAATAGGAATAAAAAATAAAAATACAAGTGAATTGCACATTTCAAGTATTGAGTCTATTGCACTGTTGACTATTTACAAAAAGTATTGCACAAGGTATTGCACAGTGAGGTGAAGAGGCACTACAGCTTAGTTGTTCCCCCCTCCTTTGTCCTCCTGTTTCCCCTCCCTCTCCCCTCCAGAGAGGAGTTAAACAGTCTGATGGCGTGTGGGACAAAGGAGTTTTTAAGTCTGTTAGTTCTTGTCTTGGGGAGAAGCAACCTGTCACTGAACAGACTCTTTTGGTTGTTTATGGCCATGTGCAGAGGATGCCCAGCATTGTTCATAATGTCCAGCAGTTTCTTTAATGTCCTTTTCTCTGCCACTGTCACCAGAGTGTCCAGCTTCATGCCGACCACAGAGCTAGCCCTCCTGATCAGTTTCTCCAGCCTGGATGAGTCCCTCTTTGCTGTGCTGCTCCCCCAGCACACCACAGCATAGAAAAGTACTCCAGCAACCACCGACTGGTAAAACATCCTCAGGAGCTTCCTGCAGATGTTGAAAGACCTCAGCCTCCTGAGGAAGTACAGTCGGCTTTGGGCTTTTTTATACAGGTGCTCTGTGTTGCATGACCAGTCCAGTTTATTGTCCACCCACAGCCCGAGGTACTTGTACTTGTTGACCACCTCCACCTCCTCCCCCTCTATCTGAACCGGCAGTGGACCTTCTCTGGACCTCCCGAAGTCCACAACCAGTTCCTTAGTCTTTGAGGTGTTGAGTTGCAGGTGGCTTGTGTGACTCCATGCGACAAAGTTCCTCACCAGACTTCTGTACTCCTCTTCCTGATCATCCCAGATACACCCCATGATGGCCGTGTCATCTGCAAACTTCTGAATATGGCATAATTCAGAGTTGTAGCAGAAGTCAGAGGTGTACAGGGAAGTACAGTGTAGTATGAAATCTTAAAGATAGGATGGAGCCTGATTATTTAAGAACTTGGATGTGATGAAAAGGATATAAATGATTTATATCTTAGTTTTGTAATGTTTGGTTATCATCATTTGTGGTCCCCATCATGTTTCTCTTTCTCGCTGTCTCTGTGGTTGTCTGGTCCTGTTAGTTTTATCAGGTGACTCTTGTGTCCTCTCTCAGTCATGTCTCTGTGTTTATGCTTTTGCTACATAGAGTTTGCATGTTTTGAGTCTGGGTCTCTGTCTATAAGCTTATGTTCCCTGTCTAATTTTGTCTCATGTCCCATGTGTATTTTGTTTTGCTGTTTGTAGATTCTGTTCACCTGTGTTCTCCAGGTGTTTCCAATCTGTTCTTACCTCATGTGTGTATTTAAGTCTTCCATCTTCTTTTGTTCATAGTCATGTTGTTGTCATACTTCTCCTTGCGTGTGATCTGTATTATCAGTATTGGAAACTAGTAAGTTTTTGATTTGTGTCAGAGTTTTGGTAATTTTGTATCTCCCTCCTTAAAATCCAGCAATAAAACTGTTTTATGTTCAGTCCTGTGTTCTGCAATTGGGTCCACAGTTTGCCAGCCACACACTGACTCATGGCAGAAAGTGTGTGGCCAGTCTTCTCTGACCTCCAACCTTAACAAATCATTTTTAAAAAATTGTTACTCAATATGTATTTTTGCTTTTATGGACCATTATCTGTAAACTGTAGAGATGGTTGTGTTGGAAAATCCCAGTAGATTATTGGTTTTTGAAATATTCAGACCAGGCTGTCTGGCATAATGAACCATGCCAAGTTCAAAGTCACTTAAATCCCCTTCCTTCCCATTTCCAATGCTCTGTTTGTACTTTATCACATTGTCTTGACCATGTCTGCATGCCTAAATGCACTGAGCTGCAGCAATGGGTCAGATAGTTGCGTAGATCAGTTGCATGGGCAACAAGTATATATAGAAATAACTTATTATTAAGGTAACAAAGCTAGGCTGATCGTTCCTCTATGCAAGTAACAAAGAAGCAATAATGAAATGCAAAAACTCTTTCCTCCCTTTTAGGAACAAGAAGTACTCTCTACTGGCGGGCAGCAACTTGATCATCAGAAGCGTCACTGACGACGACTCTGGCAGTTACAGCTGTACAGCCTCCAACAAGAACCACAACATCACTGCATACGCTGAGCTCAGTGTACTAGGTGAGGAAATAGAATTATTATATGACCCTTTCCCACCAGGCGCATGACAATACTTACTTGGTCAAGTATCAACTTACGTCCTAACTTGGATAGAAAAACAAGAACACACAAAGGTTTCTGTGTAAAATTAAAGAGCAAAACTGTGTCACTTACCAATGCTCCTTAGGTAAAAAAGGAAAAAAAAAATAACAAGAGTTGTCCCACCTCTGTGGAAATTAAAAAAAATAAATAAAAATGAATAAGCAAACAGAATAGGGCGAAAACAGTTGGCATTGCTACATTGACAGATAACCTCCAGAATCAAATGCAGTGTTGTTGTTTTTCTGAGCTGACTGTTTGCTTCAGGAGGTTTTCATAAATAAAATATATTTGTATTTATTGTCTTACTGCTCCTCAGCAGCTCGTACATTCAAACTGAAGGTGCTCAAGGATTCTGTTGATTGTTTGGTTTGAAGCAATTATTTTCAAAATTTCTTTTTTCCTGAAATCTTATTCATTTCATATCAGTGCTAGCAGTTTTTCCTGTGAAGCGATTGTGTAGAGGTAATTATGAACATCCTGTAACTCAGCAGCTGTGGCAAACCGTTCCCCCCAAAGTTTACAGACAAAATCTTTAAAAGGCTAAATGATAAACTAATATTGGTAAATATTGGTAAATATGAAAATCACCATTTGAATGTCTAGAGACTTCTGTAGTTTTTATTTAATTTATTTTTAAATTCATCGTGTATTCAGATATCCCCTGAAAAAGTTCAGGTTCAACAAGATTAAATTAGTTGTAAAAACAGATGAAACTGAGAATATGTAACAGAAGAGTTCTGAATAATGACTCTTCACTGACAGAGAAATAGCTGACCTAACTATCGGTATGCTAGAAAAGCTTTCTGGTGAAATATACAGATAAAACACTCTCTGTGTGGAGAGTAAGCAGCATTTAGCAGAAAAAGCCGTTTAATAATGTTCTTATGTGATGATGTACAAATTAGCCACGTACTTTTATTGGTTAACTACGCGGAGCTGTAAATGTCATGTTAAAAGCATACAAGTCTGCTGATAGCTACAATGTGCACAGGTCATTCAGGTAAAGCGAGAGCTACAAATAAACTGAGTTAATTTTTAATCCATGATCTAACTGAGGAATCACACCTGTGGTAAAAATTGGTTTCCCCTCATTATAAATATCAATCCCCACTAACAAAACAAAAGAAAAACTATAGACTGTGGAAAGAAGAATTGAGGTATCCACTCTGAAGTGTGGATTTTGAGAATTACACCTCTGCTAAATATTTAAATAAAAGGTCTTTCAGTTGCCAGAATCACTCCTAATGTTATAATCAAGGCTCCAGACCATCTGTTTCAGGAGAGAAGCTGGTTCTTTAGGGCTGGTAGTGTCACTTTGAAACCAAGCAGAAACCTTCCTGTATTCCAGATCAGAAAACAAACTTCTAGAAGTCTAAAACAAAATGTTCTCATCATTAATTGTGCCCTGAGTTTCTGGTTTTGTGTGTAATTCTGTCACAAAACCAGAAACTAATTGTTTGTGTTAAGGTCTTAGGATCACAAAACTATTTCCCAAGATAAAACTTTTATATAATTTGGGATAAATAATGTTCTAAATTGTTATTTTCCTCTAATTACAGTAAAATGACTTTGTAGCATCTTTCAAAACTTTGTTGTTTGCTTCACAGATGTAGGCTTACCCTAAAATTATACGGATATATTCACATCAAGCTTTGCGAAAGCTAAACTTCCCCCAGGCTTCGTACGAGACTGAAAGCAATCTATATTTGTAGTTGAATCCCATCAGGCTGCTGCTGTGCTTTAAAGTCAGCACAATCTGTAGGGAAGTTTATCGTGCATGAAGTCTCTCAGCATCACCTCAGGAACAGCGCTGGACTGCAGGGTGAAATTTGTCCTGCGGTGACCAGAGCCAGAATTAGGTCAGTGGTCAAATGACGCCCACTGGGCTGAAAATACTTTTTTCCCCACATAAACACACATTCAAAAAAAAAAAAAAAAAAAAAGCTGTCAGTGCCAGTAACAGTGAACTCATTTGTGTCACGAGCAGTTAAACATGACTGTTACAGCAATTTGTTTTTGCACCACTTGTGTTCGTGAGGAGTCAGCGAGAAGTCAGTGCCTCAGGCAGAGGAAGTGTTCGGGGGATTTGCATGTGCGGCTTACTTAAATTAGCTTTCAGTCCTGTTTTAAAGTGCTCACCTGGACCAAGGTAAGGGAACTCAGAGCTATTTTTCCTATAGACTACTATACAATGAGCAATTCTTTGCAACCAGAGAAGTCTTCCCCTGCTGGTCAAGAATGCAGGTTTAAGGCCCATTTATATTGTCTTCACTTTTCAGACGTAACAGCTACATCAGTCTTTTCTGCTTTCTGTAGTTTGAGGAAAGGATAAATGTGAAATATTCTTTAAGTGGATTCAAGTTGCAGAAACTTTATCCCAGATGACCGTATATTCTTTTTGCACAACTTAATTGGCATTCTCATTTAGTTAAATGGCAGGGCTTTGTTTTTACAGAACTAAAGTTAGGAAGTGACAGACAGAAAAGTTTTCTTGCCACATGAAGACATTAGGTCTTCTTCAGACTAGCTGATGAACAGGTGTTTCTTTTAATGCTGTCAGTACCACAAGATTTTTCCGTACAATTAGAATCCGTGATAGCACCTCTAATGAAACACAAGCTAGTCTTATTTTTCTACAGCAGAGAAAGCTGAAATCAAACAGAAGCAGCTGTTGTTTGTTGGACTCAGGAGAAAATCTGCAAATTAACCTTCGGGTATTTTCAGTCTCCTTCCAGCTGGGCCTCTCTGCTCGTCTCTGTCCTTTCATGTCTTTGTCTCGGTGTCCCCTCTGAGTCTTTCTCTGTGCTCGCACCACATTCATATTCTGTTTACACTCCACTCTCAACGGCCACCGCCGGCAAACATCACATGATGTTTACAATAAACAGGAGAAGAGTCTGCGTCTTCAGTGTGTCACGCCTCAAATCTGATCATAAAGTGCCATGTTCTGACATGTAAACACGAGTCGTACATTTCCAAAGTGTGTATTTGTTCCTGAAATGTACCGTAACACACAATGGTCCCAGAGACTGTGTTGGTTTGTGTTGACAGAGAATTTCAGGAGGAGCCTTCATATGTAAAGGAGAGAACCTTTTTAAAAAAGCTCTTGAATCTTTGTTTTCTTCTGCTTATGCAGCTCAGAGTTACAGAGAAATGGGTGAAAAAAAGTGTCCACATGTGTCTTTCCTCTTATAGATCTGAAATAGCAATAAGCTGGATGAGCTGGCAGTGAATGGAAGGCTCTGCTCTTTTATTCTCTAATAGCTAATGTGCAGTCACTAATGTATATTGATCCACTATTCCTGAAAACAAACATTTTTTTTACATAAATCTCTAAAGGCAAAGGTTAAAAAGGGATAATTTGGGGTTGAGAAGAGACGTCCCCTGATTCCCCAAAAAGAGAAGCATTTAACAAACAATAATTGCTCAAAAATAAAAGGCTTAAAGCGCACTGTTCTGCTCATTTCAGCTCCAGCTTTATTTTATTTTTGGATTTTACTAGAACAGCTGTGTATAATGCAGTTTAAAATAATGCTTATTTGTCTTTTAGTTCTATTTAATTCGATTAAATTGAATTCTATTTATATAGTACGAAATCACAGTTGCCTCAAATTGGTGTATAATTTAAAAGAAAGAAACCCCCAGCAATCAGCCAACTATCTGTGAGCAAGCACATTGTGACAGTAGGAAAGAAAACCTTTTAACAGGAACACACAGGCTCAGGGAGCGGCAGCTATCTGCCACAACTGGATGAGGATGATGGGAGTTGGACAAAAAATCATGTTCTGAACTGTTTTAGCCCCCCCACCAAGTTTTTTTTCCTGAGCAATTGCCACACAACACACAAGTGTAAAGCAAGTGGGTGGGGCAACTCATGGATGTAAGGCCAAGATAAGTAGGGATGGGTATCATTTAGGTTTTATCCGATACCGGTGCCAAATCGGTACTTTTGAAACGGTGCCGGTGCTCAAACGGTGCTCAAACCGGTGCTTAAAGAATGGAGAACACAAAATTGGTCCAAAAACCTCTCATGTTCAGCTGTTTTTTGTAAAAAATATAACAATGTTAGCCTTTTCTGCAGCTATGGGGCATATATGGTATCACTCTTGGCTGGAAGCAGTGCTTAAACAATGGAAAAAACACAAACTTTGTCCAAAAACCTCTCATGTTTAACTGTTTTCCACTTTTTCTTTGGTCATTTTAGCCAGGGTGAAGGGAGTATCTGCCATCAAACAAGAAGACAGCCGCATGTAGCTATGATGATGTTTGCTAGTTCACCTTACATGCATTAATGTAATAACGTGGTTAGCCTACTCAACGTAAATTAGCTACTCACGCAGAGAAGAACGGCTGCTGCTGCCACCATCATCCGTCATCATTTCTGCTACACTGGCAGGGCTAGGGGCCAGGACTCTCCTCTTCGTGTTTTTGGGGGATGTTGCATAACAGGCAACACACCCGCAGTAGATGTGCTCGGTGTGAGGTCTCGCAGCAAGCTATCAAATACGGCGCATTTCTGGGCTTTTAAAAAAAACGCTATGCGTCGCCAGGTGTTTCATCGGATTTGAGGTGTTACCTCCTTTGACAGTATCACAGTATCAGCTCAAAGCACTTGTTGCAGGCTGCTGAGTTTGCATATTTTGCTATGAAGTACAGCCAGACTTTTGACCGCTTCGCCTTGGACATTTTTAATCTGTAGCTCTGCTCTAACAGAACGTACGTACCTGGCCCCGCCTACTATCCTCGGAAACTTAAAATGATTGGCTAGAATCTAAAGTGTATCACAGCTCAGGAAAAAAAAGCACCGAAATAAAGCACCGAAATGTGCGCTGCTTTTCGGTCTGGTTACTACCGTTTATGTCAGAACCGGTGCCATCATGGCACCGGACACTGGTACCCATCCCTAAAGATAAGTGTATACGCAATAACCTCTGCTATACAGAGCCAGGAATATAGAAAACTGTGAAGCTTGGCATTGAAAGCTTGTACTTGTACATACACTAACATTTTAACATGTTTTGTATTGCAACAGTAAAATAATTAAAAACATATTAGACTCCCTTTAAGTCACAATAGTGGCTGCCGTCTGCCCGTCCTTTACCATGGAGTCCTTTGTACAGCTACGGTACTTTCTTGAAAATTTATTTAACTGCACTCTAATCCCTGTGCAATTAAATGTCTGAGTGGGCTAGGGTTGAATGAAAGAAAATGTTCAGCTAAGGCCGCCAGATGAAGAAATCCAATTCAGACAGATTTGAAATCAAAAGCAAACTTTAATCAAAGTTACTTGCATGCACACCAGAAAATAGCTGGATAATCAGCAATAAATCCAACATAAGATGATGAAACAGAAGAACAGCAACTTAAAACAAAAAAAGGGATACATGGAAACACTGTAAATGAGGTGATAACTCAAGTAGGTGAATAACAAAGGATAAATGCTAAAAGAAAAAGCATGACATGAACTGTACCAGAGCCTGCAGGAGGTGGGTGGGATTGATGGGGGGCATATAAAGCCCCCCACATGACTGTCACACTAGAGACGTTTCATCTACACCTCTGTCACTTGTTAAGCTCAGACAATAAAGAAAAATACTTTTTTTTAACCCCGTAGGCACTCAGATGTGCTTTTGAATTTTCTACCTGGAAAATAATAAAATAAATGAATATAAATCAGTCGGTAACGGCTCCACACCTGTAAGGCCAAACAGCCTGGGGCTCTGTGAATAAGCATCACTTGGGGAGTTTTGAAATAGAATTAAAATCCTTGTCCCCATCATAATGTCAGTGAGCAGAAGCCCCATTGCAGTAACTCAATTAATGATGATGTCAGCACAATGATGGAGCCTACGGCTATTATTACAAAGAACAATTATAAACAGACACATAAAAAATACTGAAAGTCAAAGCAACCATTTTAATAACTTTAAATGAGAACTACAATTACTCTACACATAATGGGCTCAGGACAATCTTCTCAGGACAACAATTATCACACCTTTGAACAAATAATTGAGCTGAACCTTTTTCCAGAGTGAACTTTGTGTCTTCTCTCTATAATGTCAGATTTTCTTTCCGCAAAGCAGTGTCAGTAACCACATGCAAGTCTTTACAGAGGGAAGAAACAAAGCATTAAGCAGATGTAAGAAGAAGGGGGAGAATAAGGAAAAAGAATTCAACTTTGTGGAGTAAAGCTGGTGCATTTCTGATGGAGGTGAAGCCTTTCTACACTTTGTGCATTTTAATCCATCTCTCCATCATTTCCCCTCTTTAAATGTTTTTTTGATTCCTTATTTCAGAGCTGAAGGCGACATGGTATTAAACTGAAGTTTCTCTTATCATGACGAGCCTCGAGCTATCTGTAAATCCACTCTCAATTTATTCATTCATCCCTCCTGCCTTTTATCTCCGTTTGCTTCATCTGCAAATTAAATATATTTGATAACGTGAGCAGTTTACCTACACGCTCCATTTACACACTTTCTCTGCATATTTATGGACAAACTAACATGCAGATACATACATACACCGGAAACATTCCTCTGAGATTTCTATACGAAATGTCGTCATCACACAGTTTCTACAGATTTGTTGGTATCGCATCCATAATGACAATCTTCCATTCCACCAAATCCCGAACGTTCTTCATTGGACCAAGAGGAACAACTGAACAGGTCTACCTAAGAGTGTGAGTGTTCTGAGGTCCTCGTGACTCACAGAAATATGGAAATGATTACAATCAAATTTCATAAATGCTTCACATTAAAGGTCTTCGAGCAGCTGAGCAGGAATGTTATCTCGCTCTTGTTGGAGGCTTTTAATGTGAAACGTCTTCAGGAGATCCTAATTTGCCTTGAACTCTTATAAAGTGGCAGGAAAGTAAAAGTAAAGAGAAAAATGTGCTTCAAAAAGAAACTGAGGTGGCGTCATATTTAACGTTTGTTTTTTATTTTTATACACATATTCAGTCTCTTCATAACCTGCATTTAAATTTTTTGCATGGTGCCATAAATGCTGCATATACTTTTTTTATCAGCTCATTAGTGTTAAGGATTTGGAAATGAAATCTCGCTGTTTATGGCCTCTAAAACATTTTACTGAGTTCAAAAGTCCTCTGAGGACAAAGTAAACAGTTCAAGAGTGTTTATTGGTACTTCCTCTTTAAGTTTAAAATATAAGAAGTCATAAAAACCCTACATATTAATGACAAAGTTTCCCGGACATGTGAGCGACTCACTTCCCCAGTGTCTCCCCCTACATTGGCATTAAACTAAGAAATATGTTGTGCTAATATGCCCCATTACACTTTGTTTTTTTGCTAAATGGAGGCAGTTAGATGCTGATGAATATCCACAGCTAGGTGAAGTATGGAGATGTGTGTGTTCTGACTCCACAGGGCAGTGACCATGATTAGATGATTAGGATAACGAATGTGTGTGTTGTTTTCCATAATAATGAGTGCAGCCCGGCTCATTAGCCACTTCCTGTTAGCAGCTTAATGAAAGCTGTGAGAAACAAAGCCAGCGCTGCAGCTATCAGTCATATTCACGGTGCTGCTGTCAGCACAGCCAGCTAATATTTCAGGAGGATGCTAATAGAAAAAAAACAAGACAAAAGCATCTTACAGGTCAGAGGAGAAATGTTTATTTTGTTATTGTAAAGATTTTATAGTGTTATCATGAGAGGTTCTTCTTGCTTTCATAGCTTTTAATGGTTGTTTTTAATTGCAGGGTATTGTTGTATTATTTTAATATTATATATGGGATTCCAGTGCTGTTACAGTATTTATGACGTAATCTGTTTTTGAAATATAAACTCATTTTCAGTAAAATGAGTGCAAAATAGAATGAACTCAATAAAACTGAAGAAAATAGCAGATATTAGCTTTGCGTTAGATTTGACTAAAAATAATCAAACGATCCCTCCAAGAATCGAATGCCGTTCTTATGGTGACTGTTGAATGCTGCCTTGTTTGATGAGTCAGGCTTCACTAAATCAGCTGAATAGCATTAGCTTACTTGCTAACACAGACAAAATATATGATCCCCCAGCATAACCAGCTGTACACAGTGAACTTCAAGCAATCTTGTTGCCTTCGAAATTGTTCCTGTTTGATGTCTTCTTGTTTTTTCTTGTTTTTTCTTTTCTTCTTATGCTTGGTTGCCTGTTTTCTTTTCTTTTCTTTTTTTTTTTTGCCTGTCCTGTTTGGATCTTTAGTCATCAGAATTGTTGTCTGAAGGCCAAGAAAGATGCCAGGCGGATTTACTTTACCAATTGGATCATCATGGCCTTGCCATATTGGTCCATTTGATTGACCTTTATTATAATTATGTATTTATTTGATTTGATTTTCGGTTGTTACAGACATGACTGGGGGATAGGACAGGGAGAAAGAATGAAAGAAAGAGAGGGAGAGAAAGAAAAATAGAGGGGAGAAGAGATGGTGAGGAAGGGGGGAAGAAAAAAAAAGAAAAACAAACAAAACACCTGGATCACCTGTATGGAGATAAGAGAAAACAGAAGAGAAAACAAACAAGAAAGAGCAACATAATAAATACAACATCATCACAATAAACTAGCTAACGGTAGATACTAAATATTACATGTTATTGTGCAGTATGCAAGATCGAGAGCGCACAATGTGCTTTGAGGTAGCAGCCAAGAAAGGTGTAGTTTGTGTCTGTGAACACCCGTGTGTACACCTGTGTGCACACCTGTGTGGATCAGCACGCTTGTATTCAAAAGGTTTCTCCATGTAACGATCTGCTAGGGAGTGTGGGGAGCCATAGCCCCGCCCCCCCAGGGCATGAAGCAGGTATGGAGGAGATTCAGGCCCCAGAATACGAGGACCCAAGGAGGACCACCAGGGGGACCTTTTTGATGTCTTCAAAGCAGTTAGTGTGCTAACAGTCTGCTATTGCATATAATTGTTATCTTGATACCATTCATTAATTCGTTGTCATTATTTAACTATGATAAATTGGCAAAACCCACTAATTGCCATTTCTTACAAATCTTCATACAAAGAAAATCCGATTAAACAGAAATTAGCATGAAGTGCTTACATTTCGAGTCAAAACTAAATTCTTGTAAATGTGAAACAAATTCAGAAATTCCTCCACAAATAGTGAAATAGTTGCTGCAGAGAAGCACAATGACCCAGAATGACTTTGTGTACCTTTTTTTAGAGGAATATAACCAGTATACAATCAGCTGGCATTCATTTGAGTCAGACCGCTACTTCAAAGACACGAGCTGAGCTCATCAACGCAGGCTGACATTAAATGATTGCAGCTTGCTGGCAATCTGTCTGCATTTACAACGTGCCTCGAGGCAACTGCTGTAAACTGAATTAAATTGAATTGCAATTATTTGCAAACCAATCTGATAGTGACTACAGTCGGTCCGAGTCAGACTGTGATTGTTTGGAGACAGGTTGCCTCCCACCTAGAAATCTGTACATCATCTTGTAATGAAAAGATCCACCTAGACACCTCTGCTTGTCCAGTTGGTCACAGCTACTTCTATTTGGTCTCAGACAGCAAAAAAATTAATTGAAGTCATCAGTCAATGACCAATTTTTTTTCTAGTCACGTGGAGGTTGCTGTTCTACCTTTAGTGTGACTGAGCCACGACGTTAGCTGCGTTGCTAACTGTTGACCCAGAGGAAAATTCAACTGATGTTCTTCTCATAGAAGATACTCCATAGGCTGTTACGAGCAACAGTCTGTGGTATTGGCAATAAAAATCAGTTAAATTATGAAACACAAGTTACCTAAAATAGCTGGACTGTTCAGGCAATCGTTGCTGCGAGCAGAAGTGAGTGAGTCCTGAAGGTGCGACTGAAGCGTTACGTGCTTGCATTTAAAAGGAGAGCATTGTGGTGTAAACTGAAACACTGTTAATGCAGCTACAGATTCACTGCAGTCACATGCACACGGGCACACAAACATGGCTAAACCACTAACTGCACACGCACACACAAAACTAATTCACAGCAGCAAAACTGAGATTGGTTTAGTCTCTGTGGTCTGCGGTGATTGTCTCTCTTTGCTGTAGAATCATTAAGTCTCTGTTAAAAAAAAAAAGAAGAAGGATAGCAAACACACACACACACCCTCCTGGTTGTGGCCTGCGGGGTTCCTCTCCTGATTAATTACCGGCTCTGTGAATTACTGTGGGTGTTTTAGAAAACATTTAACAAGCTGCCAAACTCCCCCACTGAGCCGCCGGCCGGCCCCGCCGCCGCTTGCCTAAAGAGACTGAAAGACATGAAAGAAAGAGCGGAGCGATAGAGGGGGCGGGGTCACGGGGCTCCTGTAGAGAGGGAAGTCTTCACTAATACAGAGGGAGGATTTAAGCGTGTCAATATGTCTGCCAGTGCAGCCAAAACCAGAACACTGTCAGAACGGACAAACTGCCAGAAGTGCCCCTGGCTCTCAGATATTTTAGAGTTGTCTCTTTGTGGCTTGCTGGATGAAAGCACAGTGTCCTGGAAAGTGTTTTTAGCATAAAAATAGCTTCAATTTAATTTGAAGTATCATGGGGAGTTGGAGGGAGCCGAGGGATGAATAACGCTTGAAACAAACTAATAGGCAATAAATAAAACAGTAAGTAAGTGAGGTTAAAGTTTAACTTAAAGTCTTTAAGTTGAAAAGTGTGTCAGCATCTACACGGATAACGTATGGTCATACTAAAGGTTTCGTATCCAGGACATAGGTAGAGACCTAGAAGCTACATTTTTACTTGCCTTTTTACTTATTTTCTTACTTGCCTCAATGCTTTCTTCCTTCAGTAGATGCTTTTGTTTCAGTGGTACGTTTTGTTTCTTTGCGTTTCTTTTCTAGACAATAGTCAGAACATATCTCCAGTTCTTTCTATGTCTCCAACTGATAAATAATCCTTCCAAACATTTTTTGATCCAGATGAACTCCAAAAGCCTCATCTCTGGTAACATTTTCATGCAATTCAGTGTATGACTTTTGGAGTAATTCTGCCTACAAACACAAGAAAATCAAGTGAGACCTTTTAGAAGAGGAAATTCGGCTAAACTTTTGTGAGAGGTATAAGGTTGGGAAAACATGGATTAGCATCTTACAATTTCCTTTAAGAGCTCGTGATAATTGACAAACAGATCGTATTACAAAACACCGTGAATGAGCCTAAAATGAGCACATGGTGTTCTCATCCCGTGGTGTCAGACCTTACATCTCACAGTATGTCTTTTCTTGATTTATTGTACAGACTACATCTATATTGTCTGCTGACCCAGGTTTATCAGCTACCTTCTTTTTGGACCTTTGAAACACTTTGGTTTGGATAAAAATGTGCATGTTTGCAACATTGACCTCTAAGTTGAGAGTAAATGCCCTGGTCTCATCGATACCATGAACTGGTTTTCTGGACCTTGTGATGAAAGACACCTTGCAGGTTACTCACATGCCAGAAGGTTTGACAAAACAACATTATTTGGTAATGATGGGGTTAGACAGAAAATCTTAACCGTGGGCCAGGACACAAACTTTCCACCAACCTGTTATTGTCTTATGTTCTACATCTGTCGCACAATATGTACAGCGGAAGGAGTCCAAGACACACTTTGGGGTTTCTTTGGAGAAAAGTCAAACAGTCTTACCCTACCTACTTCATTAGTAACATTATGAAATCTTACAGCATTTTAAATACAGCAAAACATATAAAATATCTTAAATTCAAAGGTGCATTGTCTCCAAGACTCTGGACATGTAATCAAGCTTATGAGAATGTGTGGGAATTACAAAAGTCTGCAGGAGGTGTTTGGTACTTTTTGGGGATTTGACTTCATCCTGAACAGACAAGGAAGTTTCTGAAGACTAACCACCAGCCACCATAAATGCCATCATATCCAGTGTACATTATTTATGTCTGCTGTAGATTTTAGCGAGCAGTTCTATAAAATTCCGATACATATCATTCTCTTCTGTCTCTAATTCTTTTATAACCCCTCCTTTCCCCTCCATATCCATTATTCTACAGATTAAAGCACTGCTGGCTCTTTGGTCACGTATGTTCAGGCCATGTAATCCTTCTCAGTCTGTCCAGCGCACCGCCACTGCTCATTTCTTTCTGCCTGATCGCAGGTTTTTAATGCGTCCGCAGAGGCCAACAAATCAAATCATCCTGACCCGTCCTTTGTCTCTTAAGCTTTGTAATCCAGGATTTGAACTCAATCAAGTCGCAGTGGGAGAAAGAAAAAGGACTTTGTGTGACTTTTCCCTAGGGCTGACCCCGAAGGGAACTAACCTGCCTCATGTTTTATACCCATCAGGCTCTCTTTGAGCTGAAATTTCAGAGCTGATTATAAAATGTCGCTCTTGTAGAGGAATATCTTCTTCAGCTCGTCCATAAGACAAATGGAAGTAAAATGCAGGAGGTGATCAGTTGCAGACATCTGTTCGTTTTTACCATCTGTTAATGCTGCAGATTGTTTGGATGTTTGTGATGAATGTTGAGAGAGTCCCAGTTCCTTTTCACCAGTCGGATCAGCGCCTGTTTCGTTCTTGTTTGCCGTCTTTATTCCTGCCATCTGTGTGTCTGTTGTTTGGGAATTTTTGTTATATAAAATTCTACTTCTTTGAGGTGATTTAAGAACTGAAGGTTATTCTGATTCTTTACTTTTAGCACAGTCTGTCCTTCTAGTCTGTCCTTTAAGACGATATGATGCCTAGACACTCATTCTCTGCGCTGCAGATAGTTTCTACACACAGCGGCTTGTTTGACCTTTAACCTTGCACTGCTCTCTCTCAGTCTGGTCTGGTTTTTCCTTACTACAATGTCAGTTTGTCAGTGTCCTCCCTCCTGCTTGTTTGTCTGAGGTGATTACCTTCACGCTGGCTTCACCTGTTCGTCCGGACGGACAGCTCCGGCAGGGAAGGGCAGGTGATGTCAGCCTCGGAGGTTTCGACCCAGCTGCATCTCTCAGCATGGAACATGACTTCACTGATCTGACAGGATTTAGGTCAGGGCTGTTGGACGGCGAGAGCCACGCTGAGCTAATTAGACTTTATAAATATCCACTGTGTCATCCCGTCATGATGACCACCGCTGTTGCCTGTTAAACTGCTGCCATGGCAACCAGCTGGAAGTCAGTCTTCCTGCTGTGAGCTGCATCTGAGGAAGAAATCCCATGTAAGCTCAGCTGCCTTTCACTTCTGTGTTCAGACAGCAGAGAACAATCAACAGAGAACAATCAGTCTGAGAAGGATTTGAGTGCTCAAAATTGTAGTAACATCAAGGGGGGCAATATGTTCGTGCCAAAAACTGGAATTTCTCTAATGACCCATACAGATCGGCACCACAGTGAGTCAATAACCCTGGACTTCACTGTTAAAACGCTTGACCTTATAGCAAAAAGCATGAATATAACATAAATGCACTTTGCTGCATTTCCTCTTGATAACAACTGAAAAGAGGGCAATTTTTTTAAAAGAAATTTAAATTAATTCACCGTCTTAAGTTGTATTAAAGTTTCCATTGTTAGGGCCTTGAATGGATATCAACATAGTCTTTTTGGCACTGAACTTGACTACTAGACAGTTTTGTATTGTTTGAGCCTTATGCAGTATTTTAACTGATTTTGTGCATTAAAACATGACTTGTTGTGCAGTCATGCTGATTTCCATGGTAATTTAACATTTTATTAGGACTTCATTAGAAAACAGCTACCATCAGATTGAACAGAAAGCATTGACCTAACATGCGGGGCGCATTGAAAACCTGGACGATTCACCTCATATGGTAAATTAGAAGACAAGACAATGGCTTTTGTACTAAGAGACCATTGAAAAAGTCTAGTACAGTGGCGATCGTGGATCAAGAGTTGGGAGTTCGCCTTCTAATCGGAAGGTTGCCGGTTCGAGCCCCGGCTTGGACAGTCTCAGTCGTCTTGTCCTTGGGCAAGACACTTCACCCGTTGCCTACTGGTGGTGGTCAGAGGGCCCGGTGGCGCCAGTGTCCGGCAGCCTCGCCTCTGTCAGTGCACCCCAGGGTGGCTGTGGCTACAATGTAGCTTACCATCACCTGTGTGTGAATGGGTGGATGACTAGATGTGTAAAGCGCTTTGGAGTCCTTAGGGACTAGTAAAGCGCTATACAAATACAGGCCATTTACCATGAAAACTGAATGTTACGTAGCACTAATTACCAGATATGTGTACTTTATGAATGCAGCTTGTTAACCAAGCTAGCTAGCATTAGCCGACTTATCCTCTAATTTATAAGAGGTCACTCTTCTACTCTTCTACCAAAGCAATAAAAAGGGGACTACCGTAGTGCCAGATTCAGTTTATCTAGTGTCAACTATCCACATGCAAAACCATAAATGGCAACAAGATGTTGGACACGTTCTTCTGAGATCCTATGACATTTATGCTAGCACACTGCTCTTGAACAGCCTCAAGGTCTTGCAGGATTCAGGATCTGGTAACTGTGAAAGTCACTGAAGTCCACTACACCAGTTTCCATGTTTATGAAACCAACTTTGCTTTGTGACACAATTTATTTTGGACACACGTGGTCAGCAGATATACTCAGTTATAGCGTGATAAACATAATTGATTGGAAAGACGACATTCCCTACACAATTTACAACACCAACAGCAGCAGCCTGGACTGTTGACACAGGGCAGGTTGAATCCATGTATTCATGCTGCAAATGCCAAATTTTGGACTGGCCATCTGCAGACCAGACCACATTTTTTCAATCTTAAACTGTCTAGTTCTGGTGAGCCTGTGCCCACTGAAGTCTCAGAGTTGTGTTCTTGGCTGACGGGACACCCAGAGTGGAACCCAGAGTGGTCATCTGCTGTTGTAGTGCCATCTGGCTTTAAGGGCGGATGTGTTGTGGATTCTGAGAAACCTTTCTGTGGTGAAAATGCAGATCACCAGTTTAAAACACCCAAACCAATCCAATCTTAGTCACAGAGTTCCCACTTCTTCCAGTTTGAGTTGTAAAGTGAACATTAAACAAAGCTATTTTAACAATGTAATTGTTTTAAACAATTGTTAATATAATTTTTTGTCTGTTCCCTGGATATTTGACCTTCTCTTCTCTCTGTTTTTTTTTTACTTTTCTGTTCAGAAATCATTTCATTGTCATTCAGTCCATAAAGGAAATTTCAGTTGCGTTTTGATCAAAGATGCACTATTTAAATAGTGAGTCTTTGGTCCCCCAGTTACCCATTAAAACATCTCTAAAGGCTTTTCAGTTTCACTGTTACGGTTTGGAGGAGGACTCAAGCGCAGGACTCCGGTTCTGATGCTCACAAGAAGGATTTATTTATAATTCACCAGGTGTATATACAAGAAGGTGCGGGGGGTGCTATATACAGCTGAGTGAGGGGTCTCCAGGGAAGTCCAGGGGGAGAGCACGCATTCTTCAGATCATCCACACACACGATCACAGGCTCACACTCCGACACTGCCACACGGGAATCACATGGGGAAAAATCCAGGAAGCTCTGTAGACAGGGAGACAGGGTTAAGTACGACACACAAAGGAAAATACTCTTAACTAGACTTGCTGTAGCTTGACTTCACTAACGCGTGGTAGACAACGATCCAGCGATGAACAGCAGTCGCCTCCTGATTTAAATGCTGATCGTCTTAATGAGACCCAGGTGTCTCATCTGTCGAGGGCGTGGGCCGAGGGTGTGAACCCACAGTGAGTTCCGCCCAAGCGAGAGAGAGAGAGCTGATCAGCGTGCAGCTGATCCGCCTGGCCGTGACATTAACCTTGAGTAATGTAAAACTGAATACTTTAGTGTACATGAATATAGTAAATGTGATTTAGTAAAATGAGAACGATGAGATCTCTGAACCCAATAAATGCAATGTAGTTTTTATCTTTTTATCTTTTTTATCTTTTCTAAGTTTTTTTTAAAGTGTTTTACATTTTTACCTCACAGCGTTATACCAGTAGTTCTCAGATAATGTGCTGATCAAATTCAGGTTTGTGACAGCCACACATTATTTCTTGAACATATAAAAGACAACAAGGGAGTTATGAAACAAATGCTAATTTATTATATTAGTGATTTAAAAATAAACGTTTCATTTCCGTTTTATTTATATAGCACCAATGTCCTAACAGCAACAGTCGTCTCAAAGTGCTTTAAATTGTACAACCCTCTCAGTCAGAGACATGATTTCAAAGACACGTACACGGTAGATCCTGAGATTATGAAAACACGACACATTAAAGGCCCTGACTGATTGTGAAGAGGGTAATAAAGAAGGGGAAATCTATCACTTGTGTGGAGCCCTGCAACTTAAAAAAAATCGTTTAAAAAACTGTCAGGAAACAGTTCTGTGACAGAAAAGTCTAATGGCTTCATCTGTATGATGAACAGCCAGAAATAGTCTAATGCTAACATGGTGTCACAATTTAACATCCCAGAGAATTCTGGGAAAAAACAACCAGATGTAGGAGGTTTGTTGGCTTGTTTGAAAGTCTCTGGTAAGACAGTGGTGTCTAATGTCTGTGCTAAGGGAATGATGATAGTCTTAAAACAAGTCCAAATCCTGCAAATGGCCTCATAAAAGTGTGTCACGTGATTAAAAAAAATCTGCTTTGAAACTAGAAATTTGCAAAAGCATTTATCTAATGAAGTCCAGTCACTTTCTTTCAAGCTGCTTAGACCACATTTCTGTACAACAATAATAGTTTTAAAGAGGTGAACAGAGTAAACAATGAATTCTGATTATTGTTACATGTAACCTCTTTACATCCACCAAGTCACTGATGACACGTTTAGGGCTAAGATCAGGTAACCCCGTTTTTGCCTGTATGTAACACTGTAACCCTCTAAGATCGAGCTTGTGTCCAGTGATGATACCAATTTTAAGCCTCACCCTGAGCAATTTTCATGAAAAATTTAATTTGCATGTGCCTTAAACCAAACCCACCCCTAACAGTACCTAGATTAGTGGTGACCTGGATGTAACTCAATGCATTACAAGGATACAGCCATTAAAGAGTAGTCTGTTACTTTATAGAGTGTCCTATGGTAGTGCACATTGCATTTCCACTAAGCATACTGGTGAAAGTATGCAGAGAGAGTGTGTACCTCTGAGTATACTGAAGTTTCCTCTAATAAATGGGAAACTGTATCTGTAGCGTGCTCTCGTGGATGGACACCAGTTTAAGTGTTTCCCTTGCTGCTCTTTGAACTCGCCCTGCTCTCACACATTGATTCATGCCAGGCCGTGCATCTTGATTTGCAAACTGATTACCTTTCCTCTTTGCTTTGTGCTCGCTCAGTAATTCTGTCAAAAATGAGCACTTGTTTAAGAATGCGCAGACAGAAGATTCAGCAGCTCTCGGTGTGAACGGTTAGAGTCTCTGTAAGAAGTCTTGTGCTGGAGTTGTAATGAATCTGGCCCTGCTGAGACATGGAAGCCTAAAGTGCCTCATTTTGATTGAAAATTGTTTGTTTTCAGTGGCACACAGAGACAAAAAGGTGCTCTTGATGAGTTTTCTCCTTTTCTCAGCTTTGACAAACACAACATCCATGAAAAGTACCTGTTGGCATCACGTTTGCCACCCTCAGAGACAGAGCACATTTGCTTGGGTGGTGCAGAAGAGTATGAATGTAATTGTCAAAGCTGACACAGGTTTAGAGTTAAAATACTGGTAAAGCATTGGTAAGAAAGAACCTGAAAACATCATCTATCTACAAATCCAATTCCCCGATGGACATGGATCAATTTGTCATTAGGAATAATCCAAGATTGTGCTAATACATAGACATATGGCACTGCTCTTCAAATTATTACATGTGCTTACAGTTACACAGAATGCGGTAATTTTCCAGAAGCCAATTTTATTTTTATTTTTTTTACATTTCTGCTTAAATCACACCCAAATTCAGCCAAAGTGGCTCCACAGCTGTGAGGTCAAACTGAATAACCTTGAGCTGTTTAAATAACACTTGGGAGATTTTAAAATGCAGTAAATCTTTGTGTTCCCATCCCAAGGACAGAATCTGGTTTGAAATGCAAATAGAAACTGACATTTTTACTCCTACATAATCAAAATGGTAAATTCACTGAGACCGATATTAATCAACCTGTTAGAGAAAAATTTCCTCTAAGACTCCACCAGATTTGCTCCTTTAAGTGAATATGTCACTTTTGGCAGCGGCAGCAGGTTGTTTTTAAATTCAGATCAGATATTACTTGGCCCTGTCACGAGGACCTCAGTGGTGGAAAGGAATAAGGGTTATAGGGAATACACAGGCAGTGAATGAGAAAGTACTAGAAAAAAACCCTTTGATTCATTAAACTAGTCACCTTGTATTCCTTATTCGGCCCCTAATGAGTCATTTAATTCTATTTAAGTTACACAATAAAATCTTTGCAGCCTTAATTCTTTTATATCAGACATTATGAGTGAGGCAAACCAATGCTGCTCATATGGTGCATCAACTCAGTCTCCGCATAAATCACAAATCAAGAGAGAACTAGGGCTCGTTTCTGATGACTTCTATACAACGAGATTTCTTTTTGAGATTTTTGAGAGAACAGTGTGTAAGGCTGAAAATAATATATTATTAATATTATATGATCAGCACCATGGACAGCAACTACAGCCAGAGGTCCAGGGAACACACGTGTATCTAAATTTATGCTCGGGATTCCCATATACTTGTTTGAACATTCACCTAGGGACCATTTTTGGCCCAAGGACAACACAAGGTTACACTCACTCAGTTTTCTTCAGTTAGGCTGACAGAAGCCCGAAAGAGATTCAGCCTCACTAAAGTAACATAACATAACATAGGTGCTGTAGTATCTATGAGTGTAAAACCAAAGAGCCCATTAACCTCAGATCCTCACAGACTGACTGGATTGGTCGCTATATAACAGGCAAAGTCATTTACAGATATCATCGTTCAACATTTATTTCCAATGGACTAGCTTCTCTCTATACGTCACACACACACACACACCCACACACACAGACACAGACACACACATAATAATGTGTTTAAGAATGTTTAACAATATGTGTGTGTGTGTATATATATATATATAACACCCAGCACGCCTCTGCGGGCGGTTTATCCTTCAAGCTCGGGTCCTCTACCAGAGGCCTGGGAGCTTGAGGGTCCTGCGCAGTATCTTAGCTGTTCCCAGGACTGCGCTCTTCTGGACAGAGATCTCCGATGTTATTCCCGGGATCTGCTGGAGCCACTCGCCTAGCTTGGGAGTCACCGCACCTAGTGCTCCGATTACCACGGGGACCACCATTACCTTCACCCTCCACATCCTCTCGAGCTCTTCTCTGAGCCCTTGGTATTTCTCCAGCTTCTCGTGTTCCTTCTTCCTGATATTGCTGTCATTCGGAACCGCTACATCGATCACTACGGCCGTCTTCTTCTGTTTGTCTACCACCACTATGTCCGGTTGGTTAGCCACCACCATTTTGTCCGTTTGTATCTGGAAGTCCCACAGGATCTTAGCTCGGTCATTCTCCACCACCCTTGGGGGCATCTCCCACTTTGACCTCGGGACTTCCAGGTTATACTCGGCACAGATGTTCCTGTACACTATGCCGGCCACTTGGTTATGGCGTTCCATGTATGCCTTGCCTGCTAGCATCTTGCACCCTGCTGTTATGTGCTGGATTGTCTCTGGGGCATCTTTACACAGCCTGCACCTGGGGTCTTGCCTGGTGTGATAGACCCCAGCCTCTATGGATCTTGTACTCATAGCTTGTTCTTGTGCTGCCATGATTAGTGCCTCTGTGCTGTCTTTCAGTCCAGCTTTGTCCAGCCACTGGTAGGATTTCTGGATATCAGCCACCTCCTCTATCTGCCGGTGGTACATACCGTGCAGGGGCCTGTCCTTCCATGATGGGATGAATAGGATGACGGACCTATGGATATATATATATATATATATATATATATATATATATATATCCATCCATCCATCCATCCATCCATCGTCATCCGCTTTGTCTGGGGTCGGGTCGCGGGGGCAGCAGCCTAAGCAAAGAGGCCCAGACCTCCCTCTCCCCAGCCACCTCCTCCAGCTTGTCCGGGGGAATACCAAGGCGTTCCCAGGCCAGCCGAGAGATATAATCTCTCCAGCGTGTCCTGGGTCTGCCCCGGGGCCTCCTCCCAGTGGGACATGCCTGGAACACCCCACCCAGGGGGCATCCTTGTCAGATGCCCGAACCACCTCAGCTGGCTCCTTTCGATGTGGAGCAGCAGCTGCTCTACTCTGAGCCCCTCCCGGATGGCCGAACTTCTCACCCTAACTCTAAGGGAGAGGCCAGCCACCCTTCGGAGGAAGCTCATTTCTGCCGCTTGTATCCGCGATCTCGTTCTTTCGGTCACTACCCACAGCTCGTGGCCATAGGTGAGGGTAGGGACGTAGATCGACCGGTAAATTGAGAGCTTCGCTTTTACACTCAGCTCCCTCTTCACCACGACGGACCGGTGCAACGTCCGCATTACTGCAGCTGCAGCCCCAATCCGTCTGTCGATCTCCGGCTCCCTTCTCCCATCACTCGCGAACAAGACCCCGAGATACTTGAACTCCTCCACTTGGGGCAGGAACTCATCCCCGACCCGGAGTGGGCACTCCACCCTTTTCCGGCTGAGAACCATGGCCTCAGATTTGGAGGTGCTGATCCTCATTCCCGCTGCTTCACACTCGGCTGCGAACCGTTCCAGTGCGAGCTGGAGGCCTTCACCCGATGAAGCCAACAGAACCACATCATCTGCAAAAATCAGAGATGAGATTCTGAGGCCACCAAAGCGAAAGCCCTCCGCCACTTGGCTGCGCCTAGAAATCCTGTCCATAAAAATTATGAACAGAACCGGAGACAAAGGGCAGCCCTGGCGAAGCCCATCACCCACCGGGAACGAGTCCGACTTATTGCCGGCAATGCGAACCAAGCTCTTGCAACGGTTGTATAGGGATCGAATGGCCCGTAGCAATGGGCCAGACACCCGGGAATATACACACACACACATATATATATATATATATATATATATATATATATATATATATATATTTAAAGAGTATAAGTAATACATTTCCTAGCATGCAACTCCGCTTAGGTTGTCTGTTCTAATCAATGGACTATAAAATTACTGAGTAAATATTTTTAGCTAAAATTCAATTCATGGCCCCTCATGTAAGCCATGTTCCCTGTACATAGATTCAACACAGAACATAAATAAAGCTGAAGGACTTGTCATTAGCCAGTATGAGTGCCATGTTCCTCAGTTTCACAGTTACATCCACCCCACACTCACAGCTGCAATACTCTCTAAAGGTAAAGGCTTGAAGTTTTACAGTGGGACTTCGCTAACCAGTGGGTAACGTCATGGTGACTGTGTCTAGCATTCCTGTACGGTCTGTCACTAGAAACTACTACTGCAGAGGCTGATGTGTCAGTATTTTTTTTTATCTGTCACCCCAACTTTACAGAAGTCTTTCACTAAATTGCTGCAGTTTCCCTTTAAATGTCCCCACATTATGGACAATACATTTACATCACTTAAAATTAAGGTCAGCAGTGGTGGATGAAAATGATATGCAAAATGGGCTCAACATCCAGCAGCAGCAGCCATGTTAGCCCTTCACTCTTCAATGATAGTGGCTTTACAGCCCATTAACTCTTTGAGGCATCATGCGCGCAGAGTGGATGATAAGGTGTGTGTGGGGGTGTTTGAGCCTCCATGGATAAACTTAATGACTAATAATTGGTAGTTAAGTGCAGATTGAAAGAGCCCGCTAACGAGTGTCTGCTCAGAATTCAACTGTGTGTGTGTGTGTGTGTGTGTGTGTGTGTGTGCGTGCGTGTGTCTAAAGCTATAGATGTGTGTGAGTGCCCTTCACTGGATGCTATCATGATGATAGCACACACACAGCAGATGTTCACTGAAATGAATGATGGTGCTGATTTCCATTTGAATGCTGAGTGGAAGTTATCAGGTGCAGCTATGGAGGGACAGCATCGCTGATGCTGTGTATGAGGCAGATGATAAAAAGATCACAACAGCACATAACAGTCGTATTGTTTCAGATTCTCTTTGTTTTGTGGCTTTGCATTAACTTTTCTCTATGATATGATGGGAAATGATAATCCATGTTTACCCAGACGAGGTGGAGTCAGACTTGTTGTGTCTGGCTGGGGTGGGAGAGGGTCAGCTAGTTGTTGATGCATTCCATTACCATATGAATGACCGCTCCTCCAGCAGGAAATCACATTAATACACCGCCCTGCCTGCTGTTGTTCGCATTATTAAAAGAATGAAAAAAAAGGAAAAATAGGTGCCAGGAAGCGCACACACACTTTTGTATAAACCTCTCCTTAGATGACCAGGTAATCAGTGCTAAACTTGCAGCATCCAAACAATCGATGGACGCTCAGGGACTTCCCCAAACAGAACAAAGGCTGCTGGGTAATCAGCCAGTGAGCTTCGACTGTAACGAGGGAGATTGCTGAAGAGGAAGAAACGGACAACATTTATTCTTTAGTCGATTCTTTTTTTTCTTAGTTTGTTTAAGGAAAACTTTTTATATATTTTTTTGTCTTTTCTGAACGAAGACACTACAAGCAGACACCAAACACATGAAAACACACCTGAGAATCGTTGAGCTTGTCAGGTACAATCTTACGTGTCCCCCTATATTTTGTACATGTAACGTATGGTGTTCTCAAGGGGTCAAAAATAGAAGAACATGCTGTTATCCTACAACCCTGAACGTAAAATATCATTATCTAAAGAGTGTGCCTTCACGGTGTAGTTGTTAAGACATTTGCCTTATACACAGGAGATCTCCACTTTGAGCGCAGGAGAAGACACAAACTCATCCCCAGGGAGAAAAAAAAATACTGTGCCAAATTAAAAATGTGGATCCCTCCACAATGAGGGAGCAAACAAAAGTAGCTGTGTTTCGGCCTCATTGGCAGAAACACAAGTAGCTCTGGTGAAAACAGCATGAAGGTTAAACTGAAGTCTGCATCCTGCTATTTTAGGGACAAATTTACCACATTTGGTGTTTGCATTTAAAAAAAGGACTGTCGGTATTTACAAAACGGGATTGCATGTAAAAGGTGGGAAACCTTTTGCATATTCTGTGAATTAGTGATGTGTCGGTCGCGAACAAAACGGGTCTTAGAGCCAACTCTTTGAAGTGAATGACGCGAGCCGTGGGTTTTTTTTTCCTTTCTCTCACCCTCTCTTGCACTTTTTTTCACTTCACTCCACACGCTAGCCTTTGCTTTGCGCTGGGAAGAGGGGGGAGGGGCCATAGTTACATTCACTGTAGCACAGGAACAGAGCCGGAGGGAAAGAGACAGAGAGCCAGGGACAACAACGTCACTTTAGAAAAGTATAGTAATCATCCACAACTATTTTCAGTTGCGGATGATAAAGGATTCAGAAACTTTATTCATGCAGCCCCATATGACAGAGAATGTGAATCTTCTTTTTGTTTTCATATTTTTTCATATTTATATTTAATTGCCTCTCCGTGAATTGCTACCTTATCGTGGTGGAGGGCTTTGTGTGCCCCAGGGATCTCAGGGGCTATGTTGTCTGCGGGCTTTTGCCCCCTGGTAGGGTCTCCCATGGCAAATTGGTCCTGGTGAGGGACCAGACAAAGAGCGATTCAGAAGACTCTTATGAGGAAAACATTGAGGGAACAGGTTACCGGGGCCTCGCCCTGGAGCCAGGCCAGGGGAGGGTGCCCGAGGGCGAGCATCTAGTGGCCAGGCCTTAGTCCATGGGGCCCAGCCCGAAAAGGGGACATGGGCCCATCCTCCCGCAGGCCCACCACCCACAGGAGGCGCCGTAGGGGTGGGGTGCATTGTGTGCCGGGCGGTGGTCAGGAGCGGAGCCCCTGGCTGACTGACCCCCGGATACCAAGACTGGCAATTGGGACATGGAATGTCACCTCTCTGGTGGGGAAAGAGCCTGAGTTACTGCATGAGGTTGAGAGGTATCGGCTAGATATAGTCAGGCTCACCTCTACGCATGGCTTGGGCTCTGGAACCAGTCTCCTGGAGAGGGGCTGGACTCTGTCTCAGTCTGGAGTTGCCCCTGGTGAGAGGCGGCGGGCTGGGTATTCTAATATCCCCTCGGCTTGCTGTCGGTATGTTGGGGTTCTTCCCGGTGGATGAGAGGGTTTGTTCCCTGCGCCTTAGGGTCAGGGAATGGGTCCTGACTGTCATCTGCACTTATGCGCCGAGTGGCAGTTCAGAGTACCCAGCCTTCTTAGAGTCCCTGGGTGGGGTGCTGGAAGGTTCTCCACCTGGAGACTCTGTTGTCCCACTGGAAGACTTCAATGCTTACGTGGGTAACAACAGCGAGACCTGGATGGGCGTGATTGGCGGTGTTTTGTTATTGGACTTCTGTGCAAATCACAGTTTGGCCATAATGAACACCTTGTTCGAACATAAGAGTGTCCATAAGTGCACGTGGCACCAGGAAGCTCTAGGCCGCAGGTCGATAATCGATTTTGTTATTGTATCACCAGACCTGCGACCATATGTTCTGTACACTAGGATAAAGAGAGGGGCTGCGCTGTCAACTGATCACCACCTGGTGGTGTGTTGGATCAGGTGGCAGGGGAGGATGCTGGACAGACCCGGTGCACCTAAACACGTAGTGAGGGTGTGCTGGCAACGTCTAGCAGAGGCCCCAGTTCGCAAGATCTTCAACGCACACCCAGAGCTTCAACGGCATTTCGAGGGAGACTGGGGACATTGAGTCCGAATGGACCATGTTCAGCATCTCCATTGCCGAAGCTGCTGCATTGAGCTGCGGCCGCAAGGTGGTTGGTGCCTGCCGTGGTGGTAATCCCAGAACCAAATGGTGGAGCCACCAGGCTGAAGAAGGAGTCCTATCGTGCTTGGTTAGCCTGTGGGACTCCGGAGGCAGCCGACAGGTATCGACAGGCCAAGCGGAATGCGGCTCGGGCAGTGGCTGAAGCAAAAACTCGGGTGTGGGAGGAGTTCGGAGAGGCCATGGAAAAAGACTTTCGGACTGCCTCGAAGAGATTCTGGCAAACCGTCAGGCATCTCAGGAGGGGTAAGCGGTGCTCTACCTGCACTGTGTATAGTGCTGGCAGAGCGCTGCTGACTTTGACTGAGAAAATTGTCAGACGGTGGAAGGAATACTTCGAGGACCTCCTTAATCCCACTGACACATCTTCTGAGGAGGAAGCAGAATCTGGGGATGAGGGGGATGACCGCCAACTTCCGGGGGCGAGGTCACTGAGGCAGTTAAACAACTCCTTGGTGGCAGAGCCTCTGGTCTGGATGAGGTCCGCCCCGAGTTCCTGAAGGCTCTGGACATTGTAGGGCTGTCCTGGCTGGAAATCCCATTACTACTGTGAGTTATAGGAAGGATTCTTTTTAACACTTTGCCATTCTTTGGCCGCTGATTTAACCCCCCCCCCCCCCCCCCAAAAAAAAAAAAAGAATAAAATGACATGATCATTTCCACTACTTGTTCTTCACTCCCTCTTACAAAACTATAGAGTCAACCTTCAGAATAAAATGGATTTAAGGCTACTTTTGAAAGAAGTCTTCCAGAGTGAAGTCAGTTTTCAAAACTTAGTTCCACGTGTCCTAGCTTTGTTTATCCAATCAAATAGATGTGCCCATCTGGGATTTTTTTTACACCATTTAAAAAAATAATTGGCTAACCAGAGCTGATGCTGTTTGCATGTCACTTGGGAGGTAAGGTAATGATGGGAAACACTCTGGAGATTCAGCTGTGCTGATCGATTGATACTAACAACACAACACAATACAAGACAGAGACACAAACTGCATTTTACCTAATAGACTATAACAATGCTGGTCTTGTATGTTTAGCCTTTATGGACTCTGGATTTGTGAGCACTTCTGTATGTTTTAGTTCTTAGTTATATTAATATTTTTTACAAATATTTTAGTTTTGACTGAAACTTTTATATATATGTTGCTTAGTAAATATAACTAAAGTATAAAATGTCATAGCAGGTAAATTGCAGACACAGGACATGAGTTGGTTGGAAGAGTATTAAACAAGATATATCTCTAAACAAATGTCTTATATCGTAAGGAAAAGACCCTACATTATTTTACTGAAAACCCAACGACCTGACATTCACCATAAGCAAAAATTCAGATGTGGTGGGTAGGAATAATTTAATAAGAATAGATTTCTGACGGAGTCATAGACATTGTAAGGAATAGATGTAGCTTCTGGAAAACAGCCTTCAGTTTGCTCTCTCTGTGACCTCAGTAAAGACTTCTGATTATTGAGGGCTCAACCACTAGTTTCAGGTCAAAATGAATTAAACATGAAGGCCATTTTGTAAATTATGGTCATTATTAAATTCAGAAAGAAAGATTATCCAGGGTATGTTCATTGGCTAATGACTTGTCAATCACCATGTTCAGCTAAAAGCCTCAAAATAAGACTTCACCAACCAACCAGCGATGTTGTGTTGGCTACACCTATCTTTTATACTCGTTATGAGGAGCCATTTATGGACAGGGGAGGGGGCAGCCATCTGCCATAACTAGTTGGGGGTAGAGGGGAAAGTGAAGATCGACTTATTCTGAAGGTCAAATCACAACACCGGGTAAGGCATTAGCCATAAAATACTGTTTACACATTTCACTTTCTATGTTGCTGAATATTTGAATTGTTTTCTGATCTCCACTGGGGAATGTGAACTTTAAAAAAATATACAGTATGGAGTGTTTTGTTTGTTTGTTTGTTTTACATGTCCAAATATTAACTGTTTGCAGGTGAATATTATGGTACCCAAGCACATAACACTACACAGGCATAAATATCCCGCAATGATGATTGCTGAGATCTAACCAATGCTGTCATTAACCCTTTAAAGCCGGTCGGAGCGGGCACGCTCCGTTTTGTGCAACTATTTTTAAATCCCGGTAGCACTGCAACCACGTAAGCTAGCGCAATCATTTTTTTTGCATATGAAACCGGAGGAGTTGTACTTACATCTTATGCCATCAGCTTGTCCTAGGTCACAGTTTCCTTCCACATATAGCTTTGCAAAAACTGCATAAAAAGCACTTGCAGCAACAAAAACATAATATTCCAGAAACACGCTTTGCCGATCCGATCAGCTGTTTGTAACATTGGAGTAGATGTCAGTGCGAAATACCGCATGTCCGCCATTGCCTGCCCGAAACTGTCTCTGTGTTAAAATGTATTTGTACTGTTGTATTTTGATATTGAACTTCTCAACAATATCACAAACTAAATGATTTTGAGCAATAAAACAACTCAACAAACCAACTGAAACTAAACAGATTTTTTTAAAGAACATAAATGCAAAAAACCAAACAAAATATTAGAAAACTGATAATAAACGAATAACTCTGGATCTTACATTAACTGTTATTTTTTCACTTTGTCAGACAAAATGATAATCAAGACTGTCTAATGAAGAATTCTCTCTAATTGGCTAAACATTCTCATGAAGTGACATGTTATGACTTAACTAGTGCAGCTGAAACAATTCATACCTCTGAAATTCATTCAGACCCAGGTTAAACAATAGTACTGGATAATTAGACACAAGCTCTGACAGGCACAGCTGACAAAACCAGAGCAAACTTGTTATTCTTAAGCTGGAGTAAGCAGGATATTGTGGTCTTAAAAACTCAATTAACTTTGTATTTGCAAATAAAAAGTTGTGTGTTCTATCACTCGCTGTAATACAAAGTTTCTCTGGAGCTGCTAAACCCACTTGAACTGTGACCTCAGCACTGAACTGAAGAGGAATCTGATTGCTTTAGACGTGTTCTCCTGTGTCTCCTGTGTTTAGTTACTTAGACTAATTCTTGGAAGCCGTGTTGTGATCTGTGTCGTATGTACCTGAGTGTGTAGTTTGTCGGTGTGGTGAAGAGGCAGCCGCTCACACTTTAAAGGAAATCGTTACCTCTTAATTAGAGCATTACTGCAGTGATAAAGTTACACCTCCAGATAATGATGTGTCTATCGGAGGCACATACAGAGCTCTACCTCTGCTAACTTTCTTCCTTTTCTTTTCTCTTGCTTTGTTCATTCAACCTTTAGTCTTTTTTTACTTCCCTCTATTCATTCTCACCTTTTATTTTATTTTCTTGATTTCCAACTCTTCTTCTCACAATTTTTTAAATTCTTTTTTCTATTCAAGTTGCAGTTCCACTAATGGCCACTTGAGGCCGCTTCCAAAAGTGAGTCAATATCCATAGACTCCTATGTTAAAATGTCCAAACTTAAAGCAGAAATAAACATGTTTACTTTAAAATAAAATGTGTGCCAACATAGGATGCACCAGCCAGCTGCTTACCTCATAACCTTTTAGGTTTAATTCAGCAAAACTATATTTCTAACCACAAGTCTAAGCGTAGGAGCAAAGCAAAAATTACTGTTTGAAAAAAAAAATGTTTTTGATGGCATGCCAGTTAGAATGATTACTTTTTGTCTCCTGGTTTCCAAGGCATGCTTCTGTCTTTTTGTCTCTCTTGGCTCTTCACCATATTCTTTGTGTTTTTACATTTAACAGCTCTTACATACTGTGGCATCATGTATATCTGTGAGTCTGGTGACAGTTACAGGACATTCCCGTGTGTGTGTTTGCTGACACGCAGTGTTTGTAGTCTCGCAGCACTGACAGCGTCAGCGTGGCGCTCGGTGCTACACAAGGCCCTTCAGGCTTCCTCCTCTCTGCTGAGGCTCAAAATGGCTTCTGTCTCACATCTCCGTTCTCAGTCATGAGCTACTGACGCGTGTTCAAAGACGACAACAGAGCTGGAACATGGCAGCCGCTTCGCCTGCCTTCAAACCTGTTTACAATCGAGTGAGCTGAAGACAGTTCGCTATGACCTCATACCTGAACGCTGCTCGGTCTGTCAGCTGCTTCAGACACTTTGCATCTTAATGGCTTGAACCTCTCCCACAGAATCCAGACCACTGATACGATTAAAAGGGTTAAGTTGTGGTGTTAAACGATTGGCAGTGACTCCCAGTCTCTCAGTATATGAGTTTAGCGCCTCTATAGACTGTTTACTGTGTTTTTGCTTGCTTCGGGTACTCTGTCTGATTCCTATAGCCATATTTCTTGTTATAATAGCTTTTGGTCTTTGTTTTGGAGAAGGAAAACCACAAAAAAACAGGAAAGAATGCCAGCTAACCTCACCCCAGGGTCATGCTAATGTCACATTAATGCAGGAAAAGTTCTAATTGATTTTCTCAACGCAGTATTGATTCATGTAGTAATGCTCGCGTCTGTTTGTTGGAAGTACTGAAACACCGTAATGTTTGTTTCTGACTCCTTCACTATGTTAACTAGTTGCTATGTTTTCTGTTGTTTGATTTGAAACTAAGAATTTACCACATTAATCTGCTGCTGTGTTCACGTAGTTAAGCCTCAAGAATTGCAGCCATCCTCCAACTAACACCTGAAAATGTTAAGTTAAGCAGCAGCTGTCTGTGAGCAGATGAATGTGTGATGATCCACTGAGGCTAATGAGATCAAACACATTTAGGGCTTTACTAATAAGCTGATGGCTCAGGCTATATTTCTGTTAATTAGTCAGTAATTAACTGAGGCTGTTATAGAAACTTGTTAATGTGAAACATAATCCCAAAAGGCAACTAAGTAAAAGTGTGTGTGAACACTCGGACTGAGCAGCAGTAGCATTGATGCAGAGATGCTCCAGCATGCAGGAAGAGGTGTTTATATGTGCTGTTTTCACTCTATGTTTCTGCAGTGCCTCCTCAGTTCCTCAACTACCCGACCAACACGTACGCCTATGAGTCAACCGACATCGAGCTGGAGTGTGCTGTGACAGGAAACCCGCCGCCGACCGTCCGCTGGATGAAGAACGGGGAGGAAGTCATCCCGAGTGACTACTTCCAGATAGTGGTGAGTCACTCAGAAAAGTATACACATACAGTCCTTGTGAAAAATGGCGGTACAAGGTACAAGATGGCGGCGCGCACAGACACAGCGGCCCGGAGCTCCTACCCTTTTGCACTGTTGGTGGTACTGTGTATTATTTCACACAGTCTGGGGTTACTTCAATACAACAAATATGTACACTTGGGTTTTAAGGGGTATTTATTATTTTCTTCTTTTTTTGGGTTGTATGGAAGCCCCAAACGCAATTTCATTGTTCTTGACAATGACAATAAATAAATACTACTAAAAATGTGGACACACCTACAGAGGTAAACTAAGCCCACCTCAGCTATGAAATACCACATATGGAGTTCTGTAGCAAATAAAAGTATTAAAAAGTAGCCTGTGTTTCACATTTTAGACCATAGCCTTACACGCGTCACATGTTACTACACGTTATAACTCTTTTGTTTTTTCACCAGTATTAATTCAATAGCTTCCAGCCTACAGTAGTTACTGTGTGTAAAATACCCATCTGAAAAAAGGGCAAACAGACTGTAACTGTAATACCATACCATACCATACCAACTTTATTTCTAAAGCACTTTAACATAAAACCAGAGTTTCACAAAGTGCTGTACATGTTAATAGCATACGTAAAGAAAATTAAAATGAGATACGATAAAATAAATAGATACAATAAATTGAAACATGTTAAAACAAATTGAGTCAACCCCTCTAATCAATGCCAAAGGCTTCAGCGAATAAATATGTTTTAAGAAGACTTTTAAATTCGGAGAGAGAAGAGGCCTGCCTAACATGCAAGGGCAGATCATTCCACAACTTTGGAGCAGCTACAGCAAAAGCACGATCACCTTTAAGTTTATACTTAGTTTTCGGTACCTTAAGGAGTTGCTGATTGGCGGACCTAAGGGAACGGGCAGGTGTATATGGTTGTAGTAGCTCCGAGAGGTAGGGGGGGGCCAGGCCATTAAGAGATTTAAAAGCAAATAAGAGAATTTTAAAAACAATCCTAAAATGTACAGGTAGCCAGTGGAGTGAAATTAAAATAGGGGTAATGTGCTCAAACTTTTTTGTTCCAGTTAAAAGACGTGCTGCAGCATTTTGCACAACCTGCAGGCGCCTAATGGACGCATCACTAACCCCAAAATAAAGTGCGTTACAATAATCCAGCCTAGAAGTAACAAAGGCATGGATTACTGTCTGAAAATGCTGTTTCGATAAGATAGGCTTTATTTTGGCTAATTCCCTCAAATGAAAAAAGCTAGATCTTACAACAGCTCTGACCTGGCTTTCAAGTTTAAGATTTGCCTCTATTTTAACTCCCAGATTAGTGATGACTGGTTTAACATACTGTGCCAGTGAACCAAGATCTATAATAGTGGCCTCAGAAGCGCCACCAAAAACCATCACTTCTGTTTTCTGTTCATTAAAATGTAAAAAGTTCAAAGCCATCCAGGCCCTTATATCATCAAGGCATCTGAGCAGCGGGTCTACTGAGAAGCCATTTATCTTTTTAAGTGGGAAATAAATCTGGGAGTCATCGGCGTAGCAGTGGAAAGAAATCCCATGTTTCCTGAAAATAGACCCAAGGGGTAGGAGAGAAAAGAAGCGGGCCTAAAACTGAACCCTGTGGAACCCCACATTGAAGAGAAGCAGTAGAGGATACAAACTCCCCTAGTTTCACAGAGAAAGTTCGCTCTGCCAAATAGGATCTGAGCCACTGCAGTGCGGTACTCCGCATACCCACCAACTGCTCTAAACGGGAAATTAAAATATTATGATCCACTGTATCAAAAGCAGCAGTTAAATCTAACAGCACAATAATAACACAGTCACCTGAGTCAATACACATGTATTCCAAGTTTACTAGGTACATATTGTTAGTACTGTTTTTTGCCTTAAGAAAAGCTTAAATTTTTGGTCTCTTAGATTTACCAAGGTGCTAGAAACAGAGGTTTTGGTCCATATTAGCATGACAGCATCACCTAGTTCCTGCAGATTTGTCAACTGCACATCCATGAAGCAAGTCTCTCATGCCACCACTTCCCAAAGGTCCTGTATTGGATTGAGATCTGGTGACTGTGGAGATCGTTTGAGTACAGAACTCACTGTCATGATCAAGAAACCAGTTTGAAATGATTTGAGCATTCTGACATGGTGTGTTGTCCTGCTGGAAGCAACCTTCAGATGATGGGTTTTGCTGCGGTGCTCTGACTTCAGTCAGCAAGGCATTTTTGCCCAGAGATCTGCAGCTCGCTGGATATTTTCTCTTTTTCAGACCATGCCATAAACTCTAGAGACGGGCGTGTGAAAGAATCCCAGCAGATCAGCAGTTTCTAAAATACTCAGACCAGCCCACCTGGCACTAACAACCACACCACACTCAAAGTCACTTTATTCCGATGCTGAGTTTGTCTTCACCTTGCCTACATGCATGTGATTCCATTTTCCAGTAAAGAAGCATTTTAATAAACATAAACAGAATCTTTAAAAAAAACACAAATAAATAAAGCAGCACAGACACACCATTTTTTCCCGTATATGTTTTTAATGTGAAAAATTATGCAGTTATAACAGAACCGCAGGGAGCTGTGAAATCAGTGAATTTGAGAATTAGAGAGAGCGTTAGAGAGAGAGAGAGCTAGAATATGGACTCTTGTAATTGAATAATCCAATAATCTGGGTCATCCAACATATTCTGCTGCAGACATTTTTGTTCATGCACACTTTTTGATTTGGTGTAACTGACATATTTTTCACTTGTACAAAGCTCTTAGCCAGACTCTTAATTTTCTGACATGTTGTTGCCTTTCTTGTGTCTTAGGACGGCAGTAACCTGCAGATTTTGGGCTTGGTGAAATCAGATGAAGGATTTTATCAGTGCATCGCGGAGAACTCTGCCGGCAGCTCTCAGGCGATGGCTCAGCTCCTGCTCCGAGAGCCAGGTAGGAAAACACACACACACACACACACACACACACACACACACACACACACACACACACACACACACACACACACACACACACACACACAGCTTACACATGTCATATCCCTCTGCTGGTTACAACCTAAACATCCAGCTGTCATCACCTGCCATCCTCATTTCTATCATTACCTCTTCAGTTTCAAACTTTTGTTCATATTTCTGCCCCCATGTGGTGGTAGACTATCTAATTAACTGGCAGATGTCGCTGATTAGAGTTATTTAAGTTGTAATTATATGTGAGGGAAGCAATAATTATAAATTATAACATTATTAGGGTTTACAGAGGAATGGTCTAAAGTCCTGACCAGAAGTCCTGGTTAAAGTAATATTAATATATATATTTATATGTAAATAAGCATTAATAATCTTTTTGTTGACTTACAGTAATTTTGCAATGACAAATATTCTGAAATTCATATTCTGAAGCCCAACAGTTTCTCTGCAGTCTGCTTTATGGGTACATTTTTTCCACGTTAAATATTTCCTATTGATGGATTTATTTTAGCTCTATGAATTATGCTAACTTTGCTAAAAAGAACAAGATGACTTAAACACCCTGCACGACATCAGTCATGTTCATCCATGTATATCAGGTTTTTTTTAAATGTGTGAGCTAGGTCCCTTTAAGCTCTGGGTTCAGTCCATCCCAAATACATTAATACAGACCCTCTCAGTGTGATCAGAGGTACCCTACAAAGATGTATCTGTTCTGTTAGGGTGTATAAAGAAGCTGGATACAGGTAGAGCGTGTGCAGCTATTAAATCAGGGCTTGCTGTAACTCTTTTAGCTGCTTTTGTGTTGGTAATGCATACAGTGATGCTCCTCCTATTTCTTTCTTTGCCTACACATTTAATGTAACAGTAGGTAATTAACATGTGTTTGCTGTGTTTGCTGTTAAATTTGTTGATTTTGTTTTTTTTTCTGAATGGCTGTAGGGTGTTGAGAGTGAGAGTGCTAATGTGTATTAACAGTTTAATTAGATGCACATTGTAATGTTAAATTGTATCTGTAATATTCTTGTGTTAGTTTATAGAAGGGCAGCCTTGAATGAGCAGTCTAAAGACATTACATTTTGTTTATTGGATATTAACTCTAGCCAATAATTATTTTCATCTTGCTTCCCAGAGGAGATTGGTTATAGCTACCGACCAGCGATGGACAATTAATTTTCTCAGGAGGCCACATGAGAAACTGGAACTGTTTTGGAGAGGCGCAACAATAAACTGAACTCGATTCTACTTGATATTAATTGTCTCTTGTCTCTTCATAAGCTTAACAACAGTTCCAGGTTCTCATGTATCCCATTGGGAAAATTAATTGCCCACCCCTACATAAAGACAGTATAAAATATGAACATACTTTCTAGCTCTGAAAAGTGAAGCCATTGGAGAGGTTCCAATGGTCCTATGGAAGTCTATGGGAAAATGGGCTTTTCCTGAGGAGCTCATGTTTCAGTTCAAGTCAGTCTTGTAAACTTTCTCCACTGTTCGTATTATAGAGGTTTAGACAAGTGAAAGACTCCTGATTCATTCTTGGGAGGAGACACAAATCCTTTTAGGGCTGCATGACATCTTGGTGTATATCAATACAGATGTGGTTTGATGACCATTGGAACAGTTTCTGTGTTCACTCTGATTCAAACCCAGTCATTTCTTCTATAAATAGGCTGAAATAGGAGTGAAAATACTCAGTTCAGAAAGAACCAGAGTTCAATTTAAATAGACTAAATGCAGCAGGTGTGAAAACATTGAAAACACAAAACAAAATCTATATCAAAGACCACCTGACCCAAATCAGCAGCCTACTGGTCAACCGCTCAAACCACTGGATCATCCCAAGTTTTCCACCTTTCATTTTTTAGTTGCTCCACCCTAACTGATGCTGGATACACATTTATTAGACTTTATTTACCATACAGAGGGCTGGCCCTTTCAGGGCGGTCTGCTCGAGCAACGATCCTTTGGCCCTGTCCCCGGTGGATGTGGCCTGTTCTTACATTTGGTTTTGTCAGTAATCACATCACAGTCACAGCTGAGAGAACAGCAGGAGCTGGCCCATTTTGGCAAAGCCATTATTTGTTGTGTTGTTGTTTGTGTTGGTGTTGAAATCCAGTTAGTCATGTGGAGCGACATAAGCTACCATCTGACACACCCACAGACACACACACATGCACAGTAATAGGGAGATGTGAACAGCTCAGCCACTCTGCAGAACACCTGAGTCAGCACAATAGAATCATTTTGCATCTAAATGGACCAGCAGCTGTGTGCATGTGTGGATGTGTGCGTTTGTTTATGTGTATGGCTATAACCACTCTGAATTATCCTGGTTGTGATCCTGGACTGTGTAGTATCTGTTTATTTGAAACCTAGATGTTTTAGAGAAGCTAAGCTCGTTGCGAGATAATTGTTACAGGAGCTCGGATATGTGCGCTCGTGTAAACAGCTGATGCAGGCTACTGGTCACAGTCTGCAGCCTGCAGTCTTCAGCTGAAGTCATGTGATGTGAGTGGAACAAATGTGCTGCCAGCAGCAAATAATCATCTTTTTTTATTTTTAGATTGCATTTTTAGTCTCCAAGTCACAGAGGAGCACATAGCTTTATTTACTGCACAGACAACCAGGCTTTAATTGGAAATGGGCTGCGTGTCTTCTGTTATCATTTAAACTTAACTCACCACAGCTGCTTTTTGTTGTCAACACGAACTTCAGGCTTTCTTCATCTGTTTTATATTAAAAGCCTTGCAGTGAAGCAAGTCAGCATCGCCAGGCTTTATTGTGAAATGACAGCAAGAAATTTTTTTTAAAAAGAACCCTGATTTCAAAAATATATATAGCCTATTATAACATGAACATCAGCACACACACACACACACACACACACACACACACACACACGTGTGTGTACATATATATATATATACATATATATATATATATATATATATATATATATATATAGCAGCTGAGCGAGACAGACAAATATGAAGGCATGCCGGCTCGGACGTCGCCCGGATCAACAAGGTCCGCGTCAGGTATTGAGGAACCAGGGCACCCTGACGAGAAGTGGGCTACACTGTAAACCCGGATAAGTTCAATACACTTAAATCGTTTGAGGAAACCGATTCCCTTCAAATGATTTGAGTAATCAACCCAAAACAAAAAATTAACTGATTTAGTCAAGTAAACTTAAAAGTAAAATTGTCACAATTTACTATATTGAGTCATCGCTACCTAAAGTGTTTAAGTATTCAGTATTTCAAAAATAATTTGTTTAAGTACAGTTAACTTAATACTAATAGAAAAAACTAAATTGTTTAAGTGGTGCTAATATTACAAAACTCACTTTTTTGCGTAGTGTTTAATTAAAAGCGTCTTTTAATTAAATGTATTATTATTACTAAAACTTAATATGTCAAGGCAAACACACTCAAAACCAAAGACCACTAAGGTGTTTTGTTTTTTTTTAACTTTATTTATAACAAAACAAGACTTTTGTTTTCCTTTGAACAATATTCCAATTTTTACACATGGCGCTTCTAAGAAGACATTTCTTTCAGAAACAAACACAATATTTCAGTTGTTCCTAGCCACTTCCTAGTTTTTTTTGAACAGTAAGTTTTTTGTTTGCACAATTGGGCTTCCAATAAAACATTTTCTTTAAAACAATCCTTTTAAACAGATAAAACTGTGTATCACAAGTAAAGAACTTTGGTGCAACACTCTGGGTAACAAGTTGTAACAGTAAAACTTATTTTCACAAATATTTTAACTTGGAAAAATAAAAACTATGGAATAAGGAATGGCCCCAGCGAGACAATGAAATTAAAGGAATAGTTCACTGATTTTACATAATAAGATATGTTCTTACCTTAGCTTTGACGAGTTGATGTGTACCAGTCTTGTCTTTGTGCGTGCCCTCAGTCATGCAAATGGAGCAAAGCCTCTCCCATATATTCCAAATACCTCCACTTTTTGCTCCTTTTAGAAGCTACCGAGCTCCTCCACGTTTTCCCTATTTATGTAAAATTACATAAAAAGTGACACTCTCCAAGTTTAGTTTAACTAAATTTAACGTGTGGATTTTCTAAGCCGATAAGAAGGGACTCTATATTACAAGGTGTAATAACACTGTAGGAGCACTTCTTCATCCCCCCAGTAACTCAGTCTATGCTCCAGAGTGCACTAGGGTTACTGCGTGCTTGTAATATAGTGCCCCTTTTTATCGGCTTAAAAAATCTATCCGTTAAATTTAGTGAAACTAAACTTAGATAGTGTAACTTTTCATGTAATTTTACATAAATAGGGAAAACGTGGAGGAGCTCGGTAGCTTCTAAAAGGAGCAAAAAGTGGAGGTAGTTGGAATATATGGGAGAGCCTTTCTCTCGCACAAAGACAAGACAGGTATGCATCAACTCTTCAAAGCTAAGGTAAGAACATATGTAAAATCAGTGAACTACTCCTTTAAGCCCTGGTTTTGCCATCCACTAAAAACAAAAAAAGACAATTACAAACACAATAATGACTTCCTGAACTTGAGAAAAAGCTGCTCAATGAAGAATGAACATTCAATGTATCTATACACACATTGAAAGCTCATTTTTTAGCCTTTGGAGTTTTGGAGGAGGATCGTTTTGTCCCAGATTCAGCATAATCTGCTGGATAAACAGGAATGTATTCTTCATGCACTTTGGGTACTCCAAGTGGAGTGCATAAGTCAGTCCAAACAGGAGACACATTGCCAAAGGAAGACTGCAGATGGAATCCATTACCACATTGCCCTCTAGAAGGATTCCCAGCTGGGAGGGGTTCAGTTCTTGCTCTAGACTTCCGTTTTCACCATTGAAGATGATTCCTATTGGGATTTCAAGGTCACCATCAGCAGCATTCTACAGAGGGGGGGAACTGTGAGTTAACCTGTTGGTGGAGAGTAAGTCCAGAGAGAGGAAAAAAACACGAGTTTTTCTGAAACACGAGTCCCGTTTGCAGAGTTCAGTACGATGTACCGCACGGAGCAGCGAGGGCCGAGGACGAGACGCTGCTCAGCTCTGTATGGCGCTGCAGCGGCGCACATGTTAATAAAGTAAACTTTACGAGAGGCCGTACAGGTGCAGAGGAGCGGTGTTCAGCCCCTCGAGCCTCAGCGAGGGGCTGAGCGTCAGAGCGCGGCTGTGCGGAGAATAATGACAGGTTTATTTGTCCGTGTGAACGGCTGGAGGTGCCCGGCCGTGCTCTGGTCCTCCTCCTCTGACCGGGGCCGGAGTCCGGACCCGGGCTAACCCTGAACACGGTTTGGATGTGCTCACATCACACAATGGAACCGCGCGGTTTGGATGGACGAGGAAGATGCTAGAACCATTACGCATGAGCAGGGGTTAAGGCTGTGAGGGTTACAGCCTTAAAACATTTATAATAAATACTTTTCACTACTTTGCGGATTTCACTTATTGCGGGTTGTTTTTGGGACGTAACCCCCGCGGTAAACGAGGGTTCACTGTAGATTGAATTAGCGTGCACATTTGCGTAATGTAACATGCAACTATTTTTGCTTAAAGTTGAAATATAAAGATTTAACTCACCAGTTTGCGTGGAGGTTTGAGGAAAAGTACTCCCTATCGACTGTAGACTGAAACAAACATGTCCAATCCCAGGCAAAACCACCAAAAACGATTTGTCTTATTTTTTCCTGACAAACAAGTCCAGACGTCTCTTCGGTTCCAGTGCCGGGAAAAATATGGGAGGGGCAACAAAAACTTAAAAATAGTGAAAGTGCTTTCAACTAAACATGATCAGTAAACATCAAATTTACTTTTATTATTTGAGTGTTGAGTTTAAAACTTATTCTCTTATAAAAAATTGAACTTAAACTATTTATTAGAATACACTTAAAATAGAAAGGACCATGTTAAATGTATTCATTTTAGTGCATCACATGCAAAACAATATAGGTTAAGTGCAAAAAGCTTCCACCAATGAGTTCTGTCTGACACAGTTATATGATTTTAGTTTTACAAAGAAAATTAATTACCATCAGTGATTATAGCTAAACCATTTGAATGCAAATAACTTTTGGGATTACAGTGTACTGGAACAAGAAGGCATCGGTGGGCAAGAGACGAAAACAGGGCGTTGTTGGAATGCTACCACGCAAGTAACCCTGGCGGAAGGAGCTACATGAATATTTTCTAACACTGGAAAATAACTCAAAATGTTAGAAATATTCCAGTGTTAGAAAATCAGCACTGCCCAGTGTTAGCCATTGTTAATCTTCAAAACTGACTAGGTTACTTTTAAACATATAACACTGTCAAAAGTGTTAATTTAACACTCAACAGTGTTGTATTTAACACTCAGAGGTGTGGACCCATATAGACACTCTCTAGTGTTAATTTAACACTGGAGATTTTGCTGTGTATGCTGGTGCTGGGGGAAAGTGTTTCATTATAATTCTTTTGGTTTCACATTCATTCACTTTAAGTTTGGACATCCAGTTCTTGACTTTGGTCAGAGAAAAGCCAATGCTACACCGTAAAAAAAATCCTAAAAAAACAGTAACATTCTGGCAGCTGGGGCGCCAAAATAATACCATAAAATAACTTTCTCATGAAAATACAGTTATTTTCAGTAATGACAATACAGTTTGTTGCCCTGATTTTACATGGGATTTTGCCTTTTTCAAGTGCTTTTAAACATTAAATTAGGTACATTTTAATGTGATCAAACAATGAAATTACCTATAAACAAGGTCAGTGAATGCGGCAATATGAATAATAATACTTAAATGTACAGAAATATACAGTTAACAGTTGGTTTAAATAATAATGGATTGCATTCATATAGCGCTTTTTGAGACCCTCAAAGCGCTTTACAATTCCACTTTATATTGGAATTACAACCAATAGCAGCACATTGTATATTTGTTTCCTACTTTGTGAATTGCTGCTTTGCACAGGAAAGAAATCAGTTTCTTTGTAGGTCAAAATATATTTAGTATTTTTAAAATAATAAACATATTTGTTTTTAACAGGTGCTTCAGCAGGAGAGAGCATTTATATTATATTGACTCCAACAGGTTGAAATATTTTGAGATTAATAGCATAAGACAAAACACGTGAATACTTCTCGTCACCTGTTACCTGCGCTGTCACCTGTATGCCTTCATCTAACCTGCTCTGTCTTCTTTTCTTTCTTTTGTTCTTTCTTTCTTTGTCTTGACTTTAATCACTGTTCGGTGCGTTGATTCTCCCCTAAGCCAGCAGCACAGATGGCGACACACACTCAGACATTAACAGGGTCAGATGGTTGGTGTTATCACTTGGTTGCTATCGCCACGGGAACCAAGCTTCCCAGCAGGCTCACAGCGGCCAATCAGACATTCCCAAGAGAACTCACAGCGGGTGTGTGGGTATGTGTGTGTATGGGGCCGGGTGTGATTGTCAGCATACCACCTTGTTACCCTTGACGATGCCAGGCCTCTTGATACTTGGAGTGACTCTTCTCTGACACACACACACAGAAACACACTAATGGTTTTGTTCTCTTACACACTCAAAATTGCTCTCAGCGTGCATTTACGCAAATATGTTGTTCACTCAAGGAAAATTCCAGAACACACACTCACATGTAGTGCAGCTAAGTGGTTTCATTAATGCAGAATAAATGCAGGTGGTGATGCTCTCTGAATAAAGACACAATTTGAACCTCTCATTTTTTCTCTTTCACAGCATTAATATAAAGAGCCAGCTTTCCATACTCTTAGTATAACTAAGTAAAAGATATTTTACCCTTTCATTAGCACATTTGTTACTACCTAATATGGAAACTTAACTAGCTGTTGTTTAGAAATTTCATCAAACTGGAATGTGACCAGCAACTTTATAAGTCAATTCATGGAAGGAATTTTGTTTTGTTTGAGCATCAAAAACAACCTTAAGATATCCGTCTTTTTGCTAATCTTAGCTAGTGCTAGCCAGGATGGTGCTCTAACTGCAACACGATATAGGCCCTTGCCTAGCTTGCTTTAATATAGGAATATAACTGTAATATGAGCAGGTGGCAAAAAGTCCATTGATTGTAACATGTTGGCAACCTGCAGTCCTCATTATTTACAAACCTTTTCCAGTCTATCTGAGAATGACTGCAGTCAGTCTCAATCTTACCATAACTGTTTGGGGACAGGTTGCTTCCCACCAGATGATATTGAATTGTATGATACCAACCTTGACTATATGATGCTATATGACTGCACTAGCTAGCCATCTATAGGGTCAAGCTTGTCCTGTAGATATTTAATAGATAATGGTGACAACAGACAGTGCAAAAGATCCCCGTAGCTTCCAGGTGGCAATGGCAAAAACATGTTTCTTGAAGCTTCAAAATAGAAGTTCACAAACCAATGGGTAGACACATTAGCGTGTCCATCTTTTATAATGTTTCTGATTGTGACTTGCTGGTCAGTCAACTAGCTCCTTTATTGTGTAAAATCGACTCTTTTCTTCACTAAACTTACAGACAATTCAATATGTCAGTGTGTTTCTCAATCATACATGACATATGTGACCTATTATGCACAACAATGCAGCTTAATGGTAAACTGCCATAAACACCACCAATCTAGTGGGAAACTTAACATAATGAACATAAACCTAACTTTTTCTCACAAGTGCTGCTGCAGTTTTTATGCCACCTTGAAAATATATAAAGTAGTTAAAAATCTCATTACGTATTCAACCACAATCATTTCTATCTAAAATATCAAGTGTCCTTCTTGAGAAAATGACATAAAATCCTATTATTCTCTAGATTTTTTTTTTAGTGCACTTTATTTTTGTGTTAATATATGCCGGCAATCAGTGGGAATATCTGAGAGAGACAAATAGGGGTCGACAGAGGTTGATGGTGTGAATTCTTTATTTGGTGTGTATGATAATGGCTTCATACATGAGTAGAAAAGACAAAAAAGATATCACACTTTTCTCCCGGTCTCTGTTTTACAGTCTCCTCAGTCCTCTCTTACCCCTCTCTGCAGTACAGTCTCAGTTAAATCCTGGTGTGGATGCAATCTAAACTCTGGATCAGGATCTAAACTGCAGTCCAATCATGTCTTTATCCCACCAGTCTCTTTTATTACTTTGTCCTCTCTCATTTTCTTGTAATTATTCACACCTATCCATTCACCTTTCCTCTCCTCTCTGTCAGAATCTCTTGTTGGACAGTTTAATTCTTCCATAATCCACAGTTTATTTTCCATGTCAGTCCAGCCATCCTTCACCCCTCTTTTTAACATCTCCCTTCTTTTGTTTCCACATGCAGAAATTTACCAGTATTATAAAGTTCAGGGCAAGAAAGAAAAGATGTTAAACTGTTTCAACATTTTCTTTCACATACACACAGTCATCTGCTCTTTCATTAGTCGTTAATTATTGAAATTTGTCACAGATTCCAGTTGAATGCAGCTTCTGTGACTGTGTGCATTCTTATTTTGGGCCATAAATCTCTTTAACATGTGACATGGTGGGGCCCTACCTCTCTTCTGGGAACAGATGAGTTCCCACAAAATAAGTACAAGAGATGCAAGTACTGTGTGTGTGTGTGTGTGTGTGTGTGTGTGTGTGTGTGTGTGTGTGTGTGTGTGTGTGTGTGTGTGTGTGTGTGTGTGTGTTCATACATTATCAAGATTGTGAGCACAAAACGTTAAAAGATTTGCATTGCTGGGAACCACATTTTATAGAGGGACAAAAAGTCCATTAAAAGTTTTAAGGTTTAATTTAAATTTACTTTTAGTCAAACAGTCCCAAGGCACCAGTCAGCAACCAATTTAATAGAGAAAGATGCATATTTCCCAACCATTAGCAAAAGGTTGCTGGAATTTGCTCTGTAATTTATTGTGAAATATCTATCTATCTATCTATCTATCTATCTATCTATCTATCTATCTATCTATCTCTCTCTCTCTCTCTCTCTCTCTCTCTCTCTCTCTCAAAAAGTAAAATTTAGGTTCAGATAAGTCTTTGGGAAAAAATGTCATTATGTCCTCTAAAGTGGGTAAAACACTAGACTCTGCTCTGCATCGCAAATGTATGTTATTACAGCTTGAAGGTCAGGATGACAGCACACACTTTTCATTGTTTCCTTGTGTTTGCCTACTTCCCTTTCATTTTCAATTGTTATTGGCTCCTTTTATTTCATATGTCCCTGCTGTCTGCTATCCTCACAACACGTAATTGGTCCCCTTCTTTTCTTTTTAATTGCTTCTTTTGTTCTTTAATTGTCTCCCTTCTTTTTATCTTTTCCTGCTCTATGACTTTTTTTACTCTTTAAGTAACTCAGTTGTTTTTCATTTAGCTTGTAGTCTGCTGTTTTTCAATTTCGTATACCTTCATGTTTGCTCAGACTGTTTTCTCTTTGCCATAAATCCTGACACCAAATCGCTGTCATTAGGTCTTTATTTGTTTTACCAAGTTGTTTGATTGCCCTGATTTGCTACATAACAGCTGACCACTTGGTCTTTACCACTGGTTAGCTGATTTGTTTGCTTCTCAGCCACTTACAAAAAAAGAGAAGAAACTGTTGAGAAAAAAAAAGATAATAAATCAAGTCTCAGATGAAAATACTCTGACTGTTCACCTGTAACAACCCTGATACAGCTTGGCATTGTGTCTTCTTCTTTGGGATCTCTGTGTTTTGCTAAGGTTATGGTTGGAATTAAGAGGCATCATTTTCAAGTTGGCTACAGTCAGAATTTGGGTAAAGTTAATTTCAGTAATATTTATTGTGAAGTTCAGCATATGCAGGATATCTTGTCCTTGTCTGCCTTCACTGTCGCTGGCTATCAGCTCACATAATTTCCTAGGTATTTGTAGAACATGACCAGTGTTGGGACTAACGCGTTATTAAGTAACGCGTTACAGTAACTACGCTATTATTGTGGTAACGAGCACGGTAACTAGTTATTATGCCAAAATCAGGAACGCGTTAGTCGTTACTGGGATTTAGATAGGGTCGTTACTCGTTACTTCGTGTGGTGGCTATCGCGGAGCTTCCACAGATTCAGTAACATTAGCAAGTGGTGGAGGCCAGCAGGTGGATGAAGGAAAAGGGACGCAGAAGGAAAAGAGACCCGAGGCGGCCGCCGGTCCAAGTGTGAACTGAACTTCAGGTAAGAAGTTATGACCTGCAGTCTATCTGGGTCAGATATGAACCAAGTTTAGGTGGAGTTTATTTTCGTTATTCTGACTTTTTCCGTACTGCATGCTAGCTAGCATGATGGAGTTTCTATACAGCTGGGTGGTGCTATGAAGTTAATGATGTTGAACTTTATTTTGTTCATAAGTTATTAGAGTTGCCAACCGTCCCGTCTGGTATTCAGAGAAAATATTAAACGTTTCTTATTGAGGTGAAAGGGAACAGTTTGTCCCGTAATTCAGCTACAATGAAAAAGGCACAAAGCTGGAGTTATTCTGTGTCTTTGCTGCACAGCTGCCTCTTCTTCTTTCATTCTCCCCCCTCCCTCTCCCGTTTCTACTTCAATCATGAAAACTGATCAGTGATCAGCTGATCGGCTCTCTTGTTTGTTTATCGCCCACTTTGCGCCGAAAGAGGAAACCAGCGGATGTCGCACTAAACAACAGCAGCACTTTAAGCTTGATCAGCTGTTAAAATTTATTTAATATTAATTTCTAGTATCAGCTGATGTTTGCTGGAGCCACAGCTGTAAACCTGCTGGTCATGATATGGTTTGGTTATCTGGTGAGAGGGAAACATGAAGATGAAACCAGGAGATGTCCTTACTGAATCATCAGAGCTGAACAGGTGATGGAGAAACAGGTTTACCTTTTAGGTGACAGGAATGAGTTGAAGGGAAGTTATGAACTGTTTCTGAGAGACAAATAACCCCAGGATCCTTTTTTAGGTAGCTGACAGCTGGTAACTGTGCAGGGGCGGGTCTAGCAAAGTGTGGCCAGGGGGGCCAGGTAGGGCATTAACAGGGAGAGGGGGGCACAAAGAAATACTTTTCTTTCTTATTCTCATTTAAAATGTCTAGCTTTTAAAAAATAATTATCTGAATCTTACAACAAACGATTGATAGATTGATGCATATATACCATCAGACAGTGTACATCACTGTCACAACAGTGTTTATTTTCATTCAAAGGCTTTATGATTTTTCCTATAATGGTCAAAATGCCCGGGACAATTTTCTGTCCCAGTCCAGCCCTGTATGCAGCTCATCTGCAGTCTGGTGTTACCTACATCTTCCTATTCAGAAGGCAGAATTTCCGAGTTCTGAGTACAATTGAAAGCACCACGACTGCAGTTTTTGTGTTGGATGTAAAAGGCGCACATGACGCTGTGACGTTGGCTAGAATCATGGCAGCAGTCAATGACGGTCCAGGCGTGGGATTTCTCTCGTGGAAATATGCACAATATCTTTTCCTTTCTATTGGTAGGTGGCACAGTGCACTTGTGGCAAGTAAGCAAGCTAGAAGACTGGCAAAGTTATGGAAGAAACACATTAACAAGAGAATTCTGAGTAAAACCAAAATTACTTTCCCTAGTAACTAGTTACTTTGAAAGTAACGAGTAACTTGAAGTAACTGAGTTACTTTTGAGAGAAGTAACTAGTAATGTAACTAAGTTACTGTTTTAAAGTAACTTACCCAACACTGAACATGACATATATGGACAGGTCTACTGGAAACTGAACAACTTATTGGTAAAACAGTTTGCTTTTCATCTGGAAAAGCTACGAACAAATAGAAAGAAACACAGCTTTTAGCAAAAAACGAATGTCTGTGACTCGATGTTTAATAGAAAAAATACTATATAGTTCCAGGATAATACTGTGGTGAGGTGTGGTTTGTAGCTCAGCTGCCAGGGAGGGGTGGAGCAGTGGGTTCAGGGTGTGGTGTCAGGGGAGGTTGGGATTGAAGCACATCTGCATCATCTAATCATGCCTTCCCTGTTTCAGTAGGACACCAGGGCCTGACAAGAGAGCTGTGCTGTGCTGAACTAAAGTAAGGCAGCAGAAAAGCTGCACCCGCAGAGGGACTGAAGAGACAGCGTGAATAAACAGTCACCTGTCTGGCAACACTGTGTGCGTTGGGTCCTTCTGTTACAGATACATTACCCAATATTTATCCCTCTGAGGTCTAAAACATAACAGGCAGCAACCCAAATCATAAAACCACTAAACCCAGTATTTTGGAGAAGTGCAAAAAAGGGGAAAAAAAGAAAAATTTCTGAGAGCAAATTTAAAAAATAGAAAGCAAAAAAAAAAATCTTTAAAATTCTTTGGAGCATTAGGGAAATGGTAACAGTTACGTTTGTTGTTAATAATCTTTTTTCTTATTAACGCTTGTCAGAGAAAAGCACATTTTAAATATAGACATACTACTATCTGCCCACTGAGAGCCAAGGGATTTCCCAGGCATTGTGACTGTCTGGAGTAGTAATTGATCAGTTCTTGGTGGTTTTGTACCTGCACAACTCAAACATAACCTTTGTCAGAGCAGGTTAAGTGTCCGGTATGTGTTATCACGTCGATTTATCCAGGATTAAACCTGCAGTTGACTTGTTAATCCCCTTTTACAATAGTGTAAGATTAAGGTCAGTGTGAAGGGTTGCTTTTGTTTAGGTTAATGTTAGAGTGAGTTTACAGTAAGGGTAAGGTCAGGCTGACGTCAGGGGAAGGGTGAGATTGGAGCTGAACACAGTACAAGCAACGTGATTAACAAACAAGAAATGTGAAGCAGAAGATTTGCCTGCTTTTGTCGATGTTGTCAGCAGCTGGAGCTTCAACGGCAGCTGTTCACGTGCAGATGATCAAGAATCCTTTTCAATCATATCTCAGTCAGGTCTGAGATGATATGCCATACACTCAGATTAAGTCAGACTACACTAGAAAAATACTATTACATCTAATCTCAAGTAACTTTCCATAAACTCTCTTTAACAGAGACCCTAAAACATCAGCTTTTTAAATGTCATTCAAAACAAAAATGGCTCAGTAACAGCTGTGTGGAGCAGGGCCTGCAAAGGCTTCTAAATATGCAATTTTCTTTTTTGCCATATTTGAGCCAACGCGGGCTAAAATCAATGGGTTCCCTTTGTAACCTTTTGCTTTTTCTGCAAGTGGAAAGATCGCGCTAGAGAGGAAAAAGCCATCCCAGATTGTATCCAGGTGGCTGGTGGAAAAGAGGTAGAAAGAGAGGATCGAGATGAATGGAAAGAGTGGAGGAGGAAGGAGAAATGGGAATTCAAAAAAGTGAGGGGATAAGAGATGAAATTCAATCAGCTGGTGTGAGAGAAAAAGAGAGAGGGAGGGAGGGATGGAAGGAGAGAGGGGAAGAGAGGAAGAAAAAGGAGAGATTAAGAAAAGGTAGGGTCAAGCGAAGGGCAGAGCGAGTGAGAGGGAGAGGAGGAAGGAAGTGTGTCAGCCATGACAGATTTGTATTCCACACTGAACGTGTGACCTTAGCAAACCCATCACACAACACAGACACACACACACTTTGTTACACACACACAGAGAAATGCTTTTACTCCATCACCTCTGCTCTCTCTCTCCCCCCACACACACGTGCCAACACTCCACCCCCACGCTACAACTCGTGTGTGTAGGAGGGTGTGTATAGGGCGGTGATGTCTGTTGCTATGGTGACTGTAGCTTTCTTTCCTCTTCCATCCTCTAGCCTGTTAGGAACAGATGAGAGACGATGTGTGAGAGACAGGTAGAGATACATATTAAGTGTTCCCCTTAGAGCAGAAGAAAAAAGTGCCTCTGTGTGTGTGTGTGTGTGTGTGTGTGTCTGTCCTAGGAATGACTGTTGGACTGATTGTCTTGAAAAAAAAACAAACCTTTGCATGTGGCCCTGTTTTTTGTTTTTTAATAGGAAGAAAATCCTTATCTTCATATTCCACAAAGTATAAAGTCTGTGTGTTGAATCAGCCTCCAGTCTGGACTGGATAACCGTCCAGACTGAGCTCAATAATACAAATGAAGAAAGAGCAGAAATTCTTTAAATCGTGATTTTGAAACTATACCTTAAACTGCTAAATGCATCCATACTGTTGTTGAAAGTAGTTGTTGTTGTAACATATAATACTTAAACGTTTAAGCATTTTCTACGTTTTACGTTCCTTTTATCTGCATTGTACACAGCTTCCAAAGTATTTTTCAATGGAAAAGCACTTATTCATACTTTTATTTATAAATGCTAAATAAGTGGTGTTTAAATGAACTGGAACCCTATCATTGTCCTTTTTTTAAGTTTATAATTGGATTGCGTCAATCAAACTAATAATAAATCTGCATAGAGTAAGTTTTTATTTTTCAGAATACTTTACTGATTCCTGGGCAACTTTTATTCTACAAATACAATTTTCTTCCTGACCCTCCATCACCATCCTCTCCTCCTTCTTGATTATCTTCATGTCATCTTACTCCCATGCATAGACCCTCCTCTCCTCCTCCTGAGAATCCTCGTCTTTTCCACCTGCTCATCCACCTCCTCTCCTTGGTCATTTTCCTTCTGTCCTTCTTCCTTCCATCTTTTCCTCATTCTTCTTATTCTCTTCTTTTCTTTTCCATTTCCTCCCTTTTTTTAAGTGACAGGCAGAATTGGTTCCAGCTCTAAAAACAACACCTTCACAACAAAACAACCTGAGACACGGCAGCTATCTGTCTGCTGAGTGTCATTCCAATCCACACCCAGCAGTGAGAGGCGACCTGGCGACGCCCAGAAAGGGCTTCAAAGCACCGGGGGACTAGAGATTTAATGAAATTCTGCTCAGTAATACCTGTTTGATATGGAAAGAGACACACAGAGAGATAGACGGGGGATCGGAACAGCCTTTGTGATTCATACTAAAGCTATTTGTATCACTGCTGGCTTCATCATTCTGCGAAAGTGATTGCATTCCATCATTCAGACATAAGTCACCTTTATGTTGATTCACTCAGACAGACCCACAACTGACAAAGACAACCATGGTTGCACAATGCATCTCATATTAAACACAACACTAAGTGGAAAATCTTTTCTTTGTGGAGCTTTAACATTCTTGCTAACTTTCTTTCATGTACACCACTGTTTATTTATGGAAGTTTTTGTGAAGGCTGGCCATCCAGATTTCACCCAGAGAAAAATGGACACTTGGTGTCCACTGTGTACCCTGCCTCTTGCACTATGATGGATGGATGGATGCTATTTCTCAAACAGATTAAGTAAACTTTTGCAAATGCCCCTTTCTTTGTTCTTTAGCCCTCTGAGGTCTAAATCATCCGTGAACACCCCAAACCTAGCTCTGAACTCTAGCATTATGCTGTAGATGTTATGTCAGAGTGATTACTTTCTTTATCCCCTGAATGCCAAGACTTTGAGACTAATAAATAAATAAATTAAGTAATTAATTAATGATCTATCTATCTGTCCAAATGTTTTGTCTTGAGGCAAGTTCAAAGGTGTGTTGGGCTTTTGTGTCAACCCTACATTACTACTGTCTACCTAATAATAGTCTACCTGGCTTATGGACCAGGCTTCAACAACCTGCAATTTCAATTCTTCAACTGTTGGGAGAAATGGAGTCATACTAACCTGGTGCCAAACAAGCCCTTCTAAGAGAAACGTGGCTTATTTTCCACCAGAAGCAGCATTATGGTTGCACCAGGTGAAAGTGTCTGATAAGGTGCATGTCATGCTAGACGTCTTCATCTAACAATAAAACCAAAATAATTCACAGTTATAGAGAAGCTAATTTGCACAGATATAAACATAGAGGTGCTTCGACATTTTCTCTTTCCCTTGGTTGTATCTAGGATGCAAAATGTTTGAAGACAAAGACAACAACTCAACAACCTCACTGCTGTCACATTTAGCGACAAGTTTGGATTTGATTAAATCTGTGAGGGCTAATGTCAGCCCTAACCGCAATCCAAGCCTTTGGCACCCAGAATATATGAGTTTTATTCAGAATTATGTATGGTCATTCTGACTTTCTCTAAAGTGTACTAGTACAGCAGTGTTTGGGTCATTATCAGTGGTGAATTAGCCTTCAGATGGTTAAAATCTGTCTGCTTTTATAAAATCTTTACCTGAAAGAAGTAAAACAGAAAGCTTCTAAGAGATGAGCTGTAATGCCAAAATGCATGAAACTTAATTTGAAATCTTACAAATCTAACCCTATTTGTATCTGAAAATGCACTTACATTGTGTGTGGCTGAAATAAAACCCAATAATATCCCTACCCCCATGTACTTCTGGCATCCAGATGGATGTTAAGAGGTTCAAGAAGGAAGAGGTAGCCGTCATTATCAGCTGGCTGCGGCCCGGGAGGTAGAGTGGGTAATCCACCAGTTGGAAGGTTGAAGTGTCCTTGGGCAAGAAACTGAGCCCCAAATTGCCCTTGAGGGCACTTTGAGTGGTCAATAAGACCAGAAAAGCAATATATACCTGCCAGTCCACTTACCATTTCAAGAAAGGCAAATGAGTGTTTGCTGTAGGGGTCTAATTTATTTTCATTACTTTTAGACTAATATAAGCTAAAGTAAATACTCCAGTAATACAGAAGACAGGAAATGTCTGCTTTTCTTTGTGTAATTGAGGTAAATAAAGATAATGCCCATTATAGAGAACAAACCTTATTCATTTGTTTTGTCTGTTTGGTTTGCTTCACTGCTTTCATTTGCTTTCCCACCCCCTCCACCTTTTCCTAGTAATCATTTTCCAGGTCACTCACCTCATCTCTCATCAGATCATCCCTCCTTTTTCTGCCAATAAAAACCTCCCGGTCACTGCTCTGCATAAAGCAAACAAAAAATCCACAAAGAAGAGAGCTAGAGATGGAAGAATATTTGTCTTATCTTCTCTCATAGTGCTGATGTCTCCGCGACGTCGGCCATTATCGATCTGAGAGTGGAAGGTCATACATAGAGTGTGTGTGCGCGCCTGTATGTGTGTGTATGTGTGTATCGATCGGTTAGAGGTTGCAGGTTTGTACCTCACCACCTATGCCTAAATGTGTCGCCATGCAGTGTGTTTGTGTGTGTTTGTGTGTGTTTATATGGTTGTGTGTTGTCATCTCCAACATTGATCTCCTTTGTGATGAAACACCTTCCCATCATCCCCTTCATCATCACTCAGCAGGAAGAGGAGGAGAGGGGAAGTGTGTGTGTGTGTGTGTGTGTGTGTGTGTGTGTGTGTGTGTGTGTGTGTGTGTGTGTGTGTGTGTGTGTGTGTGTGTGTGTGTGTGTGTGTGTGTGTGTGTGTCTTAATGGAAACACAGTTGCATGTCTGTTACCTTCAGTTTACAGAAAATTGAACTCCAGGAAGTGTTTTGCTTTAAATGAACAGTTTACTATGCAACACAGCTAGTATACCGTTAGCTTGTGTTAGCCCATTTTTTGGTGTCTCTTTTTTGTTTTTTTGAGTTTTAGTTTTAGCTGCTGATATTCTTGGAGGAGTTGCAGCTTGGGCTTATTAATAAAGGGAGGTGGGTGGCTCCTCATGGAAAACATGATTCTTGTTACCATTTTGTGGGTAATGCAAGAAAGGTTGCAATTTGTGTCTGTTCATTTGGTTTGTTGAGTTGTCATTGGAAATGATCTGTCTTAGTAATTGATGGACTGAAAACCACAGCTTCTGTTTCTTGATGAGTAAGGGATACACTCCAGTGTCTGGACCTCACCAAATAGTCCAGAATGGATTCCTGTGGAGCACTAGAGCAAAAATGTGAATTCTGCAGGGTAACCATTTTTCATCCACAACACCTTTCTGTGCAATTTATGGACTAAATAGCTTCATGCTTTTCTGACATTTTGATTTTCAGACATAAACCGAGAAGCAGCAGATAACAGAGAACTGATAGCATCACCTCTGAACATCCGTTTCTTATGGACATTTTTGTCGTGGTTTAACTATACTTTTATTTTCTACTTAACTTTAGACGAAATGGACAAGGCAGCACATGCTCTTATAAATCCTAAAGTAATCACTCTACATTCATTAGCAGAATGCTAGTAATTTAATGTACAAAACAAAGGATTGTTTTATCTCAATTTGGACAATATTTCGATGTATGAAGCAAATACAAACTATAATAGTGAATAACACTGAATAACAATGCTGATCTTACTCTTTTGGGACACCTTGGGTTCTGGCATTCATATAGTTGTTACTTTAGCATAAATATTTGGTATTGTGGATTCACTCTCATCAGCAGTGTCCTACCCTCACACAACACTGCATTCTGACATACCACAAAAACCCTGAGCACAATGGCTTGAGGAACATGACAAAGAGCCCAAGATATTGGACCTGGCCTCATAAGCTCCAGGTTCCTGATTAATTTAAGCTTCTGTTGGGTGCCTGCTCCACAGAGACCCCACCTCATACTGCATAGGACCCAAAGATTTAATGCCAATGTCATGGTGCCAGAAACCACTGCAAAAGGCCCAGGTCTGTAGCTTGGCAGGATGAAGTTTTGGCACCAAGTGGTTTTTATGTTGTGACTGATTAAAATTCCTGGATGACTTGAGATTACGCTGGACGATTGCAGTTTCTTGTTTCTTCGGGATAGTGAATAATTCCTGGACATCTGCAGCTGACTGCTCATTCATGCATACTTTTGCTTGTACACGGCACTGAATTATTCCCAGACGACTGCTGCTTGTGCTTATTCATTCGGGGCTGTGGTTATTTCTGGAAAACAGTGGATCTTACTCATTAGCGTGCATAAAAATAAATGGATTCAGGTGAGACCTAGATGTAACATTATGCTACACATAATGCTTTCCCCTTTTTTTCCCTCTAACTCAAACACAGAATATCAAACAGTCTGTTTTCCCCAAATGCATTTTACAAGTTTAATTGCATCAATCAGAGGCTCAGACTCCCTGCTATGTTTAGTTTTATCTTGTGCTGTCAGTCCTTTAGCGGCACTTTTTTTTTCTCATGTCGTGTTTAAAGTGATTTTGTTGCAAATTATTCAAAACATGAGGTACTAAAACGTACACTGTGATAAGATGTGACGGCTTCACATCTGCTGGAAAACTGAGATAGAGAGAGGCAGGAACATGAGAGGAATCGAGATAAAGCCGGGTACATCTGGTTTTACAGATTTGTTATACTCTGTTAAACCAGCCAGCAAACATTATGGGTTTCTCTCCTCAATCATTTCATCCTCCTAATGAAAACATCCAAATAACTACATGTCAGATTGTGTTCATATTTCCTGAAAGTCTTTATACTCCCCAGATGATGAAACCTTCTATAGTGTCACCTGTACTCATGTAGAAATGAATTACTACTTACCATCTTGAAGGGAAAAAAAATACTGATCTGTGGTTTTGTTTAAAGCATTGGTGTCTTTAAAATCAATCGCTTGATGTAATTCATCATTGAGGGACAAGCTGTTGAATTTCACTTTTTTGACCATTATTGTCTGTGACCATCAAACACAATGCCATCTGTAAAGTGAAAGAAGCCCATAAAGTCTGAACTTATCCAGAACAATAATATATATAGCAACTTGATGCCATTTCAGTCTCTCCCACAAAATAGACATTTCCATAACTGCCACATTTTGAAAATAATCATATTATGTTGCAAATGCAAGCTGAATGTTAAGAAACGTTTATGCAAAGGCATGTTTTAGAGGAATTGAAGTTGGGTAAAACCCTCAAAAGAAACAAAACCACAAATTGGTGTTTGATCCCTATCAATTTGGATATACAGTAATTCTGGGAGGAGCACTGATGATGCTTTTATTACTATAACTCATTTGAGTTAAAGTAGAAAAGAAGAAACATTTAGTGATGCTGTTAGCATCTGCATGGCTATTATTTATGGATCTAAGCTCAGCGTTTAATAGCATGCTTCCTAATACACCGTTAAATACCATGATACAAATTAAGGTAAATCCCTATATGATCAGATGATACTTGGCCTTTTTAATTAAAAGACAACAGCAACTGAATGTTAATTATACTCTTCCACACATCCAGGTTATAAGTACAGGAGCTCCACAGGGCTGCTTGAGCTTTCTCCTTCTTTTCATATCACGAACAAAGAATTATAGAAATGAGTATACAAACAGCGACATGATTAAATTCTCTGATGATAGAGCGAGCTTAGCTTGTTAACCAAAGACTCAGATACTACCATTTATAAAAGAAAGTATTTAGGCATTTACTTTGAATCTCAGTTACAGTGGGTCCATTGTGTCAAGTATATGTTCATGAATCAGTCAGTGCTTGCATTTTTTAAGAAGGCTTAAGGTTCAAGGGGTGGATTTATTACTATTTCACTATTTTGTTGAGCAACTGTTGAATTGACTATCTGTTATGGCATCACAACTCAGTTTGGTAACCTTTCTGTTACAAAAAAAAGGCACCAAATTGTAAGTTAAACAGGTACAAATTCACTTTAATGCCATAAAATGTTTGATTTTAATGTTATGATAGTTTATGATGTGTCTCCAATCGCCTGGCATAGACAAAGGAAACAATAAAGGCTAATCGAATCTAAATAAGAAAGCTCTCCTTCATTGAAAATCATGAAATAGAAAAGATGAAGAATGCAGAAGTAGTGTAGAGTATTTGTTTTGAAAAACTTAAAGATTAGTCTCAACTATGTCAGCAGAAATGAAATGGATTGTTTATGGCTGAACAAAGATCAGTGATTTTGTATGGTTAAAAAAAACTATATGGATACAATTAATAGTCATCCTGGTCTCATATCCGCTCTATCCCATTTTACTCTCATGAAGTAAAAAAGAATAAATCAATGACGTGTCAATATTATGAAGCCTTTGGGTTAACCTCTTACTATCCACCAGACTTAGATTGGTCTAGTTAGAGGGTTATTTTCCTCTACTCTTCCTCTACGGAAATTTTATTATTTTTATAACTAACTAAATAAATAATTATAGAACAGTAAGGCCAAAGCATAAGAGAATTTATTTTAAGGATTACTGGCCAACCTTGTTGCAACTAGGAAAAATGCATCATCTGCAGCGGCTGCATTTGTACAGGGAGTGCAAAATTATTAGGCAAGTTGTATTTTTAAGGAATAATTTTATTATTGAACAACAACCATGTTCTCAATGAACCCAAAAAACTCATTAATATCAAAGCTGAATGTTTTTGGAAGTAGTTTGTTTTTAGTTTTAGCTATTTTAGGGGGATATCTGTGTGTGCAGGTGACTATTACTGTGCATAATTATTAGGCAACTTAACAAAAAACAAATATATACCCATTTCAATTATTTATTTTTACCAGTGAAACCAATATAACATCTCCACATTCACAAATATACATTTCTGACATTCAAAAACAAAACAAAAACAAATCAGCGACCAATATAGCCACCTTTCTTTGCAAGGACACTCAAAAGCCTGCCATCCATGGATTCTGTCAGTGTTTTGATCTGTTCACCATCAACATTGCGTGCAGCAGCAACCACAGCCTCCCAGACACTGTTCAGAGAGGTGTACTGTTTTCCCTCCTTGTAAATCTCACATGTGATGATGGACCACAGGTTCTCAATGGGGTTCAGATCAGGTGAACAAGGAGGCCATGTCATTAGTTTTTCTTCTTTTATAACCTTTCTTGCCAGCCACGCTGTGGAGTACTTGGACGCGTGTGATGGAGCATTGTCCTGCATGAAAATCATGTTTTTCTTGAAGGATGCAGACTTCTTCCTGTACCACTGCTTGAAGAAGGTGTCTTCCAGAAACTGGCAGTAGGACTGGGAGTTGAGCTTGACTCCATCCTCAACCCGAAAAGGCCCCACAAGCTCATCTTTGATGATACCAGCCCAAACCAGTACTCCACCTCCACCTTGCTGGCGTCTGAGTCGGACTGGAGCTCTCTGCCCTTTACCAATCCAGCCACGGGCCCATCCATCTGGCCCATCAAGACTCACTCTCATTTCATCAGTCCATAAAACCTTAGAAAAACCAGTCTTGAGATATTTCTTGGCCCAGTCTTGACGTTTCAGCTTGTGTGTCTTGTTCAGTGGTGCTCGTCTTTCAGCCTTTCTTACCTTGGCCATGTCTCTGAGTATTGCACACCTTGTGCTTTTGGGCACTCCAGTGATGTTGCAGCTCTGAAATATGGCCAAACTGGTGGCAAGTGGCATCTTGGCAGCTGCACGCTTGACTTTTCTCAGTTCATGGGCAGTTATTTTGCGCCTTGGTTTTTCCACACGCTTCTTGCAACCCTGTTGACTATTTTGAATGAAACGCTTGATTGTTCGATGATCACGCTTCAGAAGCTTTGCAATTTTGAGACTGCTGCATCCCTCTGCAAGATATCTCACTATTTTTGACTTTTCTGAGCCTGTCAAGTCCTTCTTTTGACCCATTTTGCCAAAGGAAAGGACGTTGCCTAATAATTATGCGCACCTGATATAGGGTGTTGATGTCATTAGACCACACCCCTTCTCATTACAGAGATGCACATCACCTAATATGCTTAATTGGTAGTAGGCTTTCGAGCCTATACAGCTTGGAGTAAGACAACATGCATGAAGAGGATGATGTGGACAAAATACTCTTTTGCCTAATAATTCTGCACTCCCTGTATTTTCAGTGGATGGTCAATTGCAAGTAGTAAAAGTAACCAACTTGTCACGTAGAACTTGAGCACATGAGACTCAGAACCTCAACCAGACATGTTTCCTGTGGGAGGCGACCTGTCTCCAAACAAAAGTGGTCCAACTCGGATTGACTGTATCATTTCCACTCAATGCACTGATGTTGCTTTAAAGAGGGTAATCGACTGTGGTTACAGATCTGGTCCCGGTCTTTAAAGCAACAGTTTCGAAGTTAACAATTTTTTTTTTTTGTTTTTGCACAGAGTTCTAACAATTTTGGTCATGTTGCAGAGTCCGACCATTGTTTACCTGCAGTAAAAGGCAATCTAAACCAGGGACAATGATGTTGGTCAAAAAGAAAACAGGAAAACCAAAACTCAGGCAACTACTACAGGACAGCTGACAGAAGCAACATATTAACAGAGTCAGGGCTGAGCAAACAATAACAAAGATATACAAAGTAAAAAAAAAAAGGAAAAGAACAACATGACATAGAAGGAAAGTGACCTACAACATAAGACAGGAAGTAACTGAGAAGAGAAATATGGAAAACAACATTGACAAGGAACCACACAAGAAACTAGAAAAAGGAGCAGAAAAAAGAAGTGAAAGGCTGAAAGCAGTTATTCCTTACTGCATTTCGTTGCCCTGTACCTGTGCAATGACAATAAAGTTGAATTCTATTCTATTCTATTCTATTCTATTCAACACTTCCATTTAAAAAGTGACAAATCATAATGGGGATATTTTCTTATAAGCATATAGCAGTAAGCCACTGCATTTACATTGTGCTTTTTCTTTTTACACTAAATACACATTTACCTTTTTCGTGTTATATTTTTCACCTATTTTAAGTGTATATCGCTGCACTTAAAGGCTTAATCTAACATACATGCACACTCATTTTTTTTTTACCAGTTAACCTAACATCCATGCTTTGGACTTTTGGAAGCTAGAGGCAAAGGGGAGAACATGCAAACTCCACATAGAAAGGCCCGAGCCAACCAGGTGACTGAAAACGTAAACACATTTTGTCTTTTTCAATATTTACCAAGATCACAACTTTCCTGAAGCACAATTTAGTAATTAAGTCAGCTAATCAGAGCCACAAAAAGGCTCATCGGGCTATAATTATCACAAGTATATATTATATTAAAACTAATTAAACTTAGTACTGAACAAATTACAGTTCTATGCATAGTTTCATTGTAAGCATTTCCCTATTATGTTAATTTAAAAAATGTAATCTGGGTGGCATTGTACTCTAATGACTTTATTCTTTACTTAATGGATGTTATATTATTTTACTCACTTTATTTAATCAGAAGATTTCAATTTGCAATACTAACTTTTATTGAATCTTGGGAGACAGAAATGCCGACTCTTCAGGAGGCACATACAAATTGCTATGCACTGTGGCAGTGCTCTCGCTTTTTGATTTGTGTTCATAAGTTCTGCATGAACTTGAACTCTGGGCTTGTCCTTTAGTTGATCACTGCTGGGTTCATATTGACCTACTGGGACCACTGCTGGCTTCTGAGATGCTTTCTGTGACCATTCTCAGTCAGTTGTCATCTTAAAGGTGACTTTGGTGTGTCTAGATGGCAAAAGGAGGTCAATAAGACAGGATCAGTCTGCTGTCAGAAGCTATTGGGATTGAATGGGGTCAAGTTGGAGATTGCGTGCAATCTGTTTGTGATAATACAGTGATTAATTGTGATCAATTTTTGATAATCTGTTGTCTTATATTACAAATTGATCACTGTCTAGACACACAACAATCCACATTAAATACTTACATTCAGAGTCCAGACAGAACCTCTTAAAGCTGAGACAGAAATCTAGGAATCTAGGAATCATGATGCTAATTTAGAAGCAAAATGACATAGGTGCTCTGCAAATTTGCATTTATATAAGAGTATAGCCTGAGTACAACCAGCTGGCAACCGGTTGAGTCAAGTTTCCTATTGTAAAGAGACACAGATGCGTTGCCTTCACTGGAGCACAATGATTGCGATGTGTTGCCAATCTTCCTGAGAGTAATTGCAGTCAGTCCTTATTGGCCCACAGCTGTTTTGTGACAGACTCCCACCAGGCAACCTATGCATTTTCTTGCAATTAGAAGTGGTCACCCAGAAGTAGCATGTGTTGCCCTCTCAACCTCTGAGCAACCAGTTGGATGATGCTACTACATGCCGAACACAATAAAAGTCAATGCAGTCCATCAGGCAACAAGAAATCTTTCCTAGTCTCAAGTATGTTGCTGTCCTATGTTTATGAGATAAAGGTTGGGGTCATCAATACAGTTTGCAAACATTTCCAAGGCTTAATTTATTACCTGTTAAATTTCCCCGTTTCTTGTCCCTGATGTAAATGTCCATAGCGTTGTGCAGTCTAGAGTTTGGTGGTCTGGACTTTTGTTGTATAATGCTCTGTTGAACATCGGAATGAGTCTGTTTTAAAAGAAAATCTGATCTAATAAGGTCAAAATAACTTTCAGTTGCTTTGCTGAGCTACTGCCAGAGTTTTGATTATTACTCTGCAGTGTAGGTTATTACAGACTGAGCAGGATATCAGGTCTGAGCTTTCCTCCATGCACATCTGCATTTTTCTGCACTGAAAGTTCGCTATGTGACCTGTGTTCCCTTGCTTTCACAGTAATAACATCAGGGCTCCGGACACAGAGAACACCACATTGCGTGACAGAAAAGCACCTGGAATTACTTCACAGTAACACTGAGCTTTTACTGGAAATTACACAGGCAGGCGGACACACACAGCTTTCACAGAGTGTAGCTGTCAGTGCACAACACCCACGGAACACCACGCTTTCAGGGGAAATTCATATGCACGCACACACACACACACACACACACTCACACGCACACGCACACTTAGCTTTCATGGTACATTATTGAAAACAGAGACACATACTGTCATGAGCAAATTTAAAAGTACAGACTGAGCTTTCACAATTAATTAGAAACTGCACACACTTTTTACCTCACACTGACTCAGGCAAAGCAAAGGAATCGTTTGGTATCATTAATGATAATTTTGTAATAAAACAGCCAGAGAAGATGGATATTTGCTTCATGCTCTGCACGCAAAACTTGCTAGTAGTGGCAAAGTGTTAGCTTCTGAATAAAATTCAGAGATTCTGATCAGTGTGCAGGTTAGCCTAGCCTAATACTTTGACTATTAAATTACACTTTGTTGTTTGGTGTGTTTAGCTTTTTTACTAACTTGTTAGACAGTTAAAAGAAACATACATCTTGTTAGTTAGCATTGAACACTTTAACAATCGTCTTTGTTTGAAGTTGTACATTAGTTGGGATTAGCCCGATTAGATCAGTTACAAAAATTCAGCATTTATAACCTTATTGTGGTTGCTTTGGTCAATAGCAGGTATTTTCCTGTCGTTTGCAAGACAGACAATATATTTTATTAATTATAGACATTAGCTTATTAACCAACAAGCAGAAGAAAACTTGAAAAAGGGCAATGGAAAGTGGAATTTGTGAATACGCACGTGGAAGGGCAACCTTGTCCTGAAACCAACAAATTTCACAAATGCAACTGTTACTTTAAAGATGCACAGTTTCCATTAAAACTATGGATAACTGCAGAAACCAGCTAGCTACCAAAGAAATCAACAAGAGGTTTTAAGTTGAACAGTAAAGATGTCTTTGTGACTAATTTCACCAGGCAACAAGTACCTCTGTGCCAGCCGGTCAGGCAAGGTCGCTAGCCGGTCCAATCCTGTGTTGTTGGAGCTTTAGCAATCAATTTCACAGCAGCCTCCAGCAACCACTTGTAAAAAGCAAATCATACTAATTACAGTTCAGGAAAGGAAAAAGCCTGAAAGCGTGATACCACATATTATCGGTTCATCAAACCCACAACAAAACACTCATTCTGCCAATGAACAAACATGGGGACAAACAGGAAATCATTGAAACTGAGAAATGTAAAAAGGAAAAGCAATTAATACATCCTAGAAAGGCTCTCGGATAAAAGTATATTTAAGAAGATTTCAGAGTTCACCGACTCTGCTGACCTGATTTTCATTAGGTACATCGTGCAATAGCTTCGGGGCTCTGACTGCAAATGCACTTTCAGTTTTCAGCAACACCCGAGGAAATGATAGACATCTGCCTGAGGCAAGAGGACATGAAGAGCCTTGAGATTCAACTTTAAGATCTTCACATCTAGTCTAAAGGATACTGGGAGCCAGTATGAGGAGGATAAAGCAGGTCACTTTTCTCGGTTACTTTTAGAAGGCTGGTACTGAGTTCTGTGCATGCTGGAGCCATGCTTTGGATTAATGCAATATTAAATTGCTAAAGTGTTTCAATTCAATGTTACAACCAGCAAAAAAATCCAACATGCACATCTTCTTGTTCAACGTGTGTACTTACCTCTTCACTAGAACCTGCTCAGTAAACAAAGGTTAAAATTCTTTATCTTACAATATTTGGACACCATTTCTTTGTGTCACTTCACCTTAAAGACAACACAAAGAAGGAAGAAGGGAGAGAGAGGGAAGAGAGGTGTGTCATGCGGGTGCTACATATAAAAATGCCCAGTAGGTCTAAATGTCATATATAACACCTCTAAAGATAAGAAACCTTACAAATATGCAAAAAGGTAATGGCTCCATGTAGTCCCAAAGCACTTGGGGGCATACGGGACCAAATGCCGCATCTATCGGGGACTATTTTCAGCGGTGGGTTAATCCACATTTGTTGCCTGTGTTTGTCACAGCAGGATAATGTATGCTATGTGGGTCTGATTGTTCATCATAATAAAGGAACAGTTCAGTGCAACAGTGTGGCTCAGCACAAAGAAACATGACGCACATGACTCGGAATGCACAAAACGTGGAAGTAGTGTATATTAATTTTTAGTTGGGTCTATACATGAGATTTATTGGCAGAAGAAAACATATATTTAAAATAAATCTAAAAGGAAATGCTGTACTTCTTTGTGTCTACGCTCCTTTATTCAGCTTTCAGCCTCTACAGGTCAGTCGGGTCACACACAAATACACACACATGCACACATACTTTTGTATGTACTTAAGATGCTGGAGATTTTACTCACTCACCCACATCGCTGGAGATTTACAGGAATAAATATCCATTTTAGAGGAATTTGAAGCTAGAGGGCAGACAGGAGCGTGCATGTGTGTTCGTATATGCGTGTGTGCGTGATACAGGCGTTTTTAACGGCAGCTGGCTGAAATGAGCCCTGAAATTGAGTGCAGAGAGAGGGAAAGGAAGACTGAGAGTGTGTGTGAGAGAGAAGCAATGTGTAGAAGAATGAAGCTGAAGCGAGAGAGCGAGCTCAGCAGTCTTCTTCAGCATAACTGGAGGTTAAAAAAGACAGAATAAGAGGATGAGGAGACAGGGGTTATGGAGAATATTTATAAGTGAGATGATAAGGAGAAAGAGACAGATTCAGTTTGCATCGACTCTACATATCAGAAGTGGGCACCAATCCTGCTAATTTCCTGCACAGTATTTTAATTTTTAGACTCTATTGGAGTAGCTCTGCATGAGTCATATCTGAAATAGTTCATATTAAATTTACACTGGGCTTTGTTTCAGCTCCTCAGTTTAGCCTTTGAAAAAAGCAATTTTAGCTCCTCCCTTTATCCCAGCTTTTATCTGATTGGCTACCTTTTGCAAACAGAAGGTCTAAACAACAGGTGGGTGGGGCCTCTTGGGTGCTTTGGCTCACTCTGAGAGCGAGTGAAACTGAGCTCACAAAGATTGCGTAGTGAACATTAACCAGTGCAACAGATGAGATGAGAACCAAATGAGAAAATATTGAGAAGCTTATGAGGTTGACTTTAAAGAGGTTTGCAGATTCTAATATGAAGCCTTAGCGGGTCAATGAAGCAGGTTTTCTTGTGAACACAGATTAAGAACTGTGAACATGCATAAGGCACTGGAGGGTTCAATGATGCCAGCTGAATTGCCAGAATAAAATGCTGACAAAACGAAAACACAGACAGAAGCAAAAGTACATTTTCATATTTATACATATATACATTTTCACAGCATTTTTAGATGTGTGTGTATATTTAGAGCCAAGCTGGGAGAGCCATTATCTCACTGTACAGATGCTGCAATAGCTACCTCTATAGCACAGCAAGGGGCACTCACAAGATAGTCTTCAATGAAAAGGAGTGAATATGCTAAATGACTAAAAACAAACCCCCCAAAAAACTCTTTTTTGCAAATACAGTGTTAATGGGTGTGAAGTGAAATAAAACAGCACCAAATCCTTTAGTTTCTCTTACAAGGAACCAGACATTACACATAAAGGTGTGCATTTGGTTGTTAATGATGGATTTATGACAGAGTACACTCCCTTTGTGCTCCTTTCCAAACCAAAACTATTAGAAGACATTGGAAGTTAAACCTCAGCAGACACTTAGATGTGTGTGTGTGTCTGAGTGTGTGTGTGTGTGTGTGTGTAAGAAGATAGATTTAGGTGGGGGGGGGGGGTTAGTCATTGGTGAGGCCTCCACACTGGAAGTAGCCAGGTGAGGTGGCTTATGCTGCACTCAACAGGAATAAACAGTCTAATGGATAGTGACCCACTGAAAACTCAAAGATCTTAATGAGAACGTCAGCACTCACAGGTGCACATACAGGCCAAAATGACCAGGATGCCCACTAGGACGCCTCCTGAGGGCGACTCTTTGGAATGGCTCAGTGTCCACCCTGCAGGGGCTGGAGGAGGTGGCTGGAGAGAGAGAGGTCTGGGCCTCTCTGTTAGGCTATTAATGGTTGTAATAGTGGATGTCCTACATATATAAGCGTATGGATCAATGGTCAGATTCACCCCCTTCCCCCTCTCCTCCACCCCAATTTGATTTAATTTAATTGTGTGTGACATGCATGGATATATTTTATGATTTATGCGCACATTAATAGGCCTATTCTTAGGAGTCCCCTGGGATGATTGGTTTGGGTTTCAGTGATGAGGTAAATTGATTTTTAGAATGTTAGCAGCCATATTTTGCTTTGCTGCGAGTGAGTTTTATGTTGTCTGCATCCATTATCCATAACCACTTATCCTTTGGAGTGTCAAAGCAGAGGGGAGGTTAGAGCTGACCCTTCCATAGAAAAGTGTTTCCTCTCCATGTGGGCTTCACAGTCTCTTATCTGTTACATGTCCTGCGTGCAGCTGGCCTTGTACACACTTGTGCATCAGAGCTATTGGTAAAAAAATTTCCTATTTTGTTTTGTGTTCCTATAACCTCTTCACCTACTCACAACACCACAGCACTTTTTATCAGTTGTGAGTCACGTTGTGAGTTTCCCTGATGAATCTGAAGGAGGCTGAATAAAAGTTATTTCAAAATGAAGGAAAAAAATCAAATGTACAGTGCTTGTATGAAAATAAGTTTTCACACGGGATGCAGCACCTGTTCTGTCATTCTCAGAAAACAGTTATTTTCCATAGTTTGTCCTGCACAATAACAAGCTGTTGCCGTTACTGAGCATAACCCAAAGTCATCACTGCGTTCAATTTGGGAGCTTTTGCAGGCGCTGTGGTCAAAGTCAGATAAATCTGCATTGTGTGACCTCCATAGTGAATAAAAACAAGAGGGAAGCAAAATGGAAGAAAATTGATAAAGTAATTAATGGATACAAGTTTGCATCAAAGTCTGTCACGGTCCGCTGTGACAGACCGTGTGGAGAGTGCGTGGAGGACTCAGGTGCAGACACGAGTGACACGGGAGTAAACTTTAAACAAAAGCGAGCCTTTTATTGTGGCTGGTAACGCAAGAGAAACAAACAAGAATAAGGGCAGCTCAAAAGCAATAACTAAACAGAAACCTAAACTGGGAATGAACTAAGGTAAGGCTATGACTTAGAATACAACAGACCGGGCATGGAAACATGGAGGGTGGGAACACAGACGACGCGACACAGACTGTAAGAAACACAGAGACTAAATACACATGAGGGATGATCAGGGGAAGTGGCCACACATGGGAACGCAGCTGATATACATGAACTTAACGACAGGACAGGAGGAGTGAAACTGAATACACTGACAGTGAATGCAGGCCTTCAAAGTAAAACAGGAAACATGGGACATGAACCGGGGAGACGTAGTACAGGGGGAGGTGACAGACGCGACAGCATGAACTTGACAATACAAGACACACAGACATAAACACACGAAGGGCAAGGGAGGCTTGATACAAGGGTAACATAACTACAAAAGGACTGGACTATCTTAAAGAACCTAAACAATCAATAAACATCAAAATAGACTAAACACAAAACACTGGGTCGCACGACCCAGGACCATGACACCACCCCCCCCCACCAAGGGCTGGCTCCAGACAGCCCCAAACCAAAAGAAACGGACCACCGAGCCCGGGCGGGCGGCGGGGGACCAGGACGGAGGGACCAGAACAAGAAAAAAAAACAGCCAACAGAAAACACTGGAGCACGTGACATAGTCCAGACATAATTCAGGGGGTCGGCCCGGAGGGCGGCAACATACCAGCCCACAGTTTATGAGTTCAGGCGGCCGACCCGGGGGTTGGCAACCCAACAGGCCACGCCATCTCCCATCAGGAGGCCGTCCATGTGAGAGGCAGTGGCGGTGCAGTTCGGGAGGCCGACCCGGAGCCCGCGGGCACAAGAGTTCAAGGGTCATACGGTTGGGGGGCCGACCAGGCGGGCGCCACAGGTGACAGAGCCGGTCAGGAGGCCAGCCGTGCGGAAGGCAACGGCGGCGGCGAAGGGGACGGCGGAACAGCTCAGGGGGCCGGCCGCGCGGAAGGCAGCGGTGGCCCTCCAGTGTCAGGCGTACTGGCCGAGGCCCGGTGGGCACAGGACCAGTCGAGGCAGGACCAGGCGGTGGCGTGGCAGCCACAGGCGACGGAGCCGGACCAGGCGACGGCGAAGCAGGAGCTGAGGCAGAGGCTGGACCAGGCGTAGCAGAAGCAGAAGGTGGCTGGATGGGCGGCTCGGGCCCCCCAGCAGACGTGGCATGGTGCTGGACGGGCGGCTCGGGCCCTCCAGCTGACGTGGCGTGAGGCTGAACGGGCTCCTCGGGCCCTCCAGCTGACGAGGCATGAGGCCGGATGGGCTCCTCGGGCCCTCCAGCTGACGAGGCATGAGGCCGGATGGGCTCCTCGGGCCCTCCAGCTGACGAGGCATGAGGCCGGATGGGCTCCTCGGGCCCTCCAGCTGACGAAGCATGAGGCTGAACGGGCTCCTCGGGCCCTCCAGCTGACGTGGCGTGAGGCTGGACGGGCTCCTCGGGCCCTCCAGCGGACGAGGCATGAGGCCATTGCGGCGGTGATGAGACCCTGGGGCCTATAATGGAAGCATCAGTTGGTGCAGGCGCCTGCAGAGCGTCAACCGCTCCCACCCGAGTGCCTAGGCTGGGTGCGGAGCTCAGCTGTGTACTGACTGGCATAACCTTGGGAACCAACCTGGGTGTAGGAACAAACCGGACGGCAGCCATTCCCACCTGAGGTGCAGATGCAGGATATGGCTGACCTACGGCTGCCCTGACCCCAGTGGTGAGAACTAGCTCAGGTGCTGGCTGGGTGACCCCTGCCTCTACCTGGAGATCAGACGCAGGTGAGAGGTCAGGCAACGCCACAGCCACCCTGGGAGTGAGCACAAAGTTCCAGATATTGACTTTGTCAGGTGCAAGCAGAGGAGCAACAACAGACAAAGACCTTAAAGTCTCTAAGCCCTTAACATAGTCCAAATTGTCCTTAGTTGCCCTTCTTGGGGAGCTAAACACATCTTCTGTCTTGGAGCATGATTCAAACAACATTTCAGACCTGAAATAAGTTGGCTCAGTGACACAAGTGATAGTTATACTGTCCCAGGAAGCATGATTCTTAAGGCCAAGACATGATTCATGAACCCACATAAAACAACCAGGACTATGTGCAGATGATTTTAACATAATAATTTGGCAGTCACATAGGAAATAACTACGCTTATTGGAGTCTAAGCCCCCCGTAGGCGAGACTGAGTTAAGGGGGGGTTCAGCCACACACACTAATCGGCTGTGGAAGGCTAGTGAGTGGAATGCACATGGACCTGGCTTTGCACAGAAAACATAGTGGACTGGCTCTGAGCCATCCGGCTGAATTGTCTTTAGATCGGCCAGTTCATTAACTGCTGTCAAAAGGTCCTGGCCCAGGGGTGCAGTTAAAGGGCTAGCTGGGTTGTAATGGCTAGCATGGCGCTCCCCCCCGACAGCCTTTGAAACATGAAATTCAGCCTTGTCATTGGATAATGCGGGAGCATAACTTAAACAATCCTTCAGTGTTATATTAACGGAAATTGCAATGTCATTCACAGACATAGGGGAACCTGGCAGACCCATAATAATCGTCCCGGCCCGATGGACTGGTGTAGAAAAGCAGTCGCTGATGTCGGGCTCCAAAGCACTCCCTCTGGTCAAACCATCAGCAGAGTGAGGAACATGGGGACCGATCAGCACAGGATCATAACAGACATTTTTATGATCAACACTGGACAATTCTTCTTTCGCTGGTCTAGTTATATAAACAGAACATTTGTTATTTGACTCGGGAACAAGGAAAACTGACTCGGAAAGGGGGGTGCTAGCCAAAGGCAATACAGTCTTACTACTGGTCAGATCAGAAGCTTTCTCACTTGATTTGCGGTTAACAGACAGCAGGGGCTGAGACGCGGTCTTAAAAGAAGCCCTCTCAGTGGAAGATGGAGGTTCTGGGTGTGCAGAATCATTAGTACATCCTTTTTCGCTAATGTCCCCCTCATCCTGCTCATACGTAATACCAGGGTTTAACAGTACATCACTTGGTTTAATTCTCAGGACTGAAGAGTCTATGGTCGGTTTGGCAGTGTCGGTTTCACAGTTCGGTGATGGCAGTGTGTCTTCCCCAAGAATAGCGTGCCCAACACCAGAAAGTTTAGCTTTGTTGTCAAAACACAACGTGGGCACAGGATTAACACCTTCAACATTAGCAGTCAGAGGCATGGAAAAGGCAGCTTCTTCACTGGCCCCCGAGAAAACAGACCGTGATGAGGTGCATGGGGGGGTGACAGAGTTAACAGTACAGGTAAATTGTGTCTCCATCTCCGAGACCTTAATTGTCTTTCCAAAGCCCTCGCCCTCACTACATCCAGGGCGTTTCAGTGGCAACAGAACGTTATCACTAGCCTCTGAGTGCCGTGTAGAGCGACGCCGACGCCGCTTCCTCCTCGGAGCGGCCGCGAGCGCGGCAGCGTTAACTGTTGGGATCGAGTCTTCCTCCTCTGCCCACATCCTCGCCAGACAAGCGGCCGGAGACGTGAAGTCCTCGCGAGGGGGTGACGGTGAGCGGCCGGTCTGAAGCAGGGCGATAGGTGGGAGCTCCTCCTCGGGAATGAGCCAAGGCTTCCAACGGAGCTCCTCCTCCCGATAAGCCCGCAACACCTGCTGACGCTCATCGTCACCAAAATCTATGGCCTCCATCGCCTCCGTGTGCTGGTCAGTGCAGCTTGACTGTGGCGGAAACGAGGAAGCCGATCCACGGTGAGGCGATGGCTGAGTGGAAGTGGACCTCAGCGTTCCACCTCTCACAGCCTCTGGCTCATGAGGCAGCGGCGATGACACCCGTCCACGGGACGGAGGTGTGGGTGCTGAGGCGGCATTCAGGACCCTCTGGGCCAGCGCACGGGCACGAAGCTCCTCCTTAAGGGGGCCCAGGGAGTCAAACGCCTCGACGAGGTGGGGGAGCTGTCGCAACCGTGGCTCCCGCAACAAAACGGCGTCCACGGCCGCCAATCCCGTGGAAACCACACTTGGATCCGCGCATCCGATGATGCGATCCATAATGCGGCAGAGCCGGTTCAGCTCCTCCCCTACCTCCTCTGAAATGTCCGCTGAGTCCGACATGGTCGCGTCGTACTGTCACGGTCCGCTGTGACAGACCGTGTGGAGAGTGCGTGGAGGACTCAGGTGCAGACACGAGTGACACGGGAGTAAACTTTAAACAAAAGCGAGCCTTTTATTGTGGCTGGTAACGCAAGAGAAACAAACAAGAATAAGGGCAGCTCAAAAGGAATAACTAAACAGAAACCTAAACTGGGAATGAACTAAGGTAAGGCTATGACTTAGAATACAACAGACCGGGCATGGAAACATGGAGGGTGGGAACACAGACGACGCGACACAGACTGTAAGAAACACAGAGACTAAATACACATGAGGGATGATCAGGGGAAGTGGCCACACATGGGAACGCAGCTGATATACATGAACTTAACGACAGGACAGGAGGAGTGAAACTGAATACACTGACAGTGAATGCAGGCCTTCAAAGTAAAACAGGAAACATGGGACATGAACCGGGGAGACGTAGTACAGGGGGAGGTGACAGACGCGACAGCATGAACTTGACAATACAAGACACACAGACATAAACACACGAAGGGCAAGGGAGGCTTGATACAAGGGTAACATAACTACAAAAGGACTGGACTACCTTAAAGAACCTAAACAATCAATAAACATCAAAATAGACTAAACACAAAACACTGGGTCGCACGACCCAGGACCATGACAAAGTCACAGGAGGAAAAACCCATTCTTGGAAGAATTTGAGTACATCATGTCTGACTGGTAGCAGTCGCTTTGCTTATTGATGGTCAGCACTGTGTCTAAACACAGCTTCCATTTGGTGTGTGCTTCATAAGCTTTACAGATCTGTTAAAGCTGTTGAGAAAAAAGAAGGAAAAAGACAGACGTGATTCGAACTCCACCTATATTGCTCTGACCTCAGTGTTCCCTCGAACAGTACACTGAGCGTTGTTTTTATGATGCACTAAGTTTAACAGTTAATTACCAAAAAGCTCAGTTTTACCTGATGTACTTTTTTTAGACTTCAAACATGACCAAAGCTTTTATACTTGCAGGGCGCTGGTACGTCTGCATTGCACTGCTGTTGTGACTCAAACTGAGTATCAGATAGGGTCTATTTTTTATTTTAAGGCACCTTGTGAAGCTAATATTTATTTGTAAATTGAGTATTTTAGGGTTTTAAACTGTTGAAGAAAATAATGAAAATTCTGCTGTTCAAATAAACGCAGTTTTTATTTTTATAATTCATAAGTCAGAGAACAGTTAAGTGGTTAAATTGCTGCTTTGGTTGTTTGTTGTGTTTTGTTGACAGAAAATAAGCTTTTTAAAGAATACCAAGTCACTAGAAGGGTAGCTGGTAACCTGTCGGATCCTGTAACAGGGTAAAACAATAAATGCTGAAGCAGATGAAATCTAAATCCTCGGTTTCTGAATAGCATCTTAAGTGTAGCACACTCTGTTTTGCCTCTGTGCTGCATGTATGAGTTATAATACTCCAGTGCATTGTCTTTTGAAATAATCCATATATGCAATACAGACACGCAAAGGTCTGATATCTTGGGTGTAGAATCCTCAGAGCTGAAAACAAACTCCCCTAAAGATCATCCAGGCAGCAGAAACAATATAAATGCAGAGCAGCTTGTAGGAAATGGACAGAGGCTCTTTGTGTGTGTGTTTGTGTATGCGTGTGTGTGTGCACAGGTATCATCTGTCGCAGGACAGACTGCAGTGTAATTTTCAGCACTTATTCAGATTGTTTTCCTGCTCTTCTTCTGTGGTGTCTGACTCTATTATTTAGCCCACCCGTCTATTTTCAGCAGAGAGTGACGCTTTACTGCGCAGCGTCGGCTCAGTTTTTTTGGCTGGGTCACCGAGCGGGAACAAATCCGCCCTTCACACCCTGAAATCTCATCTCACAGAGTCAAGAGGAGGTGTGTTAAAACTCCTCCGTTTTGCACTGTGCTTCTTTTTCCCCTCTGATCTTTCTTTTGCTTTCCCTCTCAGTCTTGTTTTTCCTTCTCCGTTTCTTGCTTCTTCCCTTCTTCTCCTTTCATCCTCTCCCTTTTCTTTATCTTCTGTATTTTCTTACTACCTTCTACCATCTTGAATTTTCTTTTCCCATTTTCATATTATTGCATCTGTATTACTTCTTCTTCTTCTTTTATTTCACTATCCTTGTTTTCATTCCCCCTTTTTTCTACAGCATTTCCTCCATTTTCTCCTTGATTGTCTGTCTTTCTCTTGCTTCCCTCTTTCATTTCATTGCACCATAAAGTGTGAAATGTGCGCTTGCAAAGTCAGTGAAGCTTTATTGACAAGTGTGGATGGACAAAAGCATTTAAAGACTCTGTGGGGAGTCGCGACCTCTGACCGCGGGGATAAATTGGATTTCTCTCAGCTTATGACGGAGGAATGGCGAGGAGAGGAGTTGTGACATTTGATGGTATCAGTTTAGTTTCACATGAGTAGCTTTCAGTTAGGAGTTGTTGAGAGATGACATCTTTCCATAATTACCCTTCACACACAGGTACAGTATATAGGTCACTGCACTTTTATTGTTGAAGTGGTGATATGAACACACCATCCATCTAAACTGTGAGTGTGTGTGTTTGTCTAGGTGTGCGTGAGTGTGTGTGTGTGTGCGCGTGCTTATCTTTGCAAGGAATAATTCGAGTTTTAGAGGCATCTGTAGAACATTTTGGATGATCCTCTCTTCAGGACCGACAGTCAAATGGCTGCTCAATAGTTAAGACTTGGTTTTATCGTTAAGTAATGGCTGGGTTATGGACTCCCAGATAGCTGGTCTGAAATCAAATGTGTTTAATGTCCTTCCGATGACAGACAGAGTGGGAAACTGTTTCTGACAGTTTCTGCAGGGAGACACTGAGACTGTTGTTTGGTTTCACACAGACCATAAATCCTCTTTTAGAAGTGGGTTAGCGGTACGATTAAGGTTGGGCTAACCTCTTAACATCCACTTAGATATAGGGGTAAGGTGACATTTTCACCTCATGTTGAACCAGCAGTTTCATAAACTTTTCAAATAAAGCCTCTTACATGCATTTTGGTTTTACAGTTCTTTTTTGCCACACAGGTAAAGGTTCAGGGAGTAGATATGGACCCAGTTCTAATGCCACTGCTCATTCCACACAGCCAAACACTTGGAGGATGTTAAGTGGTTAAACCATAGACTGAAAAGATAGATGTACCTTAGAAGTGTGGCTCTTTAGTTCCCTTGGTCTGTAACCTCTTTCCTGATGAGTTCTAGGTCTCAAATGGTAGTTTCAGGGCTTTCTAATACCAGCTGAGGCTCTTTAACCTCATGAGTTAAAATGAGTGTTAGACTTAAAACCTTTTTTGGTGGAGATCGTGAGTGAATTTTGTTTTGAGTTCAAAACCACGTCTCAGAAACTTGATGATAATGTTCATTTTGTAAATCATGGTCCAAATTAGAATTAAACAATAAACTAATAAAACATGGTATGCTTTAATATGGGGTGGGATAGTTGTACAGGTTAGCACTGTTGAATTAGAGCAAGAGGTCCTGGACTTAAATCCAGTCTGGGCCTTTCTCTGTGGAGTTAGCGTGTTGTCTAAATGCTTGCTTGGGATCACAGTGGAAGACATGCCGCTCCTTTTTAAGGCATACCATCTCGTTTCGGTTAGATTAATTGGTAATCCTAAATTAGTCATTGGTGTGATTGTGATTGTGAATGGTTGCAGGTCTGAGGGTGGACCCTACCTGAATATGCTATATTCACCCACAATCATTATACAGTGGGGCAAAAAAGTATTTAGTCAGCCACCGATTGTGCAAGTTCCCCCACCTAAAATGATGACAGAGGTCAGTAATTTGCACCAGAGGTACACTTCAACTGTGAGAGACAGAATGTGAAAAAAAAATCCATGAATCCACATGGTAGGATTTGTAAAGAATTTATTCGTAATTCAGGGTGGAAAATAAGTATTTGGTCAATAACAAAAATACAACGCAATACTTTGTAACATAACCTTTGTTGGCAATAACAGAGGTCAAACGTTTACTATAGGTCTTTACCAGGTTTGCACACACAGTAGCTGGTATTTTGGCCCATTCCTCCATGCAGATCTTCTCGAGAGCAGTGATGTTTTGGGGCTGTCGCCGAGCAACACGGACTTTCAACTCCCACCACAGATTTTCTATGGGGTTGAGGTCTGGAGACTGGCTAGGCCACTCCAGGACTTTCAAATGCTTCTTACAGAGCCACTCCTTTGTTGCCCGGGCGGTGTGTTTTGGATCATTGTCATGTTGGAAGACCCAGCCTCGTTTCATCTTCAAAGTTCACTGATGGAAGGAGGTTTTGGCTCAAAATCTCACGATACATGGCCCCATTCATTCTGTCCTTAACACGGATCAGTCGTCCTGTCCCCTTGGCAGAAAAACAGCCCCATAGCGTGATGTTTCCACCCCCATGCTTCACAGTAGGTATGGTGTTCTTGGGATGCAACTCAGTATTCTTCTTCCTCCAAACACGACGAGTTGAGTTTATACCAAAAAGTTCTACTTTGGTTTCATCTGACCACATGACATTCTCCCAATCCTCTGCTGTATCATCCATGTGCTCTCTGGCAAACTTCAGACGGGCCTGGACATGCACTGGCTTCAGCAGCGGAACACGTCTGGCACTGCGGGATTTGATTCCCTGCCGTTGTAGTGTGTTACTGATGGTAACCTTTGTTACTTTGGTCCCAGCTCTCTGCAGGTCATTCACCAGGTCCCCCCGTGTGGTTCTGGGATCTTTGCTCACCGTTCTCATGATCATTTTGACCCCACGGGATGAGATCTTGCGTGGAGCCCCAGATGGAGGGAGATTATCAGTGGTCTTGTATGTCTTCCATTTTCTGATGATTGCTCCCACAGTTGATTTTTTCACACCAAGCTGCTTGCCTATTGTAGATTCACTCTTCCCAGTCTGGTGCAGGTCTACAATACTTTTCCTGGTGTCCTTCGAAAGCTCTTTGGTCTTGGCCATGGCGGGGTTTGGAGTCTGACTGTTTGAGGCTGTGGACAGGTGTCTTTTATACAGATGATGAGTTCAAACAGGTGCCATTCATACAGGTAATGAGTGGGGGACAGAAAAGCTTCTTACAAAAGACGTTACAGGTCTGTGAGAGCCAGAGATTTTCCTTGTTTGAGGTGACCAAATACTTATTTTCCACCCTAATTTACGAATAAATTCTTTACAAATCCTACCATGTGAATTCATGGATTTTTTTTTCACATTCTGTCTCTCACAGTTGAAATGTGCCTCTGGTGCAAATTACTGACCTCTGTCATCATTTTAAGTGGGGGAACTTGCACAATCGGTGGCTGACTAAATACTTTTTTGCCCCACTGTAGGTACAACACATACTCTACCTCCAGTGAGGTCTAAGTCATGTGATGACCCCAAACTCTAGTCCAGCCCTAGCTCCAACTCTAAGTTTTGGAGCAAACCAAAATGACTTTGTTGAACCAAAAATAATAATTGTTTGTGATACTTGTAAGTTTAATTGATTATTTTCTTTGTAACCTGATTGGCTATACTTGGGAGAACATAGGGTCATGCTATGATAACTTAGACCTCGCAGGTTAAAAATAATCCAGTATGGGTTATTTTGATAACACAGTGCTGTGTCAAATGAGAAGAAATACACAACTGGGTTATTTTGATGCACCACGGTGATTTTAACAATCAACCAAAACATTTTTAATCCATCTTAAGACTATTAATAACGATGCACAGCCCAATGTGTAGATCATACATTTTAAGCAGTGTAAAAGTTTGTAGACCATAACATTATTTCTGCAGCTTTGTCACATTTGAACAGCTAAGGTGTGCTTTACATCGGGGAGTATGTCATGGTTTCATTTTTTCCTGTCTTGGAGGCAGACACTGTAGGACAGGAAAATATGCTTTTCATTTCTAATGGTATACTTTGAGGACATATTATTTTCTTTTCAGTATTTAACTAACTGAAATTAGTGCAGAGATGAAAAACAGCTGATAGTTGATGGATATACATAGTTTGTGTGTATGTATAAGCACCTACAGCATGCCTTGAAAAAGGTCCAGAACATATAGTAAAGTCACTTATCCATGCACAGATTCTGGTGTAGCCACTTAAAAACTGCTATTCTGAGCACCATTTGAATATGTTTGCTTTTCATTATTTTTATAGATACAGATAGATAGAAGACTGAATACAAAACAACCTGACTTCATAGTGTGATGGATTCCACAAGGTGGAAGTTTTATCCATGTTGTGGTCATCAAAAAACATCTTTTCTTCACACTAATTCTCCATATATCCTACTCTACTGCCTCTCAAGACACTGGGTTTGAGTCGAGGAATAGTGGAGGCCACTGAAATCTACAAATAATGTCCTGTTGGTGAGACAAGTTTGAGACTTTAGGTTTCTTTTTGACATGATGCCTTATAATTAGAAGATGGTAAATTATGGGACCCAAATGGTCACCAACAATACTCAAATGGACTTTGGAATTCAAACCATAATTGGTTGTCAATAAGGGGCCAAAAGTGTGTACAAACAACTTTCCCAGCACTGTCCATGCCCATGATTTCATGCTGCTCACGCCAAATTCTGAGGCTACCACCTGTATCTATGTATTCCCAGTTTTTGGTGAGCCTGTACACACTGCAGATTAAAAATTGTTTTCTTGGATGAAAAGTGAAGTGGAAGCTTGCGCCTCAAGAAAAAGCTTCAAGAAAACTTTTGTATTCTACTGGTCATTACAGTTGTGCATATCTGAGATACCCTAACCTTTCCGTTTATTCCGGTGAGTCTAGGTACTCACCTTGCATGAATAAGCAGGTCTAAAGGTCAACCTGATAAATTGCTTTTTAATAAATAACACCATGTCCACAACCTTGGACTCAGGTTTGACGTCAAATAATTGTTGCTGTCCAAATGGTTTGCCTGAAAGTATCGTTATTGCGCAGGGTGGCTATTTTTGTCTAAGAATTATATAGAGACTTTGAACTTCCTGTTAAGTTACGGCATTGACTTTGGGACTCTCAATGACATGAGTTTAAACCTCACAGGCGGTCACCTCGTTATCCATTGAACTGGCCTTGTGACATAGAGCAATTGTCCTTTATTTTATTGCCTATCACAGCTGTTACTGGAGATTTTACTGAGATACATTAAAAGTATGAAGGGAGTTGGGAAAGGGAGGATGGAGCTGTTCAGAAAGTGTGCCTGAAACCTTGATAGTGACATGTAGAAACAGCAGCAATTATTTGACTGAATAAATCCGCAGAGGCACAGCAATATTCTGTGGTTGGTCAATTTGAATGTTAATCATAAGTACAGGTAGGCAGCCTGGAACAAATGGAGTGGTCTTCATGCTGACAGGTGAAAGTCTGAAGAGAAGAGATTAAACTGCTTCACTGCACTTGTCTAAGAGATTTAAGAAAATGACTAAAAATGAATGTTCCAGAACATGCCGTTCATTTTATTTGTATTTTTTAAAAACTTTACTTTTTGCTCAAAAAAGAAAACTTAGACATAATACGGAATATTTAAACCTCTCAAATGAGTTTCAGATAATACTGAATACTGTCAGTGACCAAGAATCTGAACAAGTAGATAGTAAAATGTGAGTAACCTGCACATCCAGAGGAGAGCAGTCATTCTTGATTTCATTCTCATCTTCATTTACTTTTCTTATAATCTGCAAGGTAACATTTTCATACTGATCTGAGCATTTCATACTTGTACCACACAGAGCAAGAGTTACTGGTTTCCATTTCCATACCTCTCGAGATTGGATGTGTAGTAGATTTGTGGTTCAAAGATTTGCCACGTTCGATAAGGAGGAGATATTAATAATACAGGTGGAAATAACACTCATGGCATCTTTTTGAAGGGTGTCAGACTGAATGATTGTTTTCTTTGTTCCCTGATTGCCAAGACTGAGAAGAACGATTTAATAAAAACAAAAATGACAAATTTCCATTGCCTAGGGCTAGACTTGAGGTCTTTGTTAGCAATAACATAGACCTCAGAGGTTTAAGAAATACCCAGCTGCCAGTCAAAATGCTACAGACGTACAGACTTTGAAAAATGAACTGAATCTTAAGAAACCTCTACATGGCATTAGCAGCTGTCCCACCTTTGCTTTGATTATATTCATACAGTATAAAGGGTAGATTTCTGCTACAGTCAAGCAGTAGTTGTAATAGAAGGTTCAACATGAACAGTCAGCATGAACTCTTTGGTAATGGTACGTGAATCAGTGTTAATGGCCAAGAGTAAATCATCATTACAGTGGGATGCAAAAGTTTGGGCAACTTTGTTAATAGTCATTATTTCCCTGTATAAATCGTTGGTTGTTACAATAAAAAATGTCAGTTAAATATATCATATAGCAGACACACACAGTGATATTTGAGAAGTGAAATTAAGTTTATTGGATTTACAGAAAGTGTGCAATAATTAATTAAACAAAATCAGGCAGGTGCATAAATTTGGGCACTGTTGTCATTTTATTGATTCCAAAACCTTTGAACTAATTATTGGAACTCAAATCGGCTTGGTAAGCTCAGTGACCCCTGACCTACATACACAGGTGAATCCAATAATGAGAAAGAGTATTTAAGGGGGTCAGTTTCCCTCCTCATTTAATTTACTCTGAAGAGTAGCAACATGGGGGTCTCAAAACAACTCTCAAATGACCTGAAGACAAAGATTGTTCACCATCATGGTTTAGGGGAAGGATACAGAAAGCTGTCTCAGAGATTTAAGCTGTCTGTTTCCACAGTTAGGAACATGTTGAGAAAATGGAAGACCACAGGCTCAGTTAGGTTAAGGCTCGAAGTGGCTGACCAAGAAAAATCTCGGATAGACAGAAGCGACGAATGGTGAGAACAGTTAGAGTCAACCCACAGACCAGCACCAAAGACCTACAACATCATCTTGCAGCAGATGGAGTCGCTGTGCATCGTTCAACCATTCGGCGCACTTTACACAAGGAGATGCTGTATGTGAGAGTGATGCAGAGGAAGCCTTTTCTCCGCCCACAGCACAAACGGAGCTGCTTGAGGTTTGCTAAATGACATTTGGACAAGCCAGCTTCAATCTGGAATAAGTTGCTGTGGACTGATGAAACTAAAACTGAGCTATTTGGGCATAACAAAGGACATTATGCATGGAGGAAAAAGAGCACAGCATTCCAAGAAAAACACCTGCTACCTACAGTAAAATATGGTGGTGGTTCCATGATGCTGTGGGGCTGTGTGGCCAGTGCAGGGACTGGGAATCTTTTCAAAGTTGAGGGACACATAGATTCCACTCAGTATCAGCAGATTCTGGAGACCAATGTCCAGGAATCAGTGACAAAGCTGAAGCTGCGGCGGGGCTGGATCTTTCAACAAGACAACGACCCAAAACACTGCTCAAAATCCACTAAGGCATTCATGCAGAGGAACAAGTACAACATTCTGCAATGGCCATCTCAGTCCCCAGACCTGAATATTATTGAAAATCTGTGGTGTGAGTTAAAGAGAGCTGTCCATGCTCAGAAGCCATCAAACCTGAATGAACTAGAGATGTTTTGTAAAGAGGAATGGTCCAAAATACCATCAACCACAATCCCGACTCTCATTGGAACCTACAGGAAGCGTTTAGAGGCTGTGATTTCTGCAAAAGGCAGATCTACTAAATATTGATTTCATTTCTTTTTTTGTGGTGCCCAAATTTATGCACCTGCCTGATTTTGTTTTAAAAATTATTGCACACTTTCTGTAAATCCAATAAACTTCATTTCACTTCTCAAATATCACTGTGTGTGTGTGTCGTATGATATATCTAATAGGGGTGCAACGATACAAAAAATTCACGGTTCGATTCGGCTGATACTTTGGTGTCACGGTTCGGTATTTTTTCGATACAAAAAAAAGTTCATGCCTTTTTAATTTGTCATTTATTAAAATTATAAATATATATTTTAACTCAAAAGTACCCTTTTTAAATTTAATGTTGCTGAAACAACAAAATAATAAAAAAAAATCTATCTGATTGAGAAATCACTCATCTTTGGAAAAGAGTGTTTATTGCAGAGAAATGGTTCATATTCATAAGAATTCAATTCATTCATTCATTCATAACACATTCATAAGAATTCAGATTTGTTTTCATCTTCTGAGAACTGAACTGAACATTGTGAGAAGAGTAGGAACTTTAAAGCAGAGGCGGAGGCAGACATTTGAAACACCCGGGGCTTAGCCCTAAAGGGTAGTATGAATGTGGGATTTTTTTTATTTTTTCTTTGGGGGGGGGGGTAGAAATGACTGAAAGATTAATTGGCTCTGTTTTGAGTTTTGTTCAAAAAAGAATGACTTCATATAGGGAAAAATATATATCACATGTGCAGGACACCTTAAACTAGTTTTTTAATTAAGCAGCAAGGCAGAACAAAGTCGGGGCTGTATCAAGACACGAGGACTAAACCCCAATTCAACCAGACCCAGAACTGATCCTGAATTAAAACAGGACTACAACAGTTCAATATCAGGACTACTTGGGATTTAACCAAGACAGAACCACAATCAGAACTAGATGATAGTAGCACTAAAAATCATCATAGACCTGCACTACACTTGTTTTTTTTAATTCTACCAAAGTACAATATTTAGATTGAGAAAAGTTTATATAATTATTTAGCCTTGTTGTGCAAACAAGCCTGCAAAACTTAATAAATGTAGTATTTGAAAAATAGCAAACCTAAAAAGAAACACTAGGTACGAGATACATAAGTACCTATGATACCATGATACTTTTGGTAAACAACCATTTGACTAACATGTGTGTCTCACCTGCTCTTGTTCCACCTCTGTTCTGTCCTCATTCTCCATCTCCCTCTCTGCTCCTCTCTCTCCCTCTCTCTCCCTCTTTGTGCTGACAATCATCAAATATACAGTTGAAACCAGATATTTACAAACTCTTCAGATCAAAACACAAACACTTTTTTAATTGTAACATCAAATCAGACTAAATTTTTTTTTTTTAGATTAATAAATATAAAAAACATATTTGTTAACTTTAAGAGTAAAGAGAGAAACTATATGTATTTCTTAATTGCAAATGGCACCAAATTGTATTCAAACTGAGCCACACTTATGGAGCTCCATAGTTCTTTTCCTGGTCTTTTGGTTGACATCTCTTGATGTTCCCATGTCACAGAAACAGGCTCTGTGTTTTGCCTTATATGCATCCACAGCTGTGCCACCAATTTACTCACATGGACTCTACTAACCTATCAGAAGCTTCTTCAGCTCAGAATGGAATCGTCTGGAGTTTTCTTATTAATTAACAATAAACTTAGTGTACATGTACTCCTAAATTTGATGAAAGTGATAAAAATAGACAGATCCCTCTCTCTTTATTCTGACATTTAACTAATTCAAAAGATATTTCAATATTTATCTAAAACAAAAGTTTACTCTAAATTGATGTTGTACAGTAAAAATGTTTTATGTTTTCTCCCTAAAGTGTATGTAAATATCTGGTTACAAATGTGAATATCCTGCTGTGTACTGAAATTCCTCTTGTTTTGCATAGAAATATACTGAACAACATACAAAGCATAATATATAAAATAACATTTACCTGAGTTTTTTCTTTGAAAGAAGCCTCTAATGTCCATTCTTATATTTCAGTAGGCTACATAACTGAAACCGATTTAGTCGGGGAGGGTACGAACTGAAAATATGAAATAAACACACGTAAGCTAAGACTCTCTAAAAAAAATAGCATTTGTTTGGCTTTTCATTTCGCCATTTGTTGATTCACTTGAAGAGCAAGTAACGTAATATTGGTCAAGTGATCAGTTTGATATCAATCTTTCGTGATGCACCGTCATATTTACATTATTTGTACGCTACGAATGATTTGCTTTGGTACCTGGTCAAACTTAAGCTCTCCTTAGTATGGCTGGCTCCGTTTCTCCAACAGCGCACTCACAGGCAGCAGCTGCCCCGCCCCCTCGCTCAGTTGCTTAGTGCCTGAGCTCGGATCATACCAATATCAGGGGGGATTCACGCACAGTCGTAAATTCCCATAGTATGCACTATGTGCTTCGAATATTGTGTGTACTTTTTGTTTTATACAGTTGTCAGCCAGGCATCTAACTATGAAAAAATTACACTCCAAAAGACCCCGGGCTTCTGACAAAACAACCGGGGCTTAAGCCCAGTAAGCCACCCCCACGCTCCGCCCCTGCTTTAAAGGATCATTTTCACATAAAATTAATATACCATGTGTGTTTTAATGTCATGGCATTAAAACAGTGTTAACATTCAGATGACTGATATCTGTTTGATATCTGATTGATAACTAAGCTCTTCAGATGCTCTGCTGCTTTTTCTTCTTGGCTGAGATCTTCTTTACCACTCTTCTTCCTTCTTTTCTTCCTTTTTGTCTCTTCCACGTCTTTTCCGTTCCTTATCTGCTCATCTCATCTGTCCTTTGCTCTTTTTGTTGTTTTTTTTCTTTGCTCTGTCTCCTTTGCTCGCCTCCCGCACCTCCCCTCCACCTCCCCCCCGTCGTCCCCCATCCTTTTCCCTGCTTCTCCTTTCCTTTGCTTTTCCCTCCCTTCCCTGGATGAACTGTTAACAGAGCCCACGCCCACTCAGAATCTACCTTCCTTCACACCTCCTCCTCTTCCCCGCCCTTCTCCTGCTCCTTCTGGCACCCCTTTGACTTACTCCTCCTCCTCTGATCCCCCACCAGTGTCCCCCAGCCCAGGCGTTGCCCTCCCCTCTGCCCCCCGCGACCTGGTCCCTGTCCTAGTGTCCAGCCGATTTGTCCGACTCAGCTGGCGCCCCCCAGAGGAGACCGGAGGAGCTGTTCAAACCTACGGTGTTTATTACTCCCAGGATGGAATCGATAGGTAAGATAAGCCTGATTTTCTTTTTTCTTTATTTCTTTCTTTCTAAAAAATGTGTCTTTGTTTGCTCTGACACGGTCGGTGAATCTGCATTATTTTTGTAGTTAAAAGCACAACAGATAAACTGGCTGTATGCATGCGCAGGACTGCTTTGAAGTGAAGCACTGGAAAAAAAATTTAATCTTTACCCCTTTATGGAATAGAATAATATAGTCCTTTAGTGTCCTTGTGCATGTACAACAAAATTGTAGAAATGGAGGACCTATTGTTTCACTTCATCCAGAGGGAAGTGGTAATATGGACAATTACAGGAAAAAATTTCATTTTATTAAAAATTTGACAGGTGCCCGCAGTAGGCCATCAGTAACAACGATTAACAATAATTAAAAAAAAAAAAATAAGCAGCTTTTTAAAGTTGTGTTTAAATGTTTGTCACATAAGTGCCACCCCATGGGGATAAACAATTAAGACAACGGGAGGTTGGCCGTTATAGGGCCTTGGTGAGTAAATTCCCATAGACAACCATGTTAAAATGGCCAAATTTACAGAAGAAAAGGTTGAGAGAAAAGGTTCAAAGTCTGATTTTCAATAATTTTGGGTTACTTTCCCCTTTAAACCAACTGTAGTTGGTATTTTTTTATAACTCTGGATATGGTAAATTATTGCATTTGTCTCAGAATGTAGTTTTAATTGGCTCTCTGACCAATTACATCTTGTGCTGTGCCACTAATTGTAGTAACAGACTGTATTACCGTATTTTTCGGACCATAAGGCGCACAGGATTATAAGGCGCACTGTTGACAAACAGGTCGGTTTTCATACATAAGGCGCACCGGATAATAAAGAACGTTAAACGAAACAAAACAGCCAGATAAGTCAAACTTTACTCAACTCATTCCTCTTGCGTCCTCTACTTACGTACCATTGATTCATTAATGTTGAATTCTCTGGTAGCTGCTCTATAAACACTGGAACAACAGTATATGTTGTTCCAGCTATGTAACTTTGCACTGTCCACTTTCTGCTGTAACAAAACAAATTTCCCATGTGTGGGATTAATAAAGTTTATCTTATCTTACATTAATAACTGCGATTGCATTTGTCAAAAAAAAAAAAACATCGGGAAAAAAGTTAACGTTCATTCTCCAGGTTCACTGTGTTATGCTTTGGTATGCTAACATAGCTGTGTCGCTAGCAATCACTAGTACAGCTCTCATGAATCGTTGTGCGGCAGGCAGGAGTTGGACCTAAAATGCAGGACTCAGGCACGAGGTTTAAACACAAAGAACTCAGCTTTATTCGCTGGCAGGAGAAAGTCATACAAAGCAAACTAAACTAGAAACTCACAAACTAAACTCACAGTGAGACACAGGGAGATCCACACAGAATGCGGGACGACGCAACACTGACTCAGAGAAAGACAGGGTTTAAATACACTAGGAAGTAACGAGGGGAATGAGACACAGAAGGAGGGCACAGCTGGGAGAAATCAGGACTGACGAGACAAGCAAAGCAGGACACATTTACATAAGACACGGACCATCAAAGTAAAACAGGAAGTATCACACAGAGACGCAAACTTGACACAGTGGAGACAGCAACTAAGAAACACAGAGACATAAACCATAAGGCAGAGGACTCTAAGAACCGAAAGACACAGAGGGGAACTCAAACATGCAGACACAGACTACACAGAACAGAGGGGACACAGAGAAACATGAAGGGCAAGGGATCGAAACTAGAAACCATAGAATAACTCACACAAGTACAATAATACAAACATCACAAGGAACTAAAAACGCTGGGTCAGGAGACCCAGGACCGTGACAACAGCATTATATATCATCTAGCCTAACCTAACTTCAGTAACCCTACAAACATCACTGCAGTTTAGTTTTCTGTCTTCATTCATGTTGGAAGTGATAGCAGAGCTGTACGTTTTATTTTTTTCCAGCAGTCTCTTAGTCAGAACATGATATATCATGCTTAGGTAACTAGTGAAACCAGCAAGCTAACTTCCTGCTAACTTCCTGCTAACTTCTAATTTCGTTAAATTTTATAAATTCTGTTTTCATGGATGCCTGGATGTTAAACTTAATTGTTACACCTAGTAAAGCAGAAACACTGATCATTTTATTAAAGATGAAAGAATTTACACAGTGTTAGTTTGGGACATGATGCGGACGGAGTTTTGGACCCAGATTACTCTGAGCTGCGAGGCTCATGACTACGGTAGCCAAAACACTCAGACAATCCATTAAGCGGTACGGCTTCGTAGCTTAGCAAAGTACTACTGAAACATTTTTTGACAGATTTTTTAGCGCAGTGTACCACATAAAATCGGTTCGAGGTCAGTAAACACAGCCAGAATTCATAGATAAGGCGCACCAGATTATAAGGTGCACTGTCGATTTTTTGGGGGGGAGAAAATTAAAGGATTTTAAGTGCGCCTTATAGTGCAGAAAATACGGTAATAGTAAATGTCTACGAAGGCTGCCAACAGCACTTAAACCTGGTCCTAACTAAGCCTGGTCATTTTTTTATCAGTGCTCATATAAATGAATTGTGTTGACTGTAATAGGGTAGAAGCAGCTAGGGAGAATCAATAGCAATTTAATCAATGTTCACATAGGAAAATAAGAAAATCAACAGCTATACAGACACTATGAGAAAACAATAAAAATCAACTGATTAATTGTTCTAATTAGAGAAACCTTCAATCATAAAGTGAAAAAAACATCTCTCAAGCAATGCTAATATTATAATATGTATTATCTCCTATCTCTCACACAACCATAAGGTCTCATTCAGCTCCTCTAGCTGAAAGACACCCAACTTTGGCTTTATAGTTACAAGCTCTATAGACACAGACACAATCCTGCACCTAACTAGACGTAGGATTTGGGGTTTGGGTGATAGTAGCAAGAAAAACAAGGTGGAAATCCTTGACGCAATTTCCCAGATCCCAATGTTTTTCCTAGAATATTTTACTTATTGTTATTTAAACAAAAGGAGAATTTTAAAAAGAGAAGCATGAGAGATGAACCCCTTTCTGATTATTTCTTTGAAAATGGATTAACTGGATAACTATTAAAGTATACATTTTAATTCTTTATTTGCATATATATGTTTAAAAAATCTTCATTTGCAAAGTTACAAGAGCCATAAATGCTTAGTTCAGGTGGGGAAACGATGTAATCACAGTATTGTAAGATGGTGAAAAATATCTCCTCGCCTAAAGAACGGTCAAGGTGATAAAGGATTGAAGAAAGAGAATCATTGCATAAGCAAAACGATTTGGTGACCCCATATGTGACAGAAAAGCTGAGATGCGCTTTTTTAAAACACTGAACATTTCTGTGGCTTTCAAACCCCAAAATGCACAACGCCAAAAATTTTAATATATGTAATATAATGGGTAAAAGAATGCAAATTGTAACCACCATATAATGCTGTGATTGCAGGCAACCTCTAACTCTCTATGAATAGTACTCATAACCACTATTCACTGGTCATGACAGTTTACGTTAGGGCTGTTCGATATAGCGATATATATCGGATGACGATATGAAAACGTCAATCGTTTCATATTACCCTATCGTTTGTTTCGTGGTGTCGCAAAATAAATTGTTTACTGCAATATTTTTTCATCGTCTTGATGGTTTGGTTATGAAAAGTCTGACATGGACTAAAATTATGCAAGAAACCATCCCCACCTCAGACTCAAACACCGCAAACCTCTTCTACCACCTACGCAAGAGTCACGTAAAAGAGTATGGAGAGAGTTTATGGATGAGAAGCAAAAAAAGAGACATCAGGTGCTCAAAATAAACCTTAGACTCATGCTTTTCCCCGCAGCACACCGTGTAATAAATACTGACAAAGAAAATGGCACAAACTTACAAACTTATATCTAAAAATATTCAGTTTCATGCATTGGTCAAAGAACTGGACTCCAGGTACACAACGCCAAGCTGAAAACATTTCACGCAACTCGAGTTTCCCTATATTCCCAGAATTTACAGAAAGTGTAAAATTTTTGTGATATATATCGTTGTCAGGATGATAAATGTCTTATATTGGGATATGAGATTTTGGTCATATCGCACAGCCCTAGTTTGCATATTAATAATCGTGAAACGTAGCACATGGCTATTGTTAGTCAGTGGTGTTAGTTTCAGTTATTGGTCTTATCTTTGGTAAGATGCCATGTCATTATAAAGTAATTGCCAAGACATTTCACACAAATCCTGAAGTCATGTCTTGTGGCTCCAAATGAACTATCTGCAGATTGGTAGAGCTGCGTGGGCACATCCTCTGGCAACCAGGATGTGCCCACGCACATTAATATCTGTATAAAGTCTCTATATTATCCAATAAGAAGTGGATGAGGTATTTTTGCCTGGAACAAACTGGCCAGCAGTGACATTGTTTTACAGAGACTTGCTGCTTACTCGGCTGAAAAAGATAGACAAACTCAAGTTGTTGACTCAAAGGCATCTGCAACCAAGATCCTGATTTAGCAGTTGTTAGCTTATAAAGGGATAAAAGTCTGATGGTACAGAGTTTTATACTAACAGTGTGTAAAAGACAACAGTGCATTTCTTAGATCACGGCTCTGGTGCACACAGCAGCTCAAAGCACTGAGTAGAAAAAGCTCTGGGTGACACATTGGTGACTCCCCTGCTGGTGTTAAATGGTTACCTCTGACAGTCGGGGCTCCAGCTGAAGGCTTTCACATCCAGGCTTTTAAGCTTTGTTACCTCAGAGACAATCTAGGCCTGCAGAGCTCTGGGCCTCTGAACGGTAGGCTGGACAAAAGAGCCACTGAAGTTTGTGTCATGAAACGATTCGATAGAGAGATTCTGTCAGTCCTAATGACTTACAGAAGGAATAGAGGCAGAGGTTTTGTCAGTTCTAATGACTTTGAGAAAAATGCCGAGATGGGTTTTGTCAGTGCTAATAACTTGCAGAAAATGAGAGGGGAGGGAGACTGAGAGAGAAAACAATGAAAGATTACAAAAGAAGGGGAATTGGCTGGGGGGAAGGGTGAGAATGACTTTTTTTGTCAGCTGTAATGACTTCCTGGAAATATATTGACAGCAAAATAGAGAAATATCTGGGCAGATCAAGAAAGAAAATGGAAAAGAAAGAAGGCAGAAGGATGAAAAGATGTTTTGAGTAGACATCCATACGAGTCATCACACCTCTTTCCAGAGCAGGTCATACTGATTATTGTTATTTTCAGGATATGTTAGGGTTCTCATAATTACCATCATTTTACATGCCAATGATACCTACCGGTACTCCTTTCTCTTTTCTTTCTCTCTTAATGTTCCCCAGCAATAGCCGTTATTTTGGACTCAATTAGCAATAAAATTAGAACACGTCCTTATACATAGATGCTGTGAGACCAATAAGATGCACAGTTAAATGTAGCCTAAAGCCTTTGACAGGAACTACTATAGGTTTCACTTCAGTTAACCCACCTGACAGGTATTGAAACTTAATGTTAGTCATTATTAGTCTCTGGTTCTCTTCCACAGTGTGTCGTTTGCCCTGTATCCCTCCCCTCAACCCCAACCAGTCACGCCAGATGACTTCCAATACCTGAGCCTAGTTCTGCTTGAAGTTTCTTCCTGTTAAAAGGGAGTTTTTCCTTCCCACTGTTACCAACTACAGGGGTTCATTTGCTAGTTTGGGTTTCTCTCTAATACTGTGGGTCTTTATCTTACAATATAAAGCTCCTTGGGTCAAAGTAGTGGATCAACAAAGATGTCTCTATATCGTTTACTACATGCTTGTTGAAATAGCAAAATGGTGAAAAAATAATACAAAATAGTTTGAGTTGAGAGTTGAGATGATATAATTCTGATCTTCAAGTTGCAGTGGATGTAAATCCCTTTGACACATTTCTGGTATTTAATTGTACCAAGATAAGTACTAATACAAGACCTGACAAAAAGGGGTATTGGGATATCCCCTGGTATATCAAAAAAATTAAATATATATACATATATATATATATATATATATATATATATATATATATATATATATATATATATATATATATATATTGGCATTGGTACATTGGCATTGTTAAAATGTCTTAATGTAATGAAGGACTGTCATTTATATTGTTGGGTTTAGTAGCTATTGCCATAACTTTGATTAATACCACACTTAAATAAGGAGATAGCATTTGGAGAAAATAGCATGTATTGTCACATTTAGACATAAATTTGTGGCTGCTGGACTACAGTGAGGAATGACATTTTTGTGCAGAATCCCAAAATGAAAGTAGGAAAACTGCTCTGTCTCAATGTTGGTAGTGGTAGCAGAGCGGAGACAGCAAATGGCCCATAGAGACTTTGGATGAGATGTCCCAGCTCACAAGGAGGGCTGCACATTAGATGGCTGGAAGGGCAGAGTGAGATATCACAGGAAACTTAGATGAACTAGGAGCAGATTGGCAGAGAACGCCGGCAGATAGATTATTGTACAATAGTGACAATGCAATTTTGAATGATGTGATTTTGACAGCATGGGGAAACTGAAGTGACTGAAAAGTACGCATATAACCAAGAGAAATGGAAACCACATATGAACAACGATTTCCATTTGATCTGAATAGGTCTTTTTGCTGTATACCCACACTATCTCACTTATAGTCTCAAAATAAGGAAGGAAATTCCTCCAATTACATTTGGAAAAGGCCCATCTGTTAACTGTAATAAAGTTGTATACAGCACTACCAATACTTTGCAAAGCTGCCGTCAAATCAAATACATAGTCTCTCTGTGTCTGAATAATGAAGCCTGTTCAAAAGTGCCTTAAGACGGGATTCTTTTTAATGGTCAACACTGGGTGAGTCCTCTGGCTGCAAAAAGAAGTTACATTGTTTAGCCTCTGTTTGTCTATGAGAAAATGAGCCTGTTTCACACTTCATGAATGCTTCAGTAAAGCAATTCATATTAGGTTTAAGGCAGGGGTCCCCAATCACAGTCTACGAGGGCTGGTGCCCCTGCATGTTTTAGATCTCACCCTGGGTCAACACACCTGAATCACATGATTAGTTCATTACCAGGCCTCTGGAGAACTTCAAGACATGTCGAGGAGGTAATTTATCCATTTAAATTAGCTGTGATGGATCAGGGACACGGTGGCACGGTGGTTAGCACTGTTGCCGCACAGCAAGAAGGTCCTGAGTTCAATTCCAACATCAGGCCGGGGTCTTTCTGTGTGGAGTTTGCATGTTCTCCCCGTGTTTGCGTGGGTTCCCTCCGGGTACTCCGGCTTCCTCCCACCGTCCAAAGACATGCAGCTTGTGGGGATAGGTTAATTGGATAATCCAAATTGTCACTAGGTATGAATGTGAGTGCGAATGGTTGTCTGTCCCTGTGTGTTGGCCCTGCGACAGACTGGTGACCTGTCCAGGGTGTACCCCGCCTCTCGCCCTATGACAGCTGGGATAGGCTCCAGCGCCCCCCGCGACCCTGAAAAGGATAAGCGGAAGCGAATGGATGGATGGATGGATGGATGGATCAGGGACACATCTAAAACCTGCCGGGACACCGGCCCTCGTGGACTGGAATTGGGGACCCCTGGTTTAAGGTCTCAGCTGTTTACTTCAGGTCTTATTTAATGCAAAATTATGTTCATTTATAAAACATCAGCATGGTGACGAGCGAAATGATCAGTTTGAGGCACAGAAACAGGATTTTGTAAATGTCAATGTCTATGGAAGCTTTTGTTGTTGTTTATACGCTGATCAAAAATTCCTCACTACTTAATCAGTGTATAGTATCAAGTCAGTTAAACTGCTGAATTATTGATCTGGTCCGTTATATAGTGGATGGGTTGTTAATCAGTTACAGCTTTGGTGTTATTAAAATTAACAACAGGTGCACTAGAGGGATAGCAATGCCTCAACCCCCAAAGTAGGAATGGTTTTGCTGGTGGAGGCCACTGACATTTTTCCCTTTTCATTTTTTATGACTGTTTTTTTTCACTAGTTTTTTTTTTGGCTATGGTCTAGGGCATGAGGTGACACCTGGAGCCTATGTTGCACTGGTAGTCTCCTCCAGGATTGCACATCAATATGTGCCAGTGACAGAAGGTTGGCTGTGCCTCCCAGCACAGTCTCCAGAGCATGGGGGATATTCAAGGAGATAAACAGTTACCCCAGGAGAGCTGGACAGGGCCATAGAAGGTCCTTAATCTATCAGCAGGACCAGTATCTGCTCTTTTATGCAAGGAGGAACTGGACGAGCACTGCCAGAGCTACAAAATGACCTCCAGCAGGCCACTGCTGTGAATGTCTCCAACCAGTCAATTAGAAACTGACTTCATGATGGTGACCCGAGGGCCTGACATCCTCTAGTGCAGTGTTTCCCAACCTTTTGGAGCCACAGCACATATTTCACATTAGAAAAATCACACGGCACACCACCAAACAAAAGTGTTACAAAAAGCATATTGATCATTTTTCCCCACGCACCAGGTGTAGCAGAATTGGCTCGGTTTGTCCGCAGTATACCTTTTTTGTTTTTTTCTAACCACTACTCATGCTAGGGCTTTCATCTGGGTCAAAACTTTCTCCGGGACCCAGGTCAGACTGACTGCTTTCTCTTTTCAAATATTTATCTATTGCTATTACACACTGCGTAGTCTCACAGCATGACTATTATGTAATTTCTTCTTCGTCTTCTTCTCTTTTACTGGCAGTTGGCAACCCATTTAATTAGAGCAAGTAATTGTACTGCCCTTTAGTGGAAGAGAATATAATTGTTCTGCCCGTTACTCATGCTGAGTACTAAACAGGTGGAACCAGATAATCTTCCATGGCACACCATTTGGGAAACTCTGCTCTAGTAGGCCCGATTGGCATTTCGAATAGCAGTATTGTCACATCCACCACTGGCACTAGGGATGGCACCAGTTCTGATATAAACAGTAGTAACCAGACCAAAAAGCAGCGCACATTTCGGTGCTTTTTTCCTGAGCTGTGATACACTTTAGATTCTAGCCAATCATTTTACGTTTCCGAGGATAGTAGGCGGGCCCAGGTACGTACGTTCTTTTAGAGCAGAGCTACAGATTAAAAATGCCCAAGGCGAAGCAGTCAAAAGTCTGGCTGTACTTCACATCAAAATATGCAAACTCAGCAGCCTGCAACAAGTGCTTTAAGCTGATACTGTGATACTGTCAAAGGAGGTAACACCTCAAATCTGATGAAACACCTGGCAACGCATAGCGTTTTTTTTAAAAGCCCAGAAATGCGCCGTATTTGATAGCTTGCTGCAAGACCTCACACCGAGCACATCTACTGCGGGTGGGTTGCCTGTTATCGGACCCGGAGTTAGCAACATCCCCCAAAAACACGAAGAGGAGAGTCCTGGCCCCTAGCCCTGCCAGTGTAGCAGAAATGATGATGGCAGCAGCAGCCGTTCTTCTCTGCGTGAGTAGCTTAATGTTGTCCGTGTGTAATTTACATTGAGTAGGCTAACCACGTTATTACATTAATGCATGTAAGGTGAACTAGTAAACATCATCATAGCTACATGCGGCTGTCTTCTTGTTTGATGGCAGATACTCCCTTCACCCTGGCCAAAAAGGCTAAAATGACCAAAGAAAAAGTGGAAAACAGCTAAACATGAGAGGTTTTTGGACAAAGTGTGTGTTTTTTTCCATTGTTTAAGCACTGCTTCCAGCCAAGAGTGATGCCATAAATCCCCTATAGCTGCAGAAAAGGCCAACATGGTTATCTTTTTACAAAAAACAGCTGAACATGAGGTTTTTGGACCAATTTTGTGTTCTCCATTCTTTAAGCACCGTTTAAGCACCGGCACCGTTTCAAAAGTACCGGTTTGGCACCGGTATCGGATAAAACCTAAACGATACCCATCCCTAACTGGCACCATGTGTTTTTCACAGATGAGAGCAGTTTCACCCTGAGCACATGTGACAGACATGAAAGGGTCTGGAGAAACAGTCGAGAAGATGTAAGATGTGCCAGCAGTATGGGACAATAGGTGGTGAATTAATAATGCTATTTATAAATTTAGAAAGCCTGTTTAGTGCAGGTGGGGTTTTAGTGCCATGGTGGAATTTAGTCTCACTTGAGAGCGATGTTGTTGCTGCTAAACTGCAGCTATATTGCGACCCCAAGGCTGATGAGATTAGGGTGGAGCAGAAACTCTGGAGGGTAAGGAAAGGGAGAGATAAAAACAGAAAGAGGTGAGATCCTTAGAGAGCGGGAAAAAATGACCAAGAAAGGCCAGCAAGATGAGAAGGACTCAGTAAAGATGTAAGCAGAGGAAGAACTATTTTTTTCTCTCTCCGTGGGTTATTCCTGTTCGAGCCGACTTACTGCCCTCACATGGTGGCCTTTTCAAGGCCAAACAGAGTTCACTCTGTATCCAGCCTGCTGGTTACCTCCACATACAGCTTTGTGTCGCTGCCTTTTTACTCGGCAGCCTTGGAAAAAAAACCCATGGATTTACATACCCCGAGAACTCCACTCACCTTTTGTGTTTTCTTTAACCTTTGTGTGTCATTGCTGCTGCCGGTGATAGCGCTTGATTTGTGTCAATGTGTCAGATTGCCATGTAATTTACCGTGTACATCTGTGGTCTGCAGTTGATAAATTCTGATAACCTCTTGACAAACTGCCCCCCCAAAAAATCACCTAAGGTCCTCGTTCAGATTGGCTGATATACTGCACATGGTGTAAGTTGTTTATTGAACAATTGTGGGAAGCTTAAAGAGGATAAGCGCAGCAAATGCTACATCCGTTTTAATCATAGTATGAGCAGGCCGCTTTGTCATTGAACCTGCCACATGCAACAATCCTATCTCAGTGGCAGTGTGTGGAATTACATGAAGATCTTGGTAAATGAACCTTTAGAATGGAATTCTCAAGTAAAACCCAAATATGGTGTAGTTAACCACGTGATGACCCTAAACACAGCCCTGAACACAACCCTGAGCAATCTGAATAAATAATAATAATGGATTGCATTCATATAGCGCTTTTTGAGACCCTCAAAGCGCTTTACAATTCCACTATTCATTCACTCTCGCATTCACACACTGGTGGAGGCAAGCTACAGTTGTAGCCACAGCTGCCCTGGGGCAGACTGATAGAAGCGAGGCTGCCATATCGCGCCATCGGCCCCTCTGGCCGATCAATTATATCAATATATAATTGATGTTTTTATTATTTTGTCCTCAAAAGAAATGACAGTCAGTGAGCAAAGACAAAAACATTCTGACAAACTTTAAAGGTAGTAATATGTCCATTTTACCCTTTAGAGTTAGGGTTCATCCTTATCAAAAAGCAGTAAAGGCTCAACAACCAGTTAAAAAACAACCCTTATAAACTTAATGTCTTTAGAACACCAGTTAAATTGTTACACTCAGTCCAATTCACTTTACTCAAATAGCAAAACTATAGCTGTGGTGGAAAGTTAAAGGTTGGTGGTGGTTTGGTTTAGGAGGCTTATTGCTTTCCCCCATGCATTCTCCCAATTGCATTCATCATCAAGGTTGCTCATTTTGTCAAAAATCCCATCGTAATACACATGATTAGCCTCAATCTTGCCTCTGCCACATGGCCCTTAACAATAAAAGCTGAAGTGAAATGAACAAAGCCAATTCAACTACAATAACAGAATACTGCTTCTGCATCTGACAGGAGATGCTGCTGATAAGGTGTCCTTAAGAGTCAGTACCTGGACCCTGCTGTAAGACAAAAAGGTGGCTGAAAGGGGTTAGTTTTTCACATGATTGCTGTTGCTGAACTGCTTTATATCCACCCATATTAGCCAACAGCAGTACAAGAAGTAAATGAAATCAAGTAACAGTAACAGATTTTTATAACTTACCAGGAAGTCCTATTTTTTGTCGTCTGTCTGTGTATAAATGAAGTTGACTCATACAGCTCCAGCCACTGCCATTAAACTGGAGACCCCCATTTCTGATTATCAGCCAGAAGACTGAGATTTATGTACCATTTGTTTGTCTGTGGTTTTTCTTTTCTTTTCCATTTGCTGGTTAGATTTAAGCCCTAAACACTGCCTGTAGTTGTCTAACATGTTAGGTTTAACAACAATAACCTGACACATTAGTTTAATCCACATTTAAATGTGAGTCTAGTGCCATTTTTAACAGAGTTTATATGTGACAAGCAGGGAATGAGACGCGTTTGTGTCAGGCTTGTACAACAAACAAAAGAAGAAATGTGTTCTCACCTTTTGAACTGATTGATCCGTGGTTTTGTAATGAGAAGTGTGAAACAGCTAAGTGTTCTTTTCCTGTAATTTTAAAATACAGCCGAAATGCTTATAAATGAACATATTATATCTATTTTTTTAAATCTGCACACACACGGTGCAGTTTGTAGGAGTTATAAAGAACTACAGACACATTTTACTTGTGACTGCTCTGCATTTTGTACATATTGAGACAAATTTAAATCCTCTCTAGTATTTAAAAGACTAAGCTGCAGGATAGACAGTTTTCTAAACTACAGGTTTTATCCAGCTGCTGTAAAGGAAAAAAGGGAAGTATGGCATTATAGGTCAAGTTCAACTTGTCACCGTATGTAGCTGCTGACACCATGCTACGTCCAGTGGAATAAAAACTTACAAGTCACCACAAAGTCACTGTTATAAATTTGCAGACCTGAGTGGAATATGATGGAAATTGCCACAGAGAAAAGAAAAAACATATAATAGAGGCTGGAAAACTGCTTTTAACTTTGAGAGGTGGGTGTAAGACAATTCTCTGAAGGTTTTACTCACTCATTTGCAGTGTTTCACTGGGGAAAATATGATGTAAAACAGTATTGGAAATGGGTAGCTCAGGAAGAGACAATTTGACTGATTGTTGCATCCCGGCTAAAACTTAAAGCTAAAAGCAACTGAAACTGTGCCTCAGTGTTTTTTAATTTAGGGAAGATTTTGGGCCCGGCTACAGTAATTTATTTACAGTACATATCTGAGCAGATCCCATTTCCCTTCTGTCTGAATTAAGGATGAGTTACAAAGCTCTTTTGTGCTTCTCAGTGGTGAAGTCAAGATTTGGCATGCAGTGAACATCAGTGCAGGGATGTTTTATCTGTTTTCATCAAAAGGAAGCAAAATCCTGCCAACATAAAGTTTCCTTTTATGTTTTATCTCCAGGAATATTTTCAGTATTCTTTATTTAAAAATGCAACAGCATGTTTTCCTTACAGTGAACTGAAGCCCCAGTGTGTGTGTGTGTGTGTGTGTTTGATGTTACTGTGGAAACATGCTAATCATTGCATCTGGGTTCGTCTCATCTGTGGTCTGGCGATTAGTTGAGAACTGCGAGGCTGCAGAGGTGCTGTAATCTGAGGATTAGCAGCAGACAGTGAGGGATTACACAGTTTGCAGCTGATTACAGGGGAGATTATCTGTGCTGTTACAAAGTGGAGATGGACTGGGATTACCTCCCAGTTTACGTCTATTTAAATAAAACCCTAAATAAAAAAAAAAGGATGTAGTTGTTATATGTAATTACAATTACTTTCAGGAAAAGACAGTTGGTTCTTTTTCCTTTCTTTTCTTGTTTTTCCTGTAATTAGCAGTTAATCCATGGTGCTTTTTTCCATGTTAGGGAGAGGTCAGTGAACGTGTCAGAGCCGGAGTCTCTGGAGCTGACAGTTTCCAACCTGAAGCCGGAGGAGAGCTACAGCTTCAGAGTTGTCGCTTATAACGATGTTGGGCCAGGAGAGAGCTCCGCCCCCCTCAAGATCACCACAAAACCTGATCGTAAGACACAAACACTCCATTACACACAAACACACACGCTCAGTCATCTGTATAAAACTTCTTTTTCTTTTTGCACATTAGTTCATATTTTGGGTCAGACTACAGTTGAGCTCAGTGAGGCAGACTGTCAAGACCAACATCAAGCTATGGAGTTCTCTGTTAGCCAATAGCAGAAGGAGAAAATAGGTAGAAAGACCCAGACTTGCTGTGATGCATGGATGGATCCATGGCTGTTGTTGGTTCCTTACACCTCTTTTCTCGTGATCTCACTCAGGTGGAAAACAAGGAATGTCTGGCCCAGATGTGGCCCACATTTGGCCTTGAATAATGTCCAAGTTATATAGGCCAGATGTTACTATAGCAGGCTCACTCAGCGGGTTGTCTAAGCTATTGTAAATCGAAATGTCAAATCATTAAAAATGCATCTGATTTTCCGGTCAGTATATTATCTTTTTTTTTTCTTAAGACATTAAACCTGTCTATGCTTAAATTTAGTGATACTGGAGTGAAATAGGCCTTTATTATAAAATGATAGATAGATATCCTCTTGACTCTCATGAAAATCAGATCATGCTGTCCCTGCAGTAAAGGTAACACATGTCTAAAAGTAGCAGCACTGGTAACAGAAGTGTTTGTGTGTGCCTTCAGTCCAAGTTCCCAGCAAGGTGGAGTCTCTCCGAGCGTTGGCTCTTTCTCCAACCTCCGTTCAGGTTAGCTGGGAGCCACCCAGCTTTCCGAACGGCCCCATCCTGGGCTACAGGCTGCTGTGGACCGAGAGCCCGTCGGGCAAGGAGCAGGTGAGCTCCATCACCAATGGATTATGATGCTTTAGATAGTCTGAGTCATTGTTTTGGAGTTCATTTGACCTTATTCGGTTGTTTGTTGAATGTAATCAATACTCTGTGTTTGTGTTCAGAGTGTGGAGGTGAATGGACAAAACTACAAGATGGAGGGACTCAACAAGTTCACAGAGTACACAGTTCGAGTTTTGGGCATCAATCGCTATGGACCAGGGACTGCCTCAGATGCCGTCAGTGTCACCACCCAATCAGATGGTGAGCTGTGTCTTAACATTTCCTCATTTATTCAGTGTGGAAAATCACATGTATCAGGAAATGAAACATGACATGACCATGTTATAACAGAAGGAAAGTCACAGAGGCTTTTTCTCTGTCACTGAAATTCCACCGGTCTTCAGTATCCCATTGTCCACTCTTTCATCTTCTTTTCTCAGTTTTGATAGTAGCCTTAACATCCACTCACTCACCAGTGAACAGCACTTGTCTTGTATGAATCCCATTTGGGTATGCAAAGAGGTAAAACTTCTTTATAAAGCAGTAGATATAGTTCTGTGCACATCTTGTCCACTATTCCCACAGTGGTCTTCAGGAAACCTTCTCCAGAATTCTCCAGGCCTTTTGTTCCATTATCTGGAAAAAGAATATGCCAAACTATTTCATAATGATCTGGGCTCTGGGAAGGCCAATATATGATGGATCAGATACTTTTACCCTGGTTTTGCATGGGGGTTCAAAATCTGATGGTACTTTTCTGCATTCATAATTTAATACATTTTGATAAGATCTGCAAAACCACTGGATGGAAGGCATCCCCAAACCGTGACAGAGCCTCCACTGTGTTTTACAGGTTGTAAGAATGGCTTCTTGACAGCCACCCATTCAGTGAAACTTTTTCAGATTTCAGATAAATCTCTGATTTTTTTTTCCTATTTCTTAAGGACATCACTTTCAGATCCTGTTCATCTGGTGTAGATAAGCAACCTTTTCCTTTGCTCTTTACTCTTCTCATTGCCTCAGATTTTGTAAGGATGCAGTGCACAGCATGCTGAAATATGCCAACTTTGAACTGTTGTGCAATAACACTTTGAGAAAATACAAGAAAGTCTGGCATCTTGAATACAAACTATAATGAAACGAGAGGTGACCAAAGATTCTAACCTAACCCTCACTGTTAATACATCTCTGGAAAATTGGTGGACAAAATTGGAGGGTTAAAATAGCAGCTCACTGTCTTCTTTGGGTTGTGCTGTATATATATACTATTTGGCTAGACTGATTAAACACAGTACAGTAATAAATACGGAACTTCTTGAAAGAATTGTTAGCGTCATACAGTAACAAAAAGAAAAGCTAATTTATTATATTTACAGGATCTATTGCTTCTATTCCTTCCAGCCACGTCCACTGTTAATTTCTAACAGCAGCACAACAATGACACACTGGAGCACAGGCCTTTTTTTTTTAAGTTGCCCACAATAGGCTGTTAAAAATCCACTCTCTCTGAAATACCAAGGACATGATCTCAATGGAAGCTGTCACTGTGGTTATTGAAGAAAGTATTGATTTTGGTGGATGTTCAAGAGTGAACTTAACCCATCCAGTTTAAAAGAATCTGAAGAGGATTTTTATTTTATTTTTTGCAAGCTGGGACTTGTTATAAAACGAGTGTTTTCATTTTGTTGATGTCTTATCTCAGTCTGAGGCAGTCCACGCTGAAAATTCTTCCGCTCAGGCCATACATCACCCGTGCAACATGCATTTTATTCAGCTGGGTCCTCAAAAGTCTGAAATACAAATTTGCACAAAGTACATTTTTATGATCAGTAAATTGTCTTAAATTTTGTTTCGATGGGTTATGAATATATTTAGTCACATAACCATAACCACCACATTTAGCTCACACAAAGTGACTACATCTTTAATGTCATGCTATTTTTGAAACAATCTAGACTCTGATCCCGATTCTGACGACTATATCAGCGAAAGATAACCAGACCTCATTTTAAGACACAGCAGTTTCACTTTTCAGACCCTGAAGCAACATCCAAATTATAAAGTACAGCTTGTTAGTACTGGGTTGGACCGCCTTTTTCCTTCATTCTTCATGGCACAGATTCAACAGGGTGCTAGAAATATTCCTCAGACATGAACATGACAAACAGTTGCAGCAGATTTGAATCTCTTTATTCACTACATCTCAGAGGTGCTCTATTAGATTGGGATCTGGTGATTGCAGATGCCATTTGAGTACAGTGTCGTGTTCAAGAAACCAATTTGAGATGATTTGAAGACATGATTAATATGTTATTAATATCCTTAACCACAAGGAGTCCAGAATATTAAAGAGTGACTTGTGCAGTCTGACTGGTTTGAACTGGTCCTAGTTTCAAGCAGCACTTCAACTTAGATCTGAAAACTGCTGGGCGAGGTGGTGTCTATTACCTGGCACTGTGTATATGTGTGTGAGAGAAAGACACCGAGAGAAGAGCCAATGGGAACACAGTCTTTAGCCCTTCTCATAGACAGCCCCCCTTCTTGCTGTCAGGAGTTTCATTAGGAGACTCGGGGGTCTTTAATTAAGTAGGCAGAAGAAAGAGCAGCTTCATTTAAACCTCCTTTTAGCCTGACACATTAAATGGAGTCCACACACACACATACACACACACACACACACACACACACTTTCTCTTTCACATGGTTCAGTATTAAAGTTCGTCATGTGTGGCGCAGAAAAGAGGAAGAAACGAGGAAGTTCATAAGTCATGAAAATACTCAGAGAAAACGTAGGAAAAGAAATAGATTCAAGAAACGTATACTTGCATGCACTAGTTTTAGTGACCAGCTAATCACCTTTACTCGCTGATTGTCTGACAAAATCCTCATATCTCACATCTTATTTTAATGTTACCACATAAAAATCCAAGAGCCTTAGCCTTGACGTATTCTTTACAATCACTGATTTGATTAATTTGACCTTTCACTGCCCACTACAGACACAGGGAGTGAAATGTCAGTGGGTGACACTGGGAGCCTAATATGTTATCACAGATACTATTAAAGAGTTTGTGGCCTACAAATAGTGGACACTTGACTAGATAAATACATCAGATTAGACGTTCTCAGGGTGAAAAGGGATTGTTCAGTGTGGATTGTTCACTTGGTAGACATAAGAAAAATTGGACTATTACAAAGTACTCAGCATAGGTTTAGGCATGTCCACATCTAGTTGCCCTCAGAAAGACTAGTCACTTAAACTAATATTTTTTTTTTATTGTACATCAGTTGATGTCAACTTTGGGTTTAAGCAACCTCAAGCATTTAGAGATGTAGACAAAATCAAGACCAGCTGCTGGAATTCAAGCTGAGGATGAGGATGGGGAAAAAGGCGATTGAAGTGACTTTGAGTCTGACATTGTTGTTGGTGCCACACATGCTGGATTGAGGATTTCAGTAACTGCTGATCTGTTGGGATTTTCCTACACAGCCATCACTAGGGTTAAGAGAGAATGGTCCGAATAATGAGAACATTTCCAGTTAGTGGTGACTGTCTGAGTGAAAACGCCTTGTTGGTATGAGAGGCCAAAGGAGAATAGCCAGACTGCTTCGAGCAGAAGTGAAGGTAATAGTAACAGAGATAACCGCTCATTACAACTGAGGTATACACAAGAGCATTTCTAAACGCACAACACATCAAACCTCGAAGCAGAACTACACAAGATTAGACTGGGTGCCATTTCTGTATAAGAACAGGAAAATGATGCTATAGTTCACACCGATTCACCAAAAATGATAAATAGTAGAGTCCAAAAAGGTTGCCTGGTCTGATGTGACACTCTGACCCTAGCATGGGATCAGAATTTGGCACCAACAACATGGAAGCCTAAATCTATCCTGCCATGTATCAGCACTTTAGGCTGCTGGTGAATGTGTAATGGTGTTTGGGAATATGTTCATCATGTTAATCCCTTTATGACCACAGTGTACTCATCAGCTTGATAACATGCCATGTAGCAAAGGTCGCATAATGTCAAACTAGTTTCTATTTGGTTTTAATTACGGGAATTCACAGTCACCAGTCCAATAGAGCACCTTTGAGGTGTGGTGCGAGCAAAGTTTCACTTCATGGATATGCAGCCGGAAAATCTGCAGAAACAATGTGATGCTTTCATGTGTGTACCATGAAAAATTAATGCAGGTCCGAAGCCATCAGGGGGTCTAATCTGGCACTAGCAAGGTTTCTCAGTGAAGTATCTGTTAAGTATATACGCACCTTTTGGCCTGAAGAAAGGGAATACATTATTAGCTTGAGGTCCAGTAATTAGCCCTCGTGGGTATGATTGTTTAAATTGTAATGGACTCACTGGCATGTAAGCACTCGACTTATGCTTATCCAACCAAAGTTGGATATTGCATAAGCTGTGTGGACATTTCCCTCCAAGAAAAAATGCTGCTGGTGCTAGCACTGCTAATATTAGCCACACTCTGCAAACAAATCTGACATCTGATGATTGTCACACATTTTAACTGCATTTAAATTATAATTTCATTACTGAAAATCCATTTCAAATGGTTCTAAAATATAGTTCTGAAGGGGTCTTGAATGAGGTTTCAGAAGTCCTAGTTTCACTCTGGCTCGATACTCTCCTGCTATTATTCCTAGCTTTTGCATGGTAGGACAGTGTGCTTTACATTTTCTACACAGACTGAGTCCTTTAATATCAATGCAACATTCAGCTTCTGATGGGTGTGCTGAGAGGGACGCTGTGATTAATAAACTTCCACAGAGGCAGAGAGAACGGAGGCGTGTGTCCAGCTGCAGTCACACCATAAAAATGATCTGAAATAACACAAACACACACTTGCAGATGCAGAGCGGCTGTATTGTGAATCTTCCGGCTGTGTCTCGATGATAACGGTGACTTGTGGGCTAATTGAATTTACAATAAAACTGATTCATAGACACACGTTGGAAGACACACACACACACAGACATAAATAGCGAGCAGCTGAATCAACAGATAAGCCGTTGACAGTTAATCAGGCATCTGATTGGACAGTTCACTCAAACCAATGTTGCACTTTTGCTGGACACAAAAACGCATCTGCTGCTTTTTCTAGAAGTCTGTCAACTCTCTCTTCTATTATTCATTCATCTCTTCTTCTTCTTCACCACCATCCTCTCTTTTGTGTTCCATTTATTCTGGTGTTTTTCAGTGCTTTTGGTCTCTCTGTGAGTCAGTTAGCAAGATTACACAAGAACTTTGGAGCCAAATTTCATGAAACTTCGGGAGGTGGAGCTCCTCCAGTTTGTGTTTGTCTTCCTATTTCATCCATTCATTTTTTCTTGTCTTTGTTTGATCTCTTTTTAGCTTTCTCCTCTTTGTTTGATTATTTTTCTTTCCTTTGCATCTTCCTCTTCATCTTTTTTTGTGCTTTCATGTACTAAAACCAAGTTTTTTCCTCTCTAAACTTAAAAGCTCTTATGTTTCATTCTTTTTCATCTTCTGATCTTCATGCTTACTCTTTCATTTTCTTCCCAATATCTTCTTTTTTGTATTTCTTCTTCATCTTTCATCATCATCCCGTTTTCCCCCTGTGACCATCATGTTCACTTTGGTCCCCCCCCCCCCCTTGTTTGTATATATATGTTTTACTTTTGCCTTTGTTATTTTTTGTAGCTTTTTCTTCTTCACCTTCTTTGCTTCTTCTGGTTTCGTTTTTTTAGGAAATAAAACAAATTTTTAACAAATAAAAGGTTTAGAAGGACTTAAGCAGTCATGTTAAAAACGTTCGATCTCAGTATGTGATCTATCTTACTATAGCCACAAAACCATGAGAAGATTGTCTTTTTCTTCCAATCTCTGTAGTATTCTTCTCTGTCCTTCGTCACTACATTCATGAATCCTCTCTCTGTTCTTCCTGTTGTCCTCGTGCGTGTCACTTCCAACAAAACAGAAAATAGAAATAAATCAAATCTAACTTTCTAAAGCTCTGTTTGTTATGTGTAATTTTCAGACCTTTTACATTATTGCAGCCATAACAATGTAAAAGTAGCATTAAAAATTAAACTTTTTTTACGTTAAATATTAATAGCGTTCCTATTCATGCATGTACATGTGTAGTTGTCATTTTGCAGGAGCATAGATTTGTTTGCATATTCAGGACTGAACCAGCATGTTACATTTTAAAGTTTAAAGTCATGTTTGAATGTACAACCAGAAATACACTTTTTCTCCATAGCGGCTTCCTTTTTTATTAATAAATAATATCATTAGAGCTATTGTTGTATTTTCGTATTGATTTATATGTTGCATTGTTTGTTTTCCTGACATTTTCCTTTCCTTTACATTTGTCTCTGCAGTACCCAGCGCTCCTCCACAAAACATCACCTTAGAGGTCGTCCTGTCCAGGGTGAGTTTAAATACCCATATTTTTATTCCCTCTTCTCTCTGCTCACATCCATACACTGCAACAACATCCACATCATAATCTGCTCCATTCGCGGTGGTATTACCAGTAAAATCCAACGTTATCCCCTTGAACAGAAAGACTCTTTCACCTTTTACGATCTGAGCTTACAGACTTTAACATCACTGCCTGACTTTCCAGGTTCTGTCTCCCTTGAAGTGACTGATGGCTGCTTATTCTGACCCACATCTAAACAGTGACACAGCCATCAGTCAGCAGTCGCTCTCTAGTGATCTGGCCTCATTTTACTGATTGATGGGATCCTAGAATGTGCATAAATAAATGTCTTTCTGCATTTTTCCCAACTCATTTATGTTTCCTCTGTTGACTGTCCAAGCTGCTCATGTGATTTATGTGTTGAAAAATATTTACATGCTCTAATTCACACAAAGTCAATACAGAAATCGACATTTTATGTCACAAAAAATGAGTGACACCCCCTCTGTGCCCACCAACAGATCAGACAGCCGGTTCAAGGGTTGTAGCCATGAAGTGAAGGAGCTTTTCTAACTTCTTTAACCCTGTGAGACCTACAGTGCTGTGCAAAAGTCTTGAATCAGCCTTCATTTCTTGATATTTTTCTAGGAAGATAGTAAATAGCTGCAGTGATATACTGAAATGTGTGCAAATGTAAATGGCAATATAGTGCACTGCTCAAATAAATGAAGTAACAGTGATCAGAGTTTGGTATTAAGCCAGTAAAACTTGTGAGATATTGATCTGGTCAGTTAAGTAACAGAAGGGGTTGTTAATCAGTATCAACTGCTTTCATTTGAATGAAATTAACAATACATGCAGTACAGGAACAACAATAAGAAGCTATGCATTGTTTTGGCTAGGGTCAGTGCCACTATTGTTACCAGGTGATACATGAACCCTACAGAGATCACACAGGTAGTCCAACTCCTCTAGGATGGTACACCAATACATGTAATTGCCAGAAGGTTTGCCACAATAACACAAAGAAAACAGAGAAAACCCCAACAAACATACTCCCTTATGAGCAAGCGCTTTGGTGACAGTGGGAAGGAAAAACTCCCTTTTAACAGGAAGGAACCTCGAAAAGCACCAAGCTGAGGGAGGTGCAACCATTTGCCGTAAATTAATATTTAAGGCTAAAAGTAATTTCTAATATTTGTGTGTTGCAATTTGCAAGATCAAAAGTCTTATATCAATTTGGTCAATCTCAAATTCAAGATTATCCTCTTAGGTATGTCCAGACAGCTTCCAGGATGGCTGCTCTGTAGGTTCACTAAAGACCTCAAACCTGGACAGATAGTAAACATCAACTTTGGTTTCAAGCTGGATGCATTTCATGTTGATGATTCATTTTGATGATGAGCAGCTACAGCCAGCAGTTTTGAATGGAAGCATCAAGAGTTTTCAAAACCAAAGGCAGTTCTACTGCCGTTTCTACTGACTTCTAATCTTAAGTCCAGCAGTGTCTTAGGAAAGAACAGTCAGAGGAAACAATATGAACTATGGTATGTGCCAGTGTGCCATCCTGTGCTGCCTCAGGATACATTGAAAATGCATAGAAAGGCTGTTGTCTTGACTTTGTCTCAGGAGAAGCCCACAGTGTAGGGTTTTGAAGAGCTTTTATTTAAAAGTATACTTCTCAAATATAACAGAAAATGTGTCTGGTAGCAGACATTCGGGAAAAAAACCAAAATGTAGCAAGGATCATCCCTGTTTAAAGAAAATTAGTCAAAGGAAAAATAATTTGGAAAGCATGTTATTTTTAACACTAGTCACTGCCTCAATTCATATTGAGTGGTACTAAATATGAGTTTAAACGGAATTAATTCCTGAACTGCATAAAATCAGCAGGAGGTGGCTGGAATGGATGGTGGGTGTACAAAGTACTCAAGTTTTACACCAGCAGCTAGAGTTCACGGGCTGACTGGTGTCTGTGGTTTAATCATCAAAGCTTTGGTTGAAGCTTTGATTAAATTTAAATAAACGTCTTGAGTCAATGTGCACTTTTATTTATTAAAATACACTGCCAACCTTCTGAAACCATATTATATTATATTATATTATATTATATTATATTATATTATATTATATTATATTATATTATATTAATGGTTATCTAGTTTTGCTGTTACTTTGCTAGTAATGTTTGATCCAGTAGAACTGCCATTACCAACAGATTATCCATTAGCATTGGGTGTGTGATATGCTACCAACATGGCATACAGACCAGGTATTATCCAGTTTCAAAATATTACCATTTTACTGTCAGACTGTAAAAAACATTTTAAAAAATTATGTAAAGTTTAATTAATTGTTAATTTTTAATTTGTTACACTTAAGGTGTTGTGACAGTGTTTATAACAATATTATAATAATGTTTAAACAAACAGGATAAGCATTCATCTTTGGACTCAGTGTTGTACAGGAGGATATTTAAATCCCAATGTCTTTCTTAGATATTGGTATTCAAGTCTAAAACAGTATGAACTGGTGTCCCCGGTCAATAAACTTCCATGTTTCCCTGTTCTTGCCCCTCTGACTTCCTTTTTTTTTTTTTTTTGCCTGTCCCGTTTGGCTCTTTTGCCATCAGAATTGTTGTCTAAAGGCAAAGAAAGATGCCCAATGGATTTACTTTACCAAATTGACCATCCCAGCCTTGCCGTAATGGTCCATTTGATTCACCTTTTATTGTTTATTTTATTTTCACTTGCTGAATACGGGACAGACTTGACTGGGGGAAAGAAGGGGAGAAAGAAAGAGGGAAAGAGAAACAGCTGAGAAGAGGGACGGGGGAAAAGGGCAAAAGACAAAAACCAACAGAACGGGCAGAAAAAAATAATAATAATAAAAAAAAATGCATATATCAATCACCTGGATCACCTGCTGAGAAAGAAAAAAGAAAACAAGCAGAAGAGAACAAGAGTAATAGAATAAACAACATCACAATGATATATGGGAATATGACAGTAAATACTAAATATTAAACATTATTGTGCAGCACATAAGATCAACAGAACACAGTGTGCTTTGAGGTAGGCGCCCGTGAGCTCTGCCGGCAGCCAGCCGTGCCTGAGTGACCGAGCCCCAGGCCGAGAGGCTGGGGGCACCCCACCTCCGAAGTGGCCCGAGCGAGCCCCAGGCTCCAGGCCCCGATAAGCGGCCGTCAAGGAGTGAGCCGGTGTGTACCTGGACACCCATCCCTGGACACAAAGAACCACCAACGCACCGATGTCTGAGGGAGTCCGCCACCGGCAGGGGAAGTGGTGGTAGGGGGAGATAGGCCTCCAAACCTTGGAGGGCCTGAGATGTCCCCAGAGAGGTGGCGTCTGATACCCAACCTGACATATAGACACAGACATACAGGCACACACAGACACAAACATCCATTCCCACCCTCATGCTCTCATATGCACTTACTCCACACTCAACCAACGTGGAGACAAACATAAAGAGAAGCTGTACACACGATCACACTCCCCAAGCGTACTCTACAAACCGGGTCTAGGTACCCTTGCCCCTGGAGGGGGGAACTGCACCCAGACCCAGGTGGTGTAACCCTTTTCCCTGCGGTGGGGGGAGGCAGACCGCCCCGACTCCGCAGCAGCAGGGAGGCCCCACACTCCAGACCGCAGTCGAACGGCCAACTCCTCCTCCTAGCCCCCCCGCTCCAGCAGGCCGGAGAGAATGGGCTTAATGCCCCTCTGACTTCCTGCTGCAGACTTTGCACCTTTTTAAAAGATTGCAGTCTTCTTTCATTGTCCTGTGTGATGGCACTAACACAACAAAGTATATTTTTGAGTATGTTTGTGAAAATGTTTGGCAGTAACACTGTTTCTAAATTATCCCCAAGATCTTTTATCAGTTGTGGTTTTATATTAGACAATACAATCATGATATTTAACAATACATAGAGATACATCTATGACTTGGAAGTAGTGGCAAATAATATTATCTGACAAGTTTGCTCAAAACCATAGAATCAACAGCTTAACAACGCTGCAGGTACAACCACTGTAAAATGTGATAATAAAATATTATTTTGCTATAACACCAAAATCCCCAATGACCCAAATGTGTTTTGAAGAGATGATGATAAGCTGAGAAGAAACTTCTGATGCAAAAATCCATTCCAAAGTTTGGTTTAAGTTCAGCCCGGCACACTGAGGTAAACCAAATCAATATCGAAGATAAAGTCAGATTAGTGCAAAGTTGTTGCTTCCCCAGCAGCCAAAGGCACAACAGCTTGGTTACAGCCACAGGATCCATTTAAGTAGTCCTGTGAAGGTTTTCACAGTTTCTCCTGCCTCTTCTCTGTTTTTAATACCTTGGTCGGGTATTTGAATATAGAGAAGTGGTGGAGATGTAAGTTTGAATAAACTTACCACCTTCTTTCACTCTGTTTCATCAGATGTTTGTGTGATCAGGTTATTTCATGTTACTCAGAAAGCAGCAGTGGAAAAGAAAATCATGAATGTTTCCGTTGGCTGTGTGAGCGACTTATAATTTATGTCCATACAAATGGAAGTTCAGACAGTCTGTGGAGAGTTGACCTCATTTAGTTTCTGTCCGCTTATTTTTCTGCATGTGATTGATATTTATCTGACGATTGGCTCTTAGGTCAAGGCTGATTGATTGGCGATGTCAGAGGTGTTTGATGGCTGAAAGCCTTAGGATACATGTATAACAAAGAGCAATATGGGTGTCTGTTGTTGAAAGATGAATGCCAAACATACTGGAGCTGCAGGTGGCGCTGCCTCCACACCCTGACCTCAACTTGCACTTAGACAAAGAGAAGAACAAAAAACATTTTACATAGGGGCAAGATAATTAGAGATTACTGTTACTGTTATTGGTTGTTCTAACAGTATCAGTGGAAGCAGTAGTGGTACTGAAGAGAAAAGAAAAGTCACATTTCAAGTAAGATTCTCGGGGTTAGTTGAAAATGTTTTTGCTACCAAATGTTGACTTTCTGGTAAACATTACAAATTTCAGACACATCAAAGGCAATCAAAAAGATCTGCTCAAGCTGATTGTCCTCTAAACAGATGTTCTCCATGCAGCAGACATTATGAATTCGGTGAAAGTTGTGTAAGATGATCATAAGTCAGTACCACCACTGAGGACATCAAATTTATATTGTCAACATAGCAAAGTGTGTATCTTCAGGCCCCCCAATATTCTTTCAACGTCAGATTTTTCTTCTTTTTTTCAGCGTGATGAGATGAGAGAAAGCATCAGTGCACAGTTTGTTTCTGTAGATTTCAGCACTTTCTCAGTTTGTCATCCTTCATGATACTGAGATCAGGGTTGTGGCCAAACTCTGAAACTTTGAAAGGAAACTCAGTGAAGTGACTGCAGTATCTGTATGGTAGCTTTTATAAAAGCTGTTTGATTTCTCTAGATAACAACACGGCGCGTCAATGCTACCTTTATCAAGGATCAAAGATTTCTTTATCTATCACATTTTTTACATTTAGCAGTGATCATGTAACCATCAAGCAAACTTATATAAACAGACAATATATTAAAAAACCCCACTGAGATTTAAAAGTCTGGAATAAAATAACAACATCAAAAATAATGCAAGTTATTTAAAAGATCAGTTAGTTTATACCAAACACATTTAAAATATTTGAATAAATAAACCTTTATTTTCTAAACATTATAGCTTCATGATTGCTACATACTTTGACAACACACCCTGTTAGCCGAGTGTGTATATTAGCATTTTTATAGAAGGAAAGGAAACAGGTTGTTTGAATTGCAGCACACACTATGTGATTGTTCATGAAAATAACTGCTTTTAAAAGAATAATTTGAATGTGTCGTCTTCTTTTTTCTGGTAATTTTCCATATTAGCAATTTAGCATGTGCTAAAATAAAAACAATCCATTACTGGAGTGTAATAGGGGAGCTTTGTACTGGTGTGCTGCTGCACAGGTGATGTTGAGTCTGTAGTTTATATGGGTGGTGTGGGTCAAAAAATGTCCATGTGATTCCCAGGATCATAGGTCTCCCAGGAGAAAGCTGGATTGCAACAAGATGATTGCAGCTTCACCTGTCAGTGGTTTTAATACAGCTGATTGGTGTATTTTGCAGTGGACTTTTTAATGCAATCAGCCAACTCACACTCACTATGGGAATGTACAGCGCTTATACTGGCTTTGACCTCATTACTCCCAACATCAGAACACTATGCTCAGCACAGCACAACACTGCAGGGAGTGGGGAGTGACAGCAGTAATTTGCATGATTGCATTAGATGTTTGCTGAAGTGACAGTATCATATGTAGATGAAGAACCTGCTCAAGTCGACTGCCTGAACTGGTTTGCAGGCTTTGCTTTATTCCGTAGGCTGCCTTCCCAAATCATTTTCACAGGAGGCTCAAAGATGTGAAAGTTGAAGTATAGCAGTGACTTAAAAGGAGTTTTTCTGCTTATTCTCATTTTCTGTCACACATATACTGCCTCACTAGGGATGTTCATTTTAGGCATGGCCAAAGTTTCAAAGAATGAGGTCAGTGGAAGTGCAAATAAACCCGATGAGCCAGAAGATTCCGTTACAGACAGTTTTTTTCTATTATTTTCTCCCCATGATGTCACAGAGAACATATATCCTTATATGGTCATCTCAAACAAAAAGTCCCACCCACCTGCAGTTCATATGTCTTCTCAAAGAGGAGATGCCAGCCTGAAGAAAGCTGGCCAAAAGAGCGAGAGAAGTCCAAATAATCTTATCTTAAACAGTGAATGACACAAAGATGCTCACGCTAGAAGAGGTGAAGGTTAAAAAATTAAACTGGAGCAGAAAAGATCCACTTCAGATCAAAGACATGTGAGCTTTAATGATTCTGATGCAACAAAAACATGTTAACTACTCTAAGCTGAATTTGGTTGATCATAAATAAGCATCGACACAGAAATGTGTTTCATAGTGAAATATTTAAAACTAAATACAAATTATAAACTTCTGCAGTGACCAAATCACTCCTTAATTGTGTGTCTCACAAACATACACACACAAACAGCTATCCAGAGTGTGTCTGTGTGTATGTGAGTCCTGCCTCAGTCAGTTTCTCTGTAGCGTGTTGCTGAAGGAAAAAAATGTGAATCTTTCCGATCTTGTCAAGTTTCTGCTGTCAAACCAACTTTTCAGACAAATCTGACATTTCCTCCAGTCAGTGGAGCGTTACTGCGAGTGTGTGTGAGTGTGTGTTGTTGAATGCTTGGCTGAACACACAGCACAGAGTTTACAGTATGTCAGGCTGTGGGGCTTTTACCCAGAATTCTCTGGAGAGTCCATCTAGGGTCACTCTGTGTATATGTATGGCTGTCAGACTGAGGATCAGGAGTGGATTTTGGTCAGAATCAGCTCATACTACAAACTTTTAGCTCTGTTGGTTCACAATTTCGTCAAAAAAGGTTCCTGCTGAAGCAGTTTAACCTCCTAGTGAGTCTCCACAGGAATGTTAGTCTGGAGACTTTAGAGACTCGTCTAAATATTAATTAAAGGAAATAGCAGTGAGGAGTCCAACTGAGCTCAATACAAGATGTTAATTTAACTTTTTAGGGGATAAAATTGGGTTTTTCAGAGTTCTTTATGAAATTTCACTTCTTAATTTTGACAGTTTGTCATGATTCGGCTGTGTGGCAGGCAGGAATTTGACCCAAACGCAAACTAAACTAAATGTAAATAAGGAACAAAATACAAAACACACGGAAACTAAGGATACTGGGCCAACATGGCCCAGGACCATGACACAGTTGACAAAACAAGAAAGTTAACATCCTCGTTAGGGAGTTGCCTAAGGCCTCTCAGTCTCCCTCCACATGTATTCTTGTATAAATATTTTAACTCTGTCGTATTTCCACAAGAACCTGGAAATAATCAGTAAAAATCTTAAGATTCGGGAACATTTAAAAACAAAAGAAGCTGTCATGTACAGTCAACGAGAAATATTTACTGTATTTAAACTGAGCCAAATCAATGGCCGTGATAACCTTTACATCTTTGTACTAAAGGACAGATTTATATCTTTGTATTAATGCTTCAGGTGATACTTGATTGACTCATCAGAGACCTGTTCTACTAAATCAGCCTGCAGCTATAACTGTGTTAATGTTAGAAATATGAAATGTGATCAAAAACTTCTGAGAATAAGCTAAAAATCCAAACCTTTCTCACATTAAAATATGGCTGATATCTCATTCATGATCATTTCCCCATTACATCTGCTGCTTTTAAATTTCTCACTGGAAGTTCTCTTACTTCCTTTGTCCCTGTGCCTCTATGATCGGTGCTGGGTCTCCTCCAGTGATCCTTCAGCTTAATTTTCAATTTTCAAGAAGTGGACAAAGTTGCAGGGAATCAAACATAGAAAGGGTACCAGGTGGTAAGCAAAGATTGCGACGCACTGCTTTCAGGTTTAGAAACTGTGGACTCCTCAACTGAGAACTGCTAAAAAACTGCTTGGTCTTGCGGCTGGGTCACACATTGTGTAAATAGCACTGCAACCTCCTTACGACTAGGAAAGATTTGGAGACTGATTGCAAAAAGCTGCAAGGGAGGCCCGTTGTGTCCGAACAGCTTTGCATATAATTAGTGTGTAATTTCTAACCAAAGGCAGATTGCGAACACGTTTCACTCAGTCTGCGTCAGTCTACTGATGAATGACTTGACTCAGCTGTTTGCCTTCTGAGTATATTCGTACATAGAAGCAAGGTGTTATTTTGCAGTTAAATTGCCACCTTTCAGCAACTACATGACTCTTCTTCTTTCTAGAGGAATTTCTGCTTCAGATATGTGAGGTTCTGTCTAGAATATAAATACTTAATATGGCAAGTACTCTGTGTATGGAGAAGACTTGCAACAGATGGAAGCAGATTTGTAATTTTTATAGATTTATCAGATTGTACATGAATGCCAGTACATAATGCAATAAAACTGACTTGACAATAGTAACTCACTGCAAGTGGTTGCAGTCTTATTTTTGTCATACCATGATCCCCAACAGCTGGTTTTGCTAGTGAGACTGTGGCATTAGCAAGAGACCCAGCACTGAATTACTACTGGATATCCTAACCAAGAAATCCCAGTTGATTCTATCTCATAAGTTTGTGGTTATGGTGAAAGTTGTGAACATATGAGTTAAGTAGTTGAAAAAAGAATTCAAGGGAGCAACCTATCAGCTCCCCGTGGTCTGGACATGTCTGAGAAAATGACCTTGAAGGATTGACTGTCCACATTAGAGTAAGGCTTGTTTGTTTCATGTGCCTGAAACTCACACCTCAAATGTCTGATTAAGTTCAATTCTGATATCAGAAGCAAAAGTGTCAGAAGTTTAATAGTTATTCCTAACAAAAGAGTCCTTTTTATAGCAAATAATGGCTTAACTGAAATTTCTAAAGCAGACAGACAAAAGAATCAGAAGATCAAGCTTTGCTCTCTGGGAAAGAGAAAAAGCACGTTCGCCACAGATACAGATTTTAATAAATAGAGAAAAATTCACAAAGACTTCATTCAGCTTGTATTCTAGAATTGTAGTTCAGAAATGCCAGCAGACCACAAGTGGATGATGGAAAAAAGCTTTTCTTGTCTAAGTGACCAAGATCCTTACATTCTTACTTTTTGGTGGTAACAAAAGTAAGAATGTAAGCAGATGGATACAAGAGAGAGAATCATACTCATTCTAGTAAATCCCTGAACATTTTACTTTTCTATTTAAGTTCTTAACTGTGCCATCCATGAATGGCAGCATAGTGGTGGAATAATTGGCACCAAAACCTCATAGAAAAAAGTTCCTGCGTTCATATCCGCTGGCTGGTTGGGGCCTTTCTGCAGGTTCTCCTAGTATCTGCAGCACTTGGTCCTGCTGCTTACTCCCACAGTCCAAAGATGATTGGAGTTGATTGGTTAATCCATATAGAGCGGTTTTATGTGGAGTGGCTCTATGTGTGAATGTGAACAGTCTTGTGTTAGCCCTGTGATATTCTGATAAAATGTCTATTGTGTACCTCTGCTATTGTGCTATGGCAGCTAGGATAGGCGCCAGCACCCCAACCTCCACCTTCATCCCCCCACAACGGTGGCCCTAGCTGGAACTAAGTTAGCAGCAGCACATGTAGCATGAAAAGACTGAAACCCACACAGTTGTTATTACATTAATACCCTGAGATTAGGTTTCAGTTAGATGTCTGTGATTGGTTTATCTGAAAAAATTGATTATTATTTCAATGAAGTTCCCCCCCAAAGACAGCTATTGTACCAATATGTCACTGAAGAAAACAATGCCTTCTGTGTTTTCATGCAATCCCAGACTCTTTAGATCATCCCTCTGCTGGGATCACACCATCTGTTGTAGTTGTCTTTGTTTCAAAAGATACTTCTTTATGAGTCAGATGGCTCCCTGATGACACTGCGTGATAGAAGAGACAGTGACAACAGTGCTTAAAGCTTTTGCACAGTTCTCTATATATTATGAATGGCAGAGCCTCCTCGTGGTGTCTCTATTTCTGTTTTTTTAACCTTTCTTTTAGTCAACTTTAGCAACGTTTGGCCCTTGTCAGAGCAGCTGGGTTTCAGGCACTGTCACGGCTGGCGGAGGGAGCCGTGTGGTGTGGAGGAAAAGGAGGACCCAAGATGCAGCAAACTGATGATACGAGTGATGTTTTATTTACAAAGGTGGTGGTGACAAAAACAGGCAACGAGGTATGAGTACTTTACAAACGGAAACCTAAACTGGGAGAAACTAAGTGACAAACCTGAGACCATACAAAAGGGGTGCGGGGCAGAGAGACGCAGAGACAGGAACACCATAGAACGCAGAGGTAGACGGATGAATGCAGACGAGCCGACAACAGGCAGGAGAACACACAGGGCTTAAATACACACCAGTAATCAGGGGATGAGGGACAGGAGGGCAACACAGCTGGGAGAAATCAGAACTGACGGGACAGGGGAAATGTAAACTGAACACACTCACATCAGACAGAGACCTTCACAATAAAACAGGAAACTCAGACACGGGGAACCAAACAAGACACAGATCTAAACAGACAGCTTCACGAACAGATGGGGTGACACCATAGACAGACAGATACAGATGCAGACTCAGAGGCAGACCGAATATAACACAGAACTAAAACAATCATCATCATCATCATCTGGAAAATGATAACAAACTAAAAGCGCTGGGTCACCGACCCAGGACCATGACAGGCACAATTCAAAATTGCTTTTAAACCTTAAATCTGGAGGTCTGTAATGGAAAATCACAGCAGTTCCTTTTTTGGCCGTAACAAGTATAAAAGTTCTCCTTCAAACTGAAATACAAAAGACCATGTAGAACGACTCAGTTAATTAAAATAATTTACATATCAGACCTCGTCTCAAACTTAGCTCTTGACTGTTGTTGCCAGGGGAAAATATCCTTCGGGGCCTTCGATGCAGCGGTTTAATTGAATTTTGTTTTTGACATCGTGACATCATACAGTTTGGAGTTATTTCAGGAACGTTTTGATGTGTGAAGTACTGCTGACCGTGACCTTTTCTTTACAAAGAAGCTCCGATTTTAAAACTTTCCACCATTTTGAATTTAGACACACACTGACTTAAATTCATTTCCTGGTGACAAAACTCAACCCTCACCCTACCCGTACACTAGATCCTCACTATTAAATGCAGATATCACTCATTGTCAGTGTTGGGTAAGTTACTTTAAAATAGTAACTTAGTTACATTACTAGTTACTTCTCTCAAAAGTAACTCAGTTACTTCAAGTTACTCGTTACTTTCAAAGTAACTAGTTACTAGGGAAAGTAACTTTGGTTTTACTCAGAATTCTCTTGTTAGTGTGTTGCTTCCATAACTTTGCCAGTCTTCTAGCTTGCTTACTTGCCACAAGTGCACTGTGCCACCTACCAATAGAAAGGAAAAGATAATGTGCATATTTCCACGAGAGAGGTTTACAGCTGTGGCTCCAGCAAACATCAGCTGATATTAGAAATTAATATTAAATAAATTCTAACAATAGCTGATCAAGCTTAAACGCGCTACTGTTGTTTAGCGCGACATCGGTTGGTTTCCTCTTTCGGAGCAAAGTGAGCGATAAACAAACAAGAGAGAAAAGCCGATCAGCTGATCATTGATCAGTTTTCATGATTGAAGCAGAAACGGGAGAGGGAGGGGGAGAGGATGAAAGAAGAAGAGGCAGCTGTGCAGCGTAAAGACACAGAATAACTCCAGCTTTGTGCCTTTTCCATTGTAGCTGAATTACGGGACAAACTGTTCCTTTTCACCTCAATAAGAAACGCGTAATATTTTCTCTGAATACCAGACCGGACGGTTGGCAACTCTAATAACTTATGAACAAAATAAAGTTCAACATCATTAACTTCATAGCACCCACCCAGCTCTATAGAAACTCCGTCATGCTAGCTAGCATGCAGTACGGAAAAAGTCAGAATAACGAAAATAAACTCCACCTAAACTTGGTTTATATCTGACCCAGATAGACTGCAGGTCATAACTTCTTACCTGAAGTTCAGTTCACACTTGGACCGGCGGCCGCCTCGGGTCTCTTTTCCTTCTGCATCCCTTTTCCTTCATCCACCTGCTGGCCTCCACCACTTGCTAATGTTATTGAATCTGTGGAAGCTCCGCGATAGCCACCACACGAAGTAACGAGTAACGACCCTATCTAAATCCCAGTAACGACTAACGCGTTCCTGATTTTGTCATAATAACTAGTTACCGTGCTCGTTACCACAATAATAACGTAGTTACTATAACGCATTACTTAATAACGTGTTAGTCCCAACACTGCTCATTGTGTCAACAGAAATATGTCCCCACAGCTTCTGTACAAATACAATCTCACACACATTTTTTCCCCATTGCCATTGTATTATATTTAAGTTTTATTCACAAAGACAACTTTAATCAATCATCCAGAAGGTAAAAAGACAAATTTTAGTTATGGTTTTATTGATTTATTGAAAAACCTTTATCTGATCATTTACTTGTTTAGCTTTGATTCTTTCTTCCAGTCACAAGCTGCTGTTAACTGTACGTTAGAAAAAAGTACTAACAGCACTAACAGCAGGCAGTTGAACAATTTAACATATATTCATGTTTTTCTTTGGTGGACACAAAGACAAGTAGGACTGTAGATCTTTAATTTCACATCATTAATTTAGAAGTGTTCTGTAGCACATTTTAAATAACCTCAGTTGGCCAAAGTGCTCTACAGCTACAAAATGTCAATTATACATAAGAGTCACTAAATCAACAGTAAATATACACTTAAAAGTCAGTCATGAAATAGAACAAAGCATTTGCATAATAAAAGCCTAAAAACTGACGGATATAATTATGCAGTCTTGTTGTGTTTAAACTAGTGGATCTGTGTTACAATGTAGTTATTAATGAGCCACCATGACCAAAAGTCCTGCATTGATTGAACTAATCTGATCAACATTCATCACCAGGTTGGGTTTTGCTCATTAGGAATCCTCCTCACCTCGTAGGACAGTTGTGATGAATAACAAAACAATAAACTGGATTCAGGTTACATAATTGAAGACATGAAACTATGAGGACACAGGACCCTCCCTGGTCCAATCAGAGTGGGACTGTTTAGCAGTCTGATATTATCCTGATGCAGAGCTTCAGGAGATGTTACAATGATGGTGATTTGGAGGGAAGGATAAGAGATAAGATAGAACTTTATTAATCCCTCGGGTGGGTTCCTCTGGGAAATTCGATGCACAGAACCTGATGAATGACAGCAAACTGATAATTATGCTTTTCGCTTTGTTTCTGAGGGTCTAATCATCCTGTTACCACGATGACTCCACACAAAACTCAACGATTGGAGATGAGTAACAACACCGGCGAGTGTCAGGCAGTGGGTGTCTGGGAACACCTGGTATAAAGAATCAGGCTGGATGAACAATTTCTTATAATGTGTATGATGGTTTCCACTCACTCCAAATACATGCTTGTTAGGTTGTTTGGTGATTCTGCATCGACTGTGTGAATGCGATTGTGTATGATTGTCTCTGTCACTCTGTGTCACCTGCCCTGTGAGAGACTGTGTCCAGTTCAGTGGGAAATCCTCCCGCGTCCTGCTCCCAGATAAAGAAAACTTACAAATGAATAAAACTAAATAGGCTTTTAAATAATCTTTACCAGTGAAAAACAGAGGGACAGTACCTGTTTTATATGAATATCCTCTTCACAGATAAGTTTACATCTATAGAAAATGTAAGTACATATAATCCTCGCTCTAAACTCAATTCCACACACTTTTTTTTACTCTTGGATCTGTGTGATATCATAGGGAGGGGATATGGTCACATTTCATGTTAGGAAGAAAAACGCCCTGTCCACAAAACAAAACTCTTTTTCATGAGGGACAGCCAACAAGCAGAAAGTTAGCTTTAAAGAAGGAGCCGCTTTAAGAGCTTGTTTCATACAGGATGAATTGTGGGCCTGCGCAGACGCCCAGTATTAGATAAATGAGATTTTTTAAACTGTGAATCACGCAGAGCTACTCTAGCAGAGCCCAACAGGATAAACAGGATAGGTCCTTTCTATTAATATTCTCTATATGCAAGTGACCAACTCCTCATACATACACACATATATCAAGTGTATTTTTGGTATAAACCCTAACAGCTGTTAGTTTTCAGAACACACACACAGAACAGTGCAGCATGGCATTGCATGTTTTGTTGCCGACCAAATAGAGACATTTTGCCCTCCGTGTGATTGCTCTTTTTACCCAGAGGGCATTTAAACACATGCGTGCACACACACACCTACAGACACACACACTGGCACACAGTCAGTGTGATTGCAGCTCTCACCCAGAGGACATAAACAAACAATCACAGATTGAATTCAGGGAGTGTTTACCCACCTGGTCCTTTGTGTGTGTGTGTGTGTGTGTGTGTGTGTGTGTGTGTGTGTGTGTGTGTGTGTGTGTGTGTGTGTGTGTGTGTGTGTGTGTGTGGAGGTCACAGGGCGGATGAGCTATTCTGTATGCCGTGTTCACACTGCAGGTCAGCATATAGAAAGAGAGGAGAAGCCCACTGAATTAATTCCAGGTTCACTTGAACATTTTGTTGTTCTTCAAAGCTTTTTCATACATCGATCGCACAAATTGCTCAGCAGCACAAACAGTCGAAGTACAGCTCCAAATACAATAACACCAACTGTACCCATAAATTAAATGGACCATGTCCTGAATCAGCAGGACTGGAGTTTCTAAATACCTGCTCTGGTTTACAGAGCCAGAGAAGATACAGGAGGTTTGTAAGAGGAAGTGATCATCATCTAAAGTGAAAGAATCGAATACGGCATTAGTTTAGCCAGATGACGAAGCCAAGCTCAGCTATAATCCCAGAAGATCAGCTGATATCAACAGCAACAGATACTGCCAAGTATAAATGACTGCAGATGGAAATATTGGTCTTCTGTGAGCTGTAGTGGTCCTGACTGAACTACAATTTTAGCACTAGTTTGTTTTTTGCATCTCCTCATTCACCTCATTCACTGTCTGCCTCACTGACAGGATGTGGACAGACAAGGGATGATCAGTCATGTCATGGTTCTCAGCAGCCCAAAGCGAAGCTTTAAATGCTGCCAGCAAGGGGTCCACTGAGTGGTCGAGTTCATGAGGGCTTGAAATAGTTTGGATAGGAATTGGGACTTTGCCACTGTGAATCTCACCTGACTTTTCATCTTTCATCTTTCCATCAAGTTTGTTAACCACTTGTTCATTTCAGGCTTGTGGAGGGCTGAAGCCTGTCTCAGCAGTGAGAGACAGGGGACAGGTTGTCAGTCCATCTCAGGGCCAACACAGAGACACAGACAACAATTCCCTCTCACATTTACATCACACTTTTTAAACTCTTTACCCCTTGAAAGCTGACTAGGAGTAACCCTCAAGGCTTTTTTCTCAATCTAGTAGTTTCTGTCATATTTCATATTTTTCTAGAGCATGTGACTGGGTGCATGTCAGACATTAGTGAGGGTGGTCTCTGTCTAAGCAACTGCTTTTCTAAAAACCTGGAAACTATTTTAATGGTTGTCATCAAACAGTTGATGTATACTCAGGTGTCAAAACTCGGACAAAATGGACAAGATGTGCAAAATGTGTCTAACAAAATGTTAGATGGTGACCAGATGGAAGAATCTCTGATGGAAGAGGAACCAGATGGAAGAGTCTCAAAGCAAGAAGGTTCTGGTTGGTTGGAAATTGTATGTCTGAAGTGTGCATGTACTTCCTGACCTTGTGTGTTTCTTCCTACAGTCCAAAGGCATACTTGTTAGCTTAACAGATGATTCTAAATTGATGTGGGTGACAGTGTTTGGTTGTCAGTCTCTTTGTCTTGGCTCTATAATGGGCCAGTGTCCTCTTTAGAGTGCACCTCACATGTTTCCCTGTGTCAGGTGGGGCAGGCTCTTTGGGGGTCTTATGTTTCACAAGCAGTAAAGAAGATGGATAATATAGGACGCACTTGCATTAGTGTGATTTCATATAAACCTCTATTTCTTAAAAAAAAAAAAAACTTGATTAGCATAAAGTTTAAAAAGATGAGTACAGAGTGTTGAAACTTCCCTGCAAGGTCTCTAAATGGATGATGTAGATTAAAATATTTTGTTTTTAAAAAAAAAAACTTTTTCAGTTTATTCTCTTTGCAGTTCTGCTGGTTTTCTGTTACTCAAAATGTGTTGTGGTTATTGTGTTTCCTCTTTGGTGGTGATACTCATCCATCCACTTTCATTTTCATCCAAGTTGCCAGTGTAGCTGGACTCTCAGCAGCCCCAGTGTTAAGCAGAGTACTCCCTCGACTTGGATTGCCAGATGGGGCAGCTTGAATCAAGGGTTTGGCAGTAAATGGCGGTTTTCAGAATATCCTGCCTGGTGTGAAGAGTCCCAACCGGTTTTAAACACTTTCCTGGTTCATCAGGGAACTTAATAAGTTTTGAAGCCTGTGTTGCACATAGAAGAATTTACGTGAAGTACGAGACACCAGAGCAGGGTTGGCATGTCTTTGGTTATCTTCATTAAATTTCTACAAGATGTGTGCGCCCCCACTGTGATTATCAGGGCTGTCTGATTATTATCTGTATTATTATCAGCGTTATCTTCAGCTTTCTGCGGGCCTCCGTGTATTTTTCCTGGTGTCCTCTGAGGGAAAATTAAAAGAGACGGAAGCGCTCTGCCTGTTTGAAGGTGGTGAATGAGGCCGTGCCTTCGCTCACCCTGCTGCTTTACAATGTCATCTACCTCTGAATATAAAGCAGCTGCAGGAGGGATTTCTGTTCCCGACATTTTCTGCTCCAGACTAGGATAAAATAGAATGAAATCATCCAGTGTTTCAATACAGCTGGAGGCCAATTCACCTCTAAAGAAAATACTTCTGATATGAGCTTAATTGTTCCATGGATCCCATTTAGTTCATTCAGTGACATTTAAGCCATGAAGCTCAATAAATGAATGGACACAGCACACTTTAATTGAGAGACATGATTTCTACCAAATATATTCAATGTACATCTGACATTAATACATGAGATGGTTTGTATTTAAGACTTTCTTTAACTGCGCAAATATGTAAAGAAAGGCAGCAGAAAATCAGGAAACTGTGTTATGGAGGTTTATGGGTCTCAGTACTTAAAATGTATTTAATAATAAGGTTGACATGGTTGTACAATTGCTTGAGTATACACTGCTGGTTTGATTTGTGAGGCAGTTCTTTCTAATGATTATGATTTTTGACATTTTTTGTAACTTTACACACTGCTTCTATAAGACTTGAGTCTGTTAAATAATGAACACGTAGTAGAAAATTGCTGGAAAGTGCCACAAGATGGTAAGTCCTCTCTATACTCTACACACAACTGCACAAATATGTCAGCAGATACTGGTATTTATATTGCCAAACTCTTTACAGTTTAATAGAGTCTTAGTTTTATAGGATTTCATGAGATTTTGTCCTTTTTAGTGGGAGATATTTGTTACCCCAAGTGTAGGAGTTTAACTATATCTGGATCTTATTTATGAAAAGTGAGAAGGTGGAGCGTGAGATGAACTGGCAGTTTTATGCAGTATCCATAGTAATGCTGGTGTTATAGCGGGCTATTTTGGGGAAGAATGAGCTGAGCAAGAAGGTTTTTGATTCACCGGTCGTTGTACATTCGCTCACCTATAGTCATGCACTCTGGTTGGTGACAGAAAGAATAAAGTTGTGAATACAAATGGCGAGAATGAGTTTTCTCTCTCGGGAGGCTGAGGTCAGTCTTGGAAATACGCTACCTCCTTTGCATTGAAAAGAGCCAGACGAGGTGGCTGGTGCAACTGATCAAGCCTCCTGGGTGTCTATTCTTGGAGATTCTATGGCTATGAAAATTGGAAGCAGAGCACAGAGCAAATGTACGGCTTGCCACAAGGATTCTGTACGTATATGGTTCAAAATGCCTTGGCATCCCTTAGGAGTGCCTGGAAAACATGGCTGTGGCAAAGGATGTTTGATACATGCGTGTTTATTCTCCTACCACCTGGATGGATGGATGGATGGATGGCTGTTTTAGAGGCATGTTTTCAGCACATACATAATGAAGAATGGGAATATTCAGTCTAAAAGCACACTGATGACAGTGTGCATCGATAAAACAAGAAAACATGAACTACTGTTTCAAACTGACACATTTTGTTAGATGTCATGAGAACTGGGTGTCCGACTATGGCCGAGCAGTTGAGAAGTGAGACTGGGGTTGTGCCTGTCTTTTTTCACCTTTGTGCTCCATTAATTTATCATCAAGACTTTCATTTTTAAAGTTCGACTGTAGCTTTTAAAGGCAACTGAGGGAGAACAGAGGAAAGATTTCTTTTGTTCGAGATTGCCACGATTTACTAGAACTTAGGTCACTCTGGTGACACACTGATGGAGATCCAGCTAGTGTGAATGAGACACAAGTGCAAGTTGTCAAAACGATATTTCCATGCAGCCAAAAGCAGTGCAGATGTTCATGAGATAATAATACTGAACATGAGGGAGTGTTTTAGATTTTTACAGGCACAGTCAAGGAACATTATGATGTGCCTATTTAATAGCTTCAAAGTTTTGGATACAGAAATTCTATCCATATGTTTTCTTTTCAGACGATGTGTCCATGTCAGTTCAGACAGTGTCTGCCATTGGTTGGTGAGCAAAACTGCAAAACTGTGTTCAGGTTCACTGCAGTGTCACTGGTGTCGTACCACATGTGAGTTCATCTGTCCACCCGAGTGACTGTGAAATCTGACCTTGGTTCCTTAGATTGTGCATTTGGATGAGCCTTAGTACCTTCAGTAGGACTTGATTGCATTTAAAGTTACGTTGAAAGTGGTATATTTAGTGAAAGAGCCTAAAATGAACAAAAGGAGCTGTTAAGGAGGAAGAGGAGCACTGCTCTCCAGATGGAGAGTCGGTATGCTAGCAGTATTGTCCTCCTTCACGGTTTCCCTCTTTTTGTTCCCATGGGAGTTGTTGCAACATGAATTTAACTTCTGAACTGTTTCCATGGAGACCTCACATCCAACTGTGTCCTGTCAAAGTGGCTAATTAGTTAATGAAGCACGTGGCGATGCCCGACCAGAGAGAGTGAGAGAGAGCGAGAAAGAGTGTGTATGGAGGAATCTGGCCGACTCTCACATATATTCAGTTTGTCCCTATCCCCAGCCCCCTCCATCCTTCTGCCTCTCCTCTCTTCCCCCTCCTCCCTCTCTTTCCTCTCATAATCAGTTCTGCTGTAATCAATTAGCTGGATGAGGAGCAGCAGAGGGAACAGGTGCAGCTAAATGTTAATGAATTCCTCTGCGGCCATCCTCACAGTAACACTGGCTGAATATTTAAACTGCTTGTTGGCCCAATGACTTCACCGCAGCTGAAGCAGGGATCCACACACCATTGCTCTGTGTCTTTTTAAATATGTGTTAATACGGCAACATGTGAATGTGTGTTCACATGTTGGCATATGACAATCCATTTAGTTACCTTTTTTTTTTAAAGGGTGACAACAAAAGATGTTGGTTCTAGATTGGCTGAATAACGAACCAAAGACCCAAATACACAACACTATGAGAACTATTCAAAACTTTAACTTCAAGGACTGGTGACACACATGTGTCTGGTCATTTTAGGTGAGTGGAAAGCAACACGCACAGTCTTTAAAAAAGACCAAAAGTACTTATACTGGAAACTGGAAAGAATAATTAACTGGTCAGATGCAACACTGAGGTAAAACTGATTAAGACTCCAATTTTTACAAAATGAATATAAACTCAAAACAGAGCATCCAGCATGTATTAAAAATGTCACATCACAAATCACATTTAATTCAATAATGTTTAAAAAGCACTTTGAGGTATGACTTCATGAACAACATGCACGAACCCTGTGCAGCACCACGGCCCAAGCCTGTTGGGTCCTAACGGAAAAGTTACATAACTCACTAAAGCTTCGCAGTGTTATTGAAGCACCTGGGCTCTGTAGTGTGGTCATCTAATCACATTATTTTATTGCCACCTAATTCAGCCAGTGTCTCAGTTAATACCCTTCTACACATCTAAATAAAAACTTCTCATATTAGGCATGCTATATCTACAATCTCTTTTGCAACACATGTCAGCCATTCACCAGAGTTTGTTGTTGTTGTACGACATCTGCAATGTAGTACACACCAAAGTGTAGGGATGTTTCCACTTCTTCATGAAGTTTCATGAAATTCAGCCAGGCACGTTTTGCATGATCAAGCTCATAATCAACAAATTCCAGTCTAACAATAAAGAGAAATAACATAAATACGTAACTAGAAGAAGATATAGTCTGGGGTTAGTACAGAATCTTTAGATTTCTAGATGTTTTAGACCCCTTAGTTTAAAGTTTTTCACTTTATTGTATGGTAGTTTTAATATTCAATGCATATAACTGAGGTTTGATCACATCTTGTATGCTTAATAAACTAAATGAACAAAGCAAAAACATGTTTTAATTTGGGATATTTTACATACGCATTTGTACTGAGGATAAATTATCTTTATAACTTTATACGCAGGCTAACCTTGCTAAACTACTAAGCAGTATATTTGCTGTGTCTGATCTCTACAGTAGGGGAATTTAATTAAAAGTCACATGACCTATAATTCTGACTGAGGGTAATGATGTCAAAAACAAGCCACGGGGGATTATTTTATCCAATACACATCATTTCCTCCTTCCGTTAAATTTCTAAATATCCTCCAGTTTATCAGTTTAAGTTGGGATTTCTGTTATTATCAGTTACACCCACATGTATCAGGTGAACGTCTGAAAGAGATTCATATGATGAGAGAAAAAAGCAACGGAGACACAGAGAGGATTTTTCTATTCTAATTCATTAATCTTCATTCATTAATGTTCAGCCCACCTGACACACACACACACACACATTTTGGGTCACACTGAGTATATCAGCAGGCTGGTTGATGGCAGCTGCCTCACAGAGCAGAGCACACTGGGGGCCAGGCAAACATCTGTTGTGTGTGAGCACGCGTGTGTGTGTCTGTTTATGTGTGTCAGAGGTGGGTTGTTAACATGCAAATAAAGCAATTAAAATTCATGCGACACACACCCAAACACACAGATACACACTCACACACGTGCAAATTGAAATAGAAACACAACAGAAGCCAGATGAGCTTCTCTGTTGATTGCTGATCAGATTTGCATGCAGACCGTTTTCACACTCTCCTGCGATGAACACCAATACTTCCAGAAATTATGCTGTATTTATGTGTTTGTGATATATTTTGACAGCATGCAGTTGAAGTTCCACCCTCGGGATTATTTAATATTTTATTTGCCCATACATACAGAATAGAAAACACTTTGTAATTCCCAAATCCATGGAGCATATCACAACCATGATATCAATGTAAAGATCATACTGTCACGTCAACCTTGGTATGCCTCTAGATAATTAATACTCCATGTGAGCTGGTGAGGGTTGAAGCTGAAAAAATGAGTCTTTAATGTTCTTTTTTTAATTCAGATTTTAAAAGTTAATTTGGACATGGACTATTAAACTGAAAGCCACATTATCGCTCTGATAATAGGTCTATAATTTTGGAACAAAATTTTATGTTGGTGGTTGGAAATGATTCTGAATTATTACCCAAAATTAAGAGATTTTAAATCTACATTAAATGACCCAAACTGCCCATAAAACCTGTAAATCAAACCACATAGAGACAAAAATACCACACCAGAAGCGAGCAAGAAAGACACAGAAAGTGCGATGTAAAAATAATTACAAACACATAATTTGGACTACACATTAACCCAAATCATTCAAAAAGAGTTGTAAAATGTCCAGAAACAGGTGAAAAAAGAGACAAACAGCAACTACCAATGAGCCCAACATGCTCACAAAGTGATGAATAGGGATTATAAAGAAATCTAAAAAGATACAGTGGGATGCAGGAGAATTTTAAAGAAACAGATAAAATACATACTACAAAATATATAACTATACTACCCAAATAACTGGAACAAATTCTGATGGGCCTTAGGATTCTAGATGCATTGCCAGGTTTTTGTAGCTCCATGGATTAGGGGAGTGGCTCACTTAGCATCAGTCACCAAAGCAATCAGTGTGTCTTGCGCTGTCTTGCCTCCTGCTCTTGTGGAGTTGTTTGGACTTGTTTGATTTATGTCATTTTCTTCTGTGTGATCTCCATATTTTGTCCTTCGAAATGAGTCAGGGTCATGACAATGGAAAACAACTGCAAAGGTGCACAAAGTTGCTTCAAAAAGACTCACAATGACCTCAGAGAAGTTCAAGACACAACAGAGAGACCCATAAAGAGAACCAATTAGATTCAGTTCAGTTTTATTTATAAAGCACCAAGGTGCTTTATATTGTAAGGTAAAGACCCTACGATAATAGAGAGAAACCATCAATGACCAGAAAAAAATCAAACGAATATTTTTGAATAAGTATTTGTCCACAGTGGGAAGAAAAAACTCTCTCTTTTAACAGGACGAAACCTTTGGTATAACCAGGGTTAGGACAACCACGCAAGACATTTGCAGGACAATAAGAATCGAAGTGAAACTGTATGAAGGACTATGAACTCTATGAACCTCATCACCAGTCAGATGATGTTTGGCACCTTTGTTTACTGTTTTCTATTTCTTTTTTCTAGAGCATCAAAGTATCCTGGCAGCCTCCTCCACGCAGTGCCCAGAATGGGATCATCACAGCTTACAAGATCAAATACAGGAAGACGGGCCGGCGTGGAGACCAGGAAGCCATTGAACCCAACAACTTCTGGTACCTGTTCACTGGTAAGTCTCTTCAAACTGGCATGTGATTTGATTTAGTCTGGAAAAGAGAAATGGTTAAAGATGTATCTGCTGTTGGCTTTATAAAACATCACTCAAGCAGGAGCATTTGTTGGGAAATTTAGCACAGAAGAAAGAGAAATATCTTGTTTTTTTTCATGCACACAGTACTTGTTAGTAGGATCAATTCAGTCTCATCAGGGGGCTGTTATCTCTCAGAGACTACAATATATCACCAGACTCATCCTTTTGTATTTGCCCTCATTTTCTCTCCCAAATAAATATTTTAAAGCTGCACTCTTTGTTCTTACAATGACTCTGTTTGTTTGGCCCAAACTACACAAAAACTGCTGTACAAATCTGCAAGACTGCAGCCAGACTGTGCTTTTATATATATATATATATATATATATATATATATATATGTATATATATATATATAAATAAAAGCACAGTACATATATATATATATATATATATATATATATATATATGTATATATATATATATGTATGTATATATATATGTATATATATATATATATATATATATATATATATATATATATATAAAAAAATAAATGTGTGTATATATATATATATATATATATATAAATGTGTGTGTGTATATATATATATATATATATATATATAAATGTGTGTGTGTATATATATATATATGTGTATATAATATAATATATATGGGGATTTAATGAAAGCACAGAAGATTGTTTTCACTGAACGTGATGGGAGTCTGACAGTCGGCATGCGTAAATCTTCAAATAGAGACAAAGAAGACGTAAATCCTAAAGATATGTGTGTGTGCTTTAATATGTCTGTGGAACTGTCAATTTATTTCTTTACTTTGGTGAAAAACAGCTGCAAGTCTGGGTCTGTGTGTGTGATTGTGTGTCTGCATTCAAACTGCCACCAGCTATTATTTCAATTTGAGGTTTGCAGGATTTGAATGAAACTGATCTTCCTTTTCATTATTTTCCACTGATGGTTATCTTCATCTGTCTGTCTGCATCAGAATTCATTGCCCAGTGACAGCTCTGCTTTTGTGTGTGTGCGTGTTTGGAATCTGATCCGCCTGCTGCAAGCCCGGCCGTCAGCAGTAATCACTCCTTTTTATTGTCTGATAATAAAAGACAAATTTAAATTAATAAAATTATTTCTTGAATAAAAAAAAAAAAAACTCAGCTTCTCAGAGGAGGTGAAAAGAACGGCACATTAAACAAACATACTTAACGCTAACATTAAAACTTAAATTTACTCCATTTATGTAATGACACGTATTACCTAAGCCCCAAATCCAACCATGCACTTTCTTAACTGCTTATCCCACATAGTGGAACAAGCAGTGGGAATTTCAAGGTAAAAAAAAATGTGTTTCCTTTTTTGAATGAGAATGATTAAATATTCTTCAGAGTACTGTCTTCTCAAATGTCTGCATAGTTGTGGTACGCATGACATGCTAGGTTTACTTGGCCATGTGTGTACTGGGCATCATTGTCACAGTTATTTAACACTTCTGAACTCTGCTCCTTAATAGACTGTAACACTCTGAGTGTTCTGATATCAGGCTAGATGGCTTAAGTAGTCCAATCATACAATCTGACAGCAGCACAGATTTAATCACTCTGGTTTCTGGTAGCTTTTATTTGTTGTACTTTTTTGTAGCCTTGCTCAATTCCTCCCCTCTGCGGCAGTAACGGTAACACCAGCTCCCACTTTAGTTAATTAGCGTGGGCTACAAAAATGAGAAGGTAAGGCTCCTTTTGAAGCTGAGAGACTCGGCAGACCCGGCTATTTAAGCTGCCAATCTCAAAACTCACACAGAGCGCAAGTGGAGTGCAACTCAAATGTTAGACAAGGCCTTAAATTGCCTGAAGCACTAGGAAATTGTTGGTCTTATGCAATCCAACACTGTCGGCCTAGGGTGGGTTACAGTGCCAAAAAGACGATCCAAAGGCTACCAGAAAGGAGAGGAAAGAGCTTGCTATCTTTATAGTAACTAAGGTGGATGGAGGGAAAGCGCACAATTATGGTGTGAGCCAACAACCTCACGGTAAATGGTCCACTTGGGAGTCCATCACTAACAGGACCATTACTGACACTGATATTTGGAAGATCTCCCAAGCAAGTCTACAACCTGGCCAGTCTGCCAGTAGCAACACTCGACACTGGAAAGAGCAGAACTAGCTGGTTAGCAGCAACTGAATTTTAAAAATAAGGGTGAGGGCACTGTCCAGTCGTAAATTGAAATGTTGGCTCAAATGAATGAAAAAGCTCTCGAATCATAAAATAAACTTGGGTAGTGGCCAGTTAAGCTAGAAAGCCTATATAAGACTTAAGGTCTGTCAGAGAGGTCCATTAGAAATGTTGTGGAAAAAGGCACCAAGACCACAAGTGCAGTGCAGAGGAGCCTTTCAGCATTTTGAATTAGCGTAGGTGAAGACTAGTACACAGCTCCCTGCTACAGTTACCTGTGCTGACATTCAATTGCAAACTTTAAACTTTTATAAAAATACAAATATTGGAGTTATTCAATTTAAACAACAATCACCACACAGTCGATATGACAGTGAGCCTCAAGTGGCCATTTGAGGAATTGTATGTTTTGTATTTCATTTTTCAGTCCTGGAGTGGCACTGGGTCCATATATGACCATTAATGACTGTGACACCGTGTTGATTGTGAATCGGTTATAAGCAGCAAACCCGTGTTTTTACAGCCGTACAACAGGAAAACGATGATGGCATAATGACATGCTTTCACTCTCTTTTTCTCTTTCCAGGTCTAGAGAAGGGCAGTCAGTACAGTTTCCAGGTAGCAGCAATGACAGCAAATGGTACAGGCCCGGCCAGCGATTGGTACACTGCTGAGACGCCAGAGAATGACCTGGATGGTAAAAACAGAGAGTGATAGAGCGTGTGTGTGTGTTTTTGTGTGCATGTGTGTGTGACAGCGGTGATCTGTATAACAGGATGTAAATACCTCCACTGCCCTAACACTCGCATAAATATTTAACCAGTTAAAGAAGGGTGTCGGGTGGATTGATGGAAGTTTTAGCTCAAGGAGGGGGATGTGAGAGGAGATGGAATAAAGCGGAAAGAAAAGGAAAAGCAGTCGTCCATGTGTAAGAAAACAGAAAGATTTGCTTCATTTAAGCTTAAATACTAATGAATGAGCAGTACATGAACAACGTAAAGAATTTGCACATTTGCATATGAGGGTAGATAAAAAATGTCATTTGAGAGTTTTTTTTTAATTTGTCCAAATAAAAAACATCTCTTTCTCCCTCTGCTTTCTTCTGAATTATGTAACAGTCACCGAGCCTTCCATTTGGACTGCTATCTAGCATTCAAAACAACCATAATGTAGTACTGAACAAATTTGTTTGTCAGCAGCTACTCTATAACACCCTCAGCAAAGACATAAGTGGAGGATTTAGTGCTTTAAAGTTAGTCTGTTCTCCTCATTTCCTGTTCTATATTCTTATTCATGGACTAAAGTACTAGAACAGCTTTGTATGACCCCTGTTATCTTATACTGGGTCTTGGTGCATCCCCTCAGGTTATCAACTATCTGAGACACATTTCAGCCCCAGAATGTATATTTTGATGGGACATAAGTATAAAAGGTACTCTTTAAAGATAAACTGATAACTCAGTTATAATGGTTACTGTATATTCATAAGCATTAAAACTGTCTTCATATCTGCCTACAGCTACGTTATCGAGAGTTACAAAGCCATTACGAGGCTACAGACAGAAGCAAAAACAATCAGCAGAAACAAACTGGCTAGCAGCTCTGGGGATTTTCGACCCTATAACTCTTAGCAGAATAATTTAAAAAACGATAACCAGCTCAGCACCAGGATGTTCTGGTCAGCAGGATGCTGCAGAGATAAAAACAACAAACACATCCATGCTAACTGTGTTCCCGGGCCGGGACAGAGGGAGACACAAATCTTATTTCGATGGATTATCACTCAATAAAGTGATATGAAGCATCTCCCCCCGAGGACCGAGAGTGCTCTAATCTCATCTAATCTGTTCCCGAGGAATAATACTAAGTGTCAGGTCTTTTTAGGGGTAACAGGGTTAGCATTTGTTACCCACAGCTGCTCTAAGTACCTGCTTCTGTGAGCACTAACAGGGTTAGCTTTAAGACTATTGGCGGTGGTAGAGGTCAGTGATGTACCGATGTCCCCAAACCACAGTGCTGTCATCGTCTTTGTGTCTGACATTTTATTGTTGGTTTGTTTGCAGAGAGTCAGGTGCCTGACCAGCCGAGCTCCCTGCACGTCAGGCCGCTTCCCAACAGCATCATCATGTCCTGGACTCCACCGCTCAGCCCTAACATCCTGGTCAGGGGTTACATTATTGGCTATGGAGTAGGCAGTCCCTACGCTGAGACGGTCAGAGTGGACAGCAAGCAGAGATACTACTCCATTGAAAACCTAGGTATGAAAGTGGCTGGAGTGACTTCACCTATAGTTTGCAAAGAAAATGGATACCATTTTCATCCAGGACACATTCAGCCTACATTACCCACCAGCTAGTGCCAACAAAAGGAGACAAAATAGACCTTCCAACTGAGAGCTGTACTTTCAAAGTCTGATTTACTGCAAGCAGTGGACAGGTTTAATATTTGAGGCCAAAACAGGTCACCATTTCTTATGGATCGACATAATTTTTCCTGCATTTTCATTACAGCTCAATGTACTGAAACAAAACGGTAACATATGCTGATAAATCATGAATATTCAAAAAGCGTATAATTGTTACTAACCAAAACAGAAGCACAAACATCTTTGGCAGTCTGCACCTCAAAGCAGGACTGCAGAGGTGATTGAGAGGTCCATTTCACTGCCTCAGATTAGTAAGGGGTGGGCTAGCAGATTGGACTGTCTATAGCTCTCTGTGCTGGGTACTCAACTGTTTTCTCCTGTTTTTGGTTAGACAGGGAGCTCACCACTCCCACTGTACTTAGTGAGTCAATCAGACTCACTAAGTTCCTAACTCCTGTATCCAGATGGATGAGTGATATAAAACTTCATCCCTGTGCAGTTGTTATGAAGGCTGAAATTATCCATAGAGACCAAAACTGTTATCAGTAAAAGGCTGTATACATGTTAATTTCTGCTGTAAAGTTGGACATTTTAACATTGGAGTCTGTGTTTATCAAAACGAGCCAGAAGATAACCACCACCAAGGAGATGGTTGTTTTGTTTTTTTTATTTCATCCTGAGAGGCTGCTTGGCTTATTTTTACTGTAGAGGCACTCTTGTGACACAAGTTGCTCATTTTTATAGGCTATTCACCCTTTTACTAAAGTCAAAGTTTGTTAAAATTCAACCTTGCTTCCAAAGAGAACATCTTAGAGTATGAGATTATCTACATCCAGTGGGAACCGTCTTAATGTAATGGCTCTTATTTGACTGTGATTTTACATACACATACACAAAAAGCCCATTAGGACAAAGTATCACAGTTTGGGGGAAAAGTTTTGGATATTTAGATACTGAGACTGTGTAAAACAACTAATGTGGACAGAATTTTACTTATTTCAGCAAAGTGTTCATCCTTTAGGAGCTAGGTGCCTTACTGTGAATTTAGGATATTCTGGATCTACTTAGTGTCTGGCTAAAGGGCAAACTGGCAGAGCTGTAGGACACCTGATGCAACACCAGGCCTCATAGCCAGAAACACCTGCAGTCATAAGCAGAATATTAATCACCAATAGTTTCCATCACTGTCAGAACCTTTTTTCATTTCTTGTCCTTCCTCTTATCAGCGCCAAAATAATTCATCATGTCATGGCATTTCCAGCATGCTTATCAACAGCACCTACTTAATAAGTTCATCCTTCATAAATCCAGCTGCTCCTGCTGACAGCGTGCCAATATTGACACACAGCGTTTGCCTCTTCCATTAATTCATTATGAAGATGAAATCCCCCCATTTAATTACGATCAATAATTTAAAAGAATTTAATAAGAAAGCTGCTTGAGGTGGAAATCTAATTGTGAAAGGTCGAAAAAGAGAAAACATCCTCCCCAGTGAGTGCAACAACCAATTTGCATGCCAAAGAAGACAATAACAAATAGGGTGCAATTTTATATGTGGCTGAGAATTCCCATCTCAGGTCTCATAATGGAGGAGTGATGGAAAAAATAAAATCGGGCCGTTGTGTTGCATGCACACATGGGAGTGAGTGCACATATGTACACGGTATTTATAATTCATAGCGATCATTAATTCATGCGTCTGGGGAGCGGAGCCGCCGTGTTTGCCTAACTGCTGCGAAGGTTTGGCGCAACATGGTGAGAACATGCAGCATCATCACGCGTGACCGGCTGTGGCAGGATGAGCCGCTGCATGATGATGACTACAGATGTCTGCGGCAAGGGTGTGGCTAAGCGGGTGGCTGTGACTTGGCCACTAACCCCGCCAAAATTATTTGTCACATCAGTGGAACTGTGGGCAGAAAATATGTGGGAAAAATAGAACAAAATAATCAAAAAAATGCAATTATATGTAGTGGAAGCTCTGACAGCTAGTTATGACTTCAAAACAATAAAGTTCTAAAAACTGAATCCCCCTCATATTCCTCATGGTGGTTTGGTCCACTGCCTACAATTCTGTAAGTCCTTTGAAAATTTACAACAAAGGATGTGTGAGACGATTTTCTTTACTTCTGCTACTCAGCTCAATAACACATAATTTAGTTAGAGCTACTGTTGTCACTGGGAGATTGATATTTACGCCAGCAGCAATTTATATTTGGCAGCAGGACTCTCTACTGAGAGCTCTCCAGCCTTTCATGTGCATATGTGGAACGTTGGAGAGCAAGCATGACAAGCAAAACCCACAAAATAAAACAGGTCAGGGATCAATCATCACAAAAAACATGATAAAGTGGGTTACCAATTGGCTTGCAGATGCACCGCTGCACCGTTGACTTTGTGGCCCAAATAGAAAGGAATGTTTGACCTACATGACCAACTTGGCCTTGATTGTTGCTTCTTTAGTTCAGCCACACCTGCCTTATATGGACCAGATGAGGCATTTGGACCACGTCTGTCCCACAAACTCTTTGCTTAAACTAGTTAAAGCCAGTTTATGACATTTAAACCACATGTGAACAGTAGGACACTTCTGACTGGGCATCTATGGTATTCTAGGTTAGGCCCACCTCATTACTGAATCTTGTGCTTTTGAGTTATACCAACTGATAACATGGCAGTCCCCCTCTAACACCTCATTTTTAAAAATCCTGTAACATTGGCAGATTTCAAGTCCTGCATCTTCTTGAAAAAGTGCAGCTTTCTGTGTTTACTGTCAAACTACAGAAAAGTTACAGTCACTGAGCAGGGTTTAGCTAAAGACTTGTGTTCATGTCGAGTCACTTTGGTCAAACTAGTCTTGACCTTTCCCTGCTTACTTTTAATGATGCTTCCTTTAAGTAGACCCTGCTGAAACGCATAGAAGACAGCAAGCAATCAGTTGCATCTTAACATGATAATGTACTGTGGCAGATGCCATTTAAAATGACTCGCTCTCTCTCCGTCTTTCTTCTCCTCAGAGCCAAGCTCGCACTATGTGATTTCCCTGAAGGCTTTCAATAATGCTGGGGAGGGAGTCCCTCTGTACGAGAGCGCCGTCACTCGATCCCTGACAGGTAGGATGACTCACCAGGCGCCGATAACAATCCTAGTAATCTGTGTTTACAGAGCACTAAGGCATCAGATTTGATTAAAATATAATAACATGCCAGTGCATAACATGAGGCTTATATTAGCAGTATTAGCTGTATCACTAGATGGAGCGTATGTGTCCAACAGTATTAGTAGCTTTTTGGGCATTTTAAGCCTTAGCATTAGTAGTTGTAGCTGAAATTATTAACTTCAGTGGAAGTAGCGGTAGCAGCCATTGTAGGAGCAAGTAGGATTAATAGCTTGAGAAATAATAACAGTATTACACTTACACTTTTACGTCATATTTTGCTTACTGTAATAGCCCACCTATCAAAGTGGACACACACCTAATCATGCAGAGGTTTAAGTCCAGTTACTGTTTGAACAGTTGAGTAAGATGAAGATTGTATCAGGTTGTAAACATGTTTGCTTTCGCTCTCTTTTGGAGCCAATTCGAGTGGCCACTAGAGAAACTGTGGAAGGTTTTGGCACTTCCACACTGGCCTCATTTTTCAGTGCTTGAGGCTGCAGCTTGATCAATATCCAAGTCAAACTCATGACTGGGAAAATCAAACTTTTTGAAAAGCTGATATATCTGGCTTTGTGCTTTTAAACACTGAAGGAGGGGCTAAAGCAAGCACACAGAGATGGCTTTAATCAAATTTTTTTGCTGTTTTGTTTGCAATTTCTCTTCCAGGCAGGTTTGAGCTGATGCTAGTGAAACCAGTGTAGTTATATTTTTGATTTAGAAGAGGCACTTTCTAATAATTAGGCTTCAATCTGGATGTGAAGTCCTGAAATATTAATGCCGAGGACTCTGCTAACATGTAACTCCACAGCCTTTGGTGTGTTTAACATGTACTGTAGTTATATTTGTTTATATATTGATTGATATAATGTTTGATGGCTTATACCCATGCCTTTATACCATGTGTGAGTGTGTGAAAGAGAGAGAGACTCATTAGCTGTCCCTGCAGACGATGAGCTGCAGAAGTGAGATAAATGAAACACATCCAACTCAGAGCCAACTTTCATCTTATGAATTAAACAGCTGGCCCTTCTCTGCACGCCCAGCAGCCTGCAGCTGACATAAATCCTTTATAACTCTCATAAAACGGTTCTACCCTCATGATGTGATGATAGTCACAGGAAAAACCAGCAGTGGAGAAAACTTGGCTCACCAAAGTTTCTTAACCTTCAGTGCTGGATGTTTTTGTGGGGAAACTCACAACGAGGTTATTTTTAACTTGTTGTCTTTGATTGAGATTTCTTTAAGAGAGGAAGGGAGAGGCGGTGGATGGGAGATAAGGGTCAGATGTGGATCTCATACAGAGAAAAACAGAAGAAAGGGTCGCTGGATAGAGAGACATTTCATCAACTTTAATGAAACCCCATGGAAAGAGTATGGAGGCAGAAAAATAGATGACCAAGAAGGGCATAAAAGTCCAAAAGAAGAGACAAAGGATCAGGTGTGGTCATGTTTACAGTGAGCAATACTTTTTCTCTCTGTAGTTCTGCAGACGTACAATAAAAAGTTAATTTTTTTATAGCAATATAGATACACCTGCAATTCTGCAGAGATCTGTAAACACGCCTGGGGTTCTGTATTTGTAAACACATCGAGAGACCTTTTGAATTACACAAACATATTTGGTCTTGTGGAGAAACACATAAGGAGATGTATGGATATTTGATAAACACCTGCGGCTGTAGAGATATTGTTGAAAACATCTGGAGTTCTGTAGTAATGCATCTCCACATGTGGAGCTTTTTGGACATTTCTAAACACACCTGAGTGTCTGAGAGAGTGGAGGACATCTGTAGATCCATAGAGATTTGTAAGTACATCTGGAGGTTCTCTTGGCATATGTAAACACATCTGGACTCCTATAGAGATACACCAACACATGTTGATTTATGAATATGTTGGCTAAGTAGTACTACACACTTCAGCACTTCCAGAGGCTTTCTGTAGATTGTTAGACTTACTGGCATTCTGCACTGATCGTACCTGAAGATCTTTACATGTAGATAGGTACGATCAGGTTTTCTGTAGACACATTTGGAGTTCTCCATACATATATAGCTAAAATTTTCAACAAATGCAACAGGTCTCCAGTTGTCTGAAGGAATCTCTGGTTATCTAGACAAGAATACATATCTGTATTCTAGAGATTATAGGACATCCTGAATGGGGATACTGTCTCAAGATATGTAGACATCTTGAGTTTCATAGAAATACAGACACATTGAAATGTTGCATTGATACATGTACTCCAGATGTTTCTGAGATTTGTCAAAATGTTTACAGTCTTTCTGAGACATGTTGATCTTCATAAAGATTCAAAACCATGTGAGGTTATTTTACATGTTTGAGGAAATATCCAGAGTTTTGTTAGTAATGCATAGACACCGTGAGTTTTCTAGAGACACGTAGAAACATCTGGAGTTCTTTGGATCATACATATATGATTTTCAGCAGATTTGAAGACATGCCTGTGGTTCTTTAGAGATTTGTAGATATGCTAATGTCAACCAGAGAGTTCAAACACACAAAAAAAGAATTTTACAAATTTTATGAGTTCTCTGGATATAGGTAGAAACATCTGGAACCCTTGGTATCTGGGAGATTCCAGAGTTTTCTGGAGGAATGTAGCATTTTTTAGAGATGTGCAGAGACACATCTTGTAATCTAGAACTCCTAAGATGCATCTTGAGTTTTAAAGACCTGCAGATTTGTAGACAGAAATGGAATAATCTAGAAATTTGTAGACAAAAACTTAGATTTCCTGAGATTCGTAGCCCTATCTGAAGTTTTCTGGAATCTCACAGAAACATCCAGAGTAGAGATACATATACATATGCATACATTTTGCACTGATGCATACACAAAGCTGGAGCTCTTCAGCGATGCACAGATACAGGGGGAGTTCTTTACAGATAAACAGTCTAACATGGCGTTGCAATGTGACAGTCAGGAGTTGATAAGCCGAGACCCTGAGGGCTGAGATAGAAACTAAACCCATTACTGTTCTGCCAAGGTCGTCAACAGTGACACACAGACACACCTACACCCGCACACACACATTGTCTGTGTGTCCTGTCATGGCAGCAGCCTGCTGGAGAGGCTTCTTCTTCTTTTTCTTTCTCTCTCTTTTTTTTTACGAGAGCTTTAAAAAAATGGCTCGTTAACGGCGGGATCCTCGTTAATATACTGCCTCGTCCTCGCCGCCCGCACACTGCAGAACTGATCCCTAACCAACCGCCATGCTACCATTTAATCAACGACTGGAGGACCGCAGAGACAGGGAGACAGCGAGAGAGATGATGGGATGGATAAGAGGATAGTGGGAGAAAAAAGAATGGAGAGGAAGGAAGAAGTAAATACACAAGGGACAACGTAATGGGAAGAGAGAAGTGAAGAAGGAACAGAAAGTTAGAGCAGGAGAAGGGAAGGAGGAAAAGCAGTAAGGGAAGGTAAGAGGGATTAGAAAGGATGAAGAAATGTGAGAATACAGAAGAGGACTTTTGAGAGAAAGGAGGAGAAAAGAGAGAAGAGCGCAGTGGGGGTGGAGGAAGAGGCGTGTCCTTCATCCTCATCAGTATTCTGTCCTGACTGGAGCTTTATTGTGATGCTGGACGACCAGTTTAACCACGACACCGCCTGGTGCAGCTCGCCCCGTAGCTCCAAACACCTCCTCGATCAATTTCTCTCTCTCTCTCTCTCTCTCTCTCTCTCTCTCTCTCTCTCTCTCTCTCATGGCCTGCAGCTGCACATCAGATGTCAATGTTGATTTTCTCGTTTACACTGCAGATGCAACAGGATGAGCCCGCGTCAGCTCCCACAGCTGATGCTACCCTCATATGAACTCGCACAGAGAGTTTCAACCTGCGATACCATCCAGTGGTGTAAACCGTAATAATGCAGTAAAGCTATTTGACTTGTCATCAAATTGAAATAATATTACTGGGGGTTTTGTTCTTTCTTTTTTTCATTCTGCAATATTTCCAACTCAGTTTCTTGGACTCTACCAGAGTAGCTCTGCATTAATTACAGTTCAAAATAATCTATCTTTGTCTTATAAAGACTTTGGTGCTGCACCTTAGTTCACCCTTTGTCTGAAATTAAGTCCTGTTCCTCTCTTTTCGTCTACTTGCCTCTGATTGGCTATCTCTTAGGAATGTAGGGCTTTTAGCAGCAGGTGGGTGGGGCTGCCTGAGATGACCATATTAGGGTGTCCTTATTCAATGACATGACAAAAACTGTCAAACCAAGTGTTTAGAACAGTTTGAAGTTTCTGTCTCACAGGAATTACTTCTAAATATTTTAAACTTGTTTAATTTTATCATCAAATATTTGTAACAAAATGTAAAACTTTAATATTATTTTTATAGCTATATCCATGTATATGAAAAAAAATTTTTTCCAACTGAACTTTTTTAATACTCTCAATGTCAACAGTATTCCCTTACTAAAAGAAGCTGGTCTTTATACTGGTGACATCCACATATCACAAATCTACTAATCCAGTCCCTAAAAGGTATTTGGAAACATAAGCCACACTTTAAAAGTTATTACTGTAAAAGCAAATTTAGTAAGCGTACCTTATATTTGGCTCCTTTTGGAGACCTTTCTATGTTGGCACAGCTCTATGTGGAAAGCTGGATGACTGGAGAGCAGTTATTGTTATTGACTAGGTCAGACATAGCACCAAAAGGAGGAGCAGAGGTGGAGGCAGGTGTGGCTTGCAGATGCATACCAATTGTGTACCAGAAATCCTCTACTTCCTGTCAGCTCTTTCTTTAAAAAACAACATTTTTATGGTAGCTATGTGGCATAAAAAATATCGATCTGTTGCACTGTTATATGAAAATGTAAGCTCGAGATTTGTTTGTTCTACAAAGAGATCTACTTTTATCTTACTGTAAGGCTTATTTCTTTCAGTAGCAGACACTTTGCTCTTTTTCTGTGTATGTCTGTTATTTATTTCATGATTCATGCACAGCTACTATAATAGAGTCCAGAAATATACAAATATGTGTCTGGAAATGAGCATAATAAGTATTCTTCTATGTATCACATATATTTAATAATTTCATTAAATTAATAATTTGAAGCACTCTTGTTCTTGTTACATTAAATGTGGCTGCAAGAGAAGACTTTATGCATAAAACCAGACCACTGCTGGGTATATGGTTGTAAATACATGGATTCGGTAGAATCACTACTGATCAGTGTGTCAGTATAAGTAATGGAGGTAGTTTTGTGGTAGCCAGCTTAAATCTATAGCCCAGTTTGATCCCTCACGAAGTCCAGATAGTGTAGGTGGAATTTGAGGACTGTTAATGTGAAGCCCGAGGAGACAGTGCAGTGTGAGCAGATGTAAAGTTCAAAAGGGTTTGTTCGAGTTACACTTCTAAAATCTGTGTGTGTGGGTGTCAGACAGTAAGTGTGCTCGGTGAAAAGATGTTCGAATCATGAAAAAAAATACTGCAGAAGGACAGACAAAGATCAGCTTTCTCTCGTCTTATTTTCTAGAGGTAGAAGGTAGAGGTAGAGGAATAGAATGAGAAGAAGAAAAGCACTCTCAGCTGGAGCTGGCTGCCCTCTATTTTCACAGTAAAGTAAAGCAACATTTAAATAAGCAATAAAGTTGTTCTTATATTTTTTTTGGCATCTTTTAACTTTTCCATATTCCATATATCTGATCTCAGTCATCAGCATTTTGGCCAGTACCAAACTGCACAGAGATTTTCCCGCATTACAAATGCTCATTTTTAGCTGCCCTACAGGCTGTTTTGCTCATTAAATGAAAAAGACTAAAAATAAAATTTCAGTTCAAATTCGTGTCAACGGCTTCGCAGTGAATCAGTAAACAGCGCTCTTAACTCTACTGTGGGTGTGTTTGTGTGTATTTTAAACGATCTGCATCACTGTGTTTCTGCTTTCAGTAGGTTTGACAGTCTGTAGATCAGAGGTCACAGAGCTGAAACCAGCAGAGTTGCTTTTATTTTTATTCACTCTTTAGTTCATTGTGTTTACCTCAGCTCGTTCCAGCTCTCTGTTAGCATCTGTTAATGCCTTTTTTTCACATCCTGCTGCCTTCAGGTGCTCTTCCATTTTTCTGGTTCAGAAGTCACATTCACTGAGGTATTCAGCCTGCATCTCCAGCTCCACTACTGACTTTTCTTATCTTTAGATTTACAAGTTACTGAAAGAGTATCTGTTCGGCGAGAGTGTAACCCCGTAAATGTCCTCCAAACGCCTCACATATAAGAAATTTGTTGTTGTGAAAGCGGACACACACATAATGCTACAGTTTCCTGAAGAGGACAACTAAGAGGATACAGTCAATGAAAATGTGCTTCTCTGAGTGTACCCTCAGTGAAGTACATCCACATGTATTTTGTATACTGGTACAGTATACAAGCGTCTTGAGTCTGGGGAACACAGCTAACTGATGGAAGTGCTAAAAATAATCCAATTGAAATGTAATCTTGCGGTAGTCCATTGCTTTGAAGCACCAGGAATTGAGTAGCAAATTGTGAGAAGTGTTCTTGTAGGTTTAGTTGTGGTGATGATGCCATGACTAGAATTCACTAGTGTTCCCCGAAACATATCACAAGTGGGTAGCTGGAAGTGCTATTAAATGTTTTTTAGCAATTACATTAAAACCACTGACCATTATGTCTTCAAACTCAGCAATGTACTTAACTGGGTTCCTACCAAGTTTGATGTAGACGGGATTGTTGGTTGTACGCATAGGCAAAGGACAAACACACACACACACACACACACACACACACACACACACACACACACACACACACACACACACACACACACAAATGATTCCTTGATTTTGGAGAGATTCCCAGTAATTTAATGACAAATAAGTGATTGACAAAATGGAGAAATTTGATCAAAATCAGGTACATTTTTTAAACGCAGTGTGTTTAATTTATGTTCCTGAAAGATATCTTAAAGCATCTGAAGGTAGCGTAAGCTCTCTGGTTTTCTGGAACCACAGATCCACATCAATGAGTTTATATTTGTTTAAATATGCAGAAGGCTCAGGATGGCTGGATTTCATTCACACAGATACTTTTAATAAGGCCTGTTTTTCCTCACTTTCTTTAATTAAAAAAATAAGTGTCACTGGCCATTGGTTCTGTCCATTATAGTAACTGTGGTCACCAAATGGGTTTGTCCTGTAGGCCCCACCCCTTTGTGGGTCTGTGGATCCACTTGCTGTTTAGAATAACGTCTTTAATCTGTCTTTGTCTCCTTAATCTTTGTCTTTTTTCTCTCCTTTTCTCCTCTTTTTCACTTCTTCATCCACCACTCTTCCTTTTCCTCTCCAACAAACATGGCTGCCTGCTGCATGTCTCTTCCAAACTTGCATGTCATCTTATCTATTTATTATTTATGTAATTATATATTTGTCTTCATAATGTTTCCCATATATAAACGTCATTATTGCACTTCCATTGCTTTGTATGATTTCATTAAATGTTCCCAAACACCTTGGTTACCGCTAACCCCCCCCCCCCCAAAGACCCCATTGACCCATCTGAGGATGACCTCTTCCACCTCTTTGATAAATACCCCACTCCCATGCCAGACACCAGCACTCCCATGATCCCCCCAGTGGGGGTCCAAGCTGTGGCTCTGTCCTCGGATTCAGTCCGTGTCTCCTGGGCCGACAACTCTATGACCAAGAACCAGAAGTCATCGGAAGTTCGTTACTACTCCGTCAAATGGAAGACAAGCTACTCCACCAGTGGAAAGTACAAGGTAAATCACAGACTCTCATGTCCATGCTCTGGGTGTTGACATTACATTTGAGGACTTTTACCCTCAGACTTTTATTTTGAAAGTGAAATAAAACCTTTGATTTTGATTGGAGCGAATAAGTGATTAATTAAAGTCTAAAACCTAAACTATAAAAAAAGCAAATGATCTAATTGTCAATATCTTTAGTATCACATAGTAATGTTGAATCAACAGTAGGACCAAGAAAATAATTTGTTTTGGATTTGTGTATATCTCAATTTCAGACTGATTATTATCTTGTCTCTGTGAAGTGCAAATAAATAGTGGCTTCCACTAAAAATCAAAATAAGCTTTTAGCAAGACATGTATTTTAAACTAATCCTGCAAAATAAACAAAACAGATTACATAATTTTTTTTAAAGCTTGGGTTTAACTTAGAACTTTAAAAAAATGTATATTACTTAGCTGTTATGATGAGGCTCAAAGCTATTTGTATGGGGCATACTTAGCTGCCTTCAGTATTTCCTTGGGGGTTTGACTTGGGCCTTTAGGACCTGACTTAGGAGCCAGCGGTCATGAGAGATAATTTTGAGGATTTGACAGAAAACTTTGTCATGAGACTTGATTGCATGGATCTGACTTTTGTATTCTTCACTTGGAACCTGTCGATCCTTATAGTTCAGATTGGACAAGACTTACTTGTCTTGGATTAGGGTTATTTCAACAATCTTAACATTGTGCTTAACTTACCATCTATTGGTCTAGATTTACTAGATTTACATTACCTCTTAAATAATGCCTTCCTAATTATTCAAAATTCTGGGACTTCTCTTTACTCTTGATTTGTCTTATAACTTAATTTGTTGGTCCAAACTTAGATTTTGACATGAGGTTTAACATGGAGTTCACAGTATCTTGACATTTTGCTTCCCTTAGCATCTACTCATTATGTAAAGCCTTACCTGACAAATGATGCTGTGTTAGATATTTGAAATGAAAGGATTTCAGTTTTAATAATGGGACTTTTCTTAACTTGGGCTTGAGTTTGGATTTGTTTGTCCCAGTTTAGGACGTGACTCTGGAGTTCATACAATTCAAGTCTTGCATGTAATTTACAAAAACAATGAAACAATTACGTCTTTAGCCACTTTCTCTCTTTTAGCTGTAGTCACAAATTGAAATGATGTTGTATACACATTTATTATTTACCCTAATTTCAAATATACCTTATCAGTATTTCTCCAGGATGTGCAGTCTCACAACTGCATCTCCACCTCCTGCTGCTGTTCATTTATCAGCTTACAGGAATTAAAGTTCATACCTTTCATCTCCATCTCATTCCTTCACTAACATTTTTACAAGTGCCCCATCTGTTGCTGCTGCTCAATACCACCAAGAATAATCATGCACACCCCTCTTGGAGAATGGAGTCGTCTTACAAACCAAAGTTTATTAATAATTTTTTACACTTTTGAAGCTTCTATTGACATAAAAAATCTCTCAGTTGGCAGAAAGAACTTAAAATTTTAGGCAGCACTGTTGCAGTGAAGTAGTAAAAACACAAGGGTTGTATCATTAATGGTGGTCTGAAAGCAAGATAAAAAAAAAATCCTTGTTCGATTTTAGGTTACTGAGTTTCCCTGGAAAACCAAACTCTTGAGAACTTGTAAGAGTGAAAAAGACCTTAGAAAAAATAATCTGAACTGTGCTCCCATAATACTGTAAAAAGGAAATCTATACAAGGGCAGACTCCATTGTTCTTAATAAAGAGTAGACAAAGAGAAAGTGGCAACATCTTTGCTTCTTCTTCCCTGTCATCAGACATCAAAGTTTGGGAAGTAGACACTATCAAATTTTAATAAAAGTCTAAGGCTGTAAATAACTGTATTATATTTCTATGTTTAAACCTTTAAGCTCCTCAATAATAATGACCTCAGGGTTGGAATAGGACAAAAAATTGGCCCTGGCATTGTTGATCCAGGCGCCCCACCACGATCACTCCCACAGCATAGGGTTTAGGGTTAGAAATGTGATTTTATTTTTTTTTTGTAATTTTATCCGTTGATTGTATTTGCTGTATATTTTATCTTTTAATAGCAGCTTTATTCTCGTATTGTTTAGTTTAACATAAAGCCATCTAAGCTTCCAAATAATGTCATGTGTCCAGTCTGCAGACACTACGGCCCTCAGCCACACGGTCACTGGCCTCAAACCAAACACCATGTACGAGTTCGCTGTTATGGTCACCAAAGGCCGCAAGTCCAGCACCTGGAGTATGACGGCGCATGCTACGACATATGAAGCAGGTAAGTCTCACAGCTTCTGCCCTTTGTTAGGATCTCATAAACATAGTAGGTCTGACTCTAACTTTAAGCCGAACCTGTTTCTGAACCTATTTCCCAAACACAAGACCTCCCAAACAGGCCCTTTAACCACATAGCAGTCAGGGAAGCGCTAACGATTCCCATCACAGACAACCAACAGGTGCCTCACATTCAACTGCAAGTGCACAAACTGTAGCTGTGCCAGATAGAGACAGAGCACAGTTTGGCCACAGTTTTACCACACCAAGAAATCTGCATTCTGTGAAGATCCTTTCTCACTTTCTGAAAGCTGCTTATTGGTGGGATGAGAGGGGAAAGTTGGTAGAGCTCACTTTGAACTGAACCTTACTGGAGATTGGAGAAAGGCAGTAAGTTTATACAGCAAATATTTTCTCATGCATGCAAATATGCAAATATTTTTAGCTTCCCTTTTTTCTATGCAATCATTAGCTACTACCTATGTAAACTTGGAACTTATTCGAAAGGCATTTTATTAGTCTTTCAGCCCTTATTTGCACAACTTGTTTCAAGCTACTGTAGAAGATTTATTTACATTGTGCTTTTCACATACATGGGGCACAAAGCACTTTAAGAAATCAAGAAACAGGGTGCAGAACTAGATTTAAATCAAAAATAATTTTGAAAATAATTTTCTGGGACTTTAAATTAAAGGTTGCTTTGTTTCTCTGAGCACTGTTGGATGTCCTTGATTTAAATCAACTTAATGCAAATGAAAAGCAGCCAACTGTATATCTTATTGCCTTAAATGAGTAGCTATGATGCCAGATTGCACTGCTGATTACACAAACAGTGAATGGGAACTGTGAAAACCCTGGTTTGAGGTGGATCATTTGTTTATTTGTTTTTTGTGAATGTATTGTGAATCTTTGACTGACATTTATTCATTCATTGTGCAGAAACTTTAGTTTCTACTGAAAGTAACATTTAGGGAAAAGGGCAGCTTCAGGAAGCATGGGTGCACCAAACAATGAGATGCATTACTCTATTTTCTTCCCCTCCCTGAACAGCAATTACTTTTAATAAGAAGTTTAACTATGGATAGAAATGATGTTTTGGTTCAGTGAACAGTCATCTAGAAACTCCACTCTCTCCCGCAACAACACAACAACTCAGCAATGCAGCAATGAAACCCAACCGCAGACAGAAATCAAAATGTCAAGGTATCCCTTTCAGGATGTTTACAATCATGTTTGCCGGATTTGTCACCCAATTAAGCGTGAACGGCATTATGGCCCCGGTTCCCTGGGGCCTGTTGGAATACATTGACATTCAGAGTGAGCAGACGGACTGAGCCCACTCAGTCCCTGCAGTGATCCACTGGCTCTGGAGGCACACACTGACCATATTTTCACAACAATACACATACTGACCACTTTTTAAAAAGCAAAACAAAGTAAATACTGCATTTACTGCAGCTCATAACGTGTCCGTCTTACTATGAAAAATAGGAAATGCAGATATGAGAAATATTTCTGTACATTAGAGTGTATCACATAATGGTATTGGTGTATTTAAAAGCTATAGACACTTGGACACCAGGGGATGAACCTTGATGAACCTGAAGATCTTGCTCCTTGTGTCATAATTGCATTACTGTTATTAGCACCATCTCATGTATGTGGTCCTCACATGGAGTTGCCTGAAATAAATGATATAAAAAGCATTGAGAGGATTTTGCTTTAAAAATGCATTTTTTTTCCACCTCTTTGAAACTAATGGGTCATTAACAAGCCACTCAAGGGTAGGGTTAGTTGACCTTCTCCTAGGCCATAAGCATAGTTTCATATTCATTCATTCATATTTCATCTCTTACATCCATTTCAGTATGCCATGCTAGTAAAAGTTCAATGTAATGGATGGATGTGAACATAACCAAAATGAGAAACTTTGAGGCTTCTCCACAGTGTCTTGTTCCTAGGATTGAACTCTTTTGGACAGTGACCTCTGATATGGTTGGATTTTATTTTATTTGATTCTATTATTGAATCTTCCTGAATTTTCTGTCTGCTGGGATCGCCACATCTGTCACAACTGCAGTCTTGTCAGCCCGTCAGCCTATCTGGTTGGTTAGCCAGCAGCTGCTTGTCTGTCTAGAGCTCAAAGGCACTTGGTTGTGCCTCTCAGTGTGCATGACCCTAGCTTGCATCATGCTACTATATACTGGATCATCTCCCGAGCACTCCCGACAGTCTGCAACCTGTGTTCATAAAGAAATTACCATCTTTTTCCAAGCATTTATTCAGTGAATTGAACCCAGTTACCTTTCACATTTCAGTTAAATCTGAGATATCTGGCAAAGTTGTCTTTTCAGTGTGTTTTGTTTTCATTTTCAAAATGAACTTGATTTTTGTCAATAAAAAATGCATGTGGGTGATCGATTGCTTGGTGGAGCAATGAATAGGTGATTAAGCTTTCATACGGTGTATGCTACTTAGACTGCATTTGTTGGTTTGGACAGTGTTGCCTTAGAACAACAATAATCCTCTCTCTCTCTCTAATGAGCTATTATTTTTAGGAATCTGAAGCTTGTTTTTGATTAGTTGTGATGGAGGTCTCTGCAGAGTCAAAATGGCTTTGAGCTAATATTCCAGCAAGGGTTTATAATGTTCCTCGGCTCGCTGGGTTGCTGTACCACACAAGAATTTAGCCTTTTGACAAATCTTGATGTGTTGCAGCGCTTTCAGTGCTGCAGCCTCCCCTGGGAGCTGATAATCTAAAATACCACCCAAATCCTTCAAAATAAAAAACAAAACATAACAAAACACAAAGTATGTCTGCCCACAAGAATTACTCATAGTTTTGAACAAATAAATAAATAACCTCACTACCTAAAGCACTGCTATGGTTAATCTGCTGCTTTTTCCTTTAACATTTTAGGATTAAAGTCAACTTTATTATTATTACACATGTATAAACACAGGGTAACAAAATACAGAGTGTGTTTTTAGTGTTCTTCTTCAGCATTTTTGCACAAATTACTCATGCTGATTATATTATTTTAGAATAGAAGAGACTCTACATTCATGTTAAAAAGAAAATTCAACAAAGTACACCGTTGGCCCTAACCTATAAGAATTAAGAGGTTAAGGAGCAGTCAGGTTGTGGTAGTCAAATTATTCTGGCAGTTGATGGGATGGAGCATTTTGCCAGGTGTGGATGTCCCTAAAAAGTCAAGGTCACACCATGATGTCCTCAGAGAAGTTGCAAAAAATCTAGGAACTACATATCAGACTTTAAAGGACAGTACAGACCACAGTGCAGATTTTTGGCCATAACGTATATCGCTACATCTGGGAAAAACAATAGCAGCACAGCGGTGGTGGAGGGCTGATGTTTGGTTTCAAGTTCCTCTTCGACTTTCTTTCCACTTTTAGTTTTGGCCAGCTTCTTCCGACAGATGCCCTGTGGCTGGGAACTGTACCTAGTTTGAGTCTTTGGACAGTTCTTTTTAACCTAAGTTGTTCGCAAGGAAACACTGAGAAATAAAAACAGTAGATTAAACATTCATTTCTAAATGAGAGTGAGGAGTCACAACTGCATGCCATGAAAGCCAAAATGATGGTCTTTCTATTTGCAATCACAAAGCCATGATCCAAAATTCATATTATTTTCTATTATTTTCTATTGCGTATTTTTTAACTCGGTTTTAGCTTTAAAATTTTTACTTAATATGCTTGTAACCTAAAGAAAGCTTTCATGAGAATATTGGTTTTAAATCCTTAATATGTAATATAAAGAATAACCACACAAAAAGGCTGTATCTGTTACCTGCAAAGGCCTGTGAAGTATCCTCTTAATATTCTTATTCTTCAATGGTTTCATTTGTTTTTTGTTTTTAAAAAAAAGCATCACTCACCTCCAACTCAACAGCACTCATATCATATCAGTGACAACACTTGAGCAACCTGTGTAGCTGCTCAAGACCTTCAGGTCCCACTGACAATAATTGTCTGAGAGTAACTCTGTCATTTGGAAGTCCTTGGTGTCACATTTAAATCCTGTTGTGTTTCTAAGTTAAAATTGTTATTTTGGTGACATTTATTATGGTGATCATCTTCAATAGTCAACAATTCAGGATCATTGACTACAAATTGAAAATAGTTTTAATTATATCTGCTTTGAGTGCTGGAACCACTACTTTAACCAGCAGGTGTGTTCACAATGTATTTTCTCAAGGTTTTCCTCTATATTTATGATAAGTACAGGTTGTCACCATCACTAACAGGCTCAGCAGGAACTTGTAATTTCCTCCAGCTCGTCTTGTCAGATTTAACAAGCAGTTTCATTAGCCAGCTCTGGGGGGCAAGCTTTGAGTCCTTTCCTGGTGTGAAACTTAAAAACTCGTCTTTAATCACATCTGTAACTCAGGAAGCACCCGCAGCCATCACACACTACAGATCTAATAGGCTGCCACTTAGTTTCCATGGTGATGGTTGGAGGAGGACAACAAGCCAGAGTCTTTCTTGTGAGGCCGAGCGCTTGACATTTTCACAACAGAAGCAACACAAAAGGGCAGTTCAGGAAAGTGTTGAAAATTACCTTCTGTACAATTTCCTCAAGTTCAAACACAGCAGAAAGTCACAACAAAGCCAAAGAGCAGCTGAACTGAGCTCATTATAGATTATTGTCCACTCTGGAACTTCCCACACAGACAGACGTTGTGCAAATGTTTAGACTAAACAGTGAAAGGGAAAAGCCGTCTGTATGTGTCTGTCTGATCCAGCATGACTGTCTGATCCAACCATCCATTTAACAACCAAGTATACAAATACATAAAGTGCCAATCAAATGACCAAAGTAACAAGTTTACATTATTAAACAACAGCTAGGAAAGGGAAATTCTTTGAAGAATTCCAGCATAGGGCTGGGCCATATCATACTGTTCACGATAATACCGGTATAATGTTGGGCAACAATAAGAAAATGAAATGTTGTGATAGAATACGGGTAAAACGCACATGTGCAGTGCCTTTGTTTTCATACGGTGGAAAAAGCATGGCGGAGAATGAGAAGGGCGAAAGTGGATCATTGAATGAAACAGATGAACCAGAATTGGTTTGTAAAAATGCTCCAACTTCAGTGGTGTGGAACTGGTTTAGCTTTCATCCGTCAGATACACAACAAAGCACTATTTTTGGTAGAGCATGCTAGCGGGCCGTCGTTATTACCGTGTTGTTTGGAAAATACGGCACACTTAAAATCAATCCTTTGATTTTTCTGAAAATCGACAGGTCCCCTTATAATCCCGTGTGCCTTATGTATGAATTCTGGTTTTGTTTACTGACCTCGAAACGATTTTATGTACACGGCGCTCGAAAATCTGTCAAATGTTTCAGTACGACTTTGCTAAGCTACGAACCCGCACCGCTTGATGGATTGTCGGAGCATTACGGCTATCGTAGGCAGGAGCCTCGCGGAGTGATATGTACTGTGCTTCAACATAATATTACCGTATTGTGTGTGTATAACCTCTTTTTAAGTTTTGTGGATATTATACGTGGTTATGCTGAGGATATGTCGGCCAGTTTCCACTGAAAATGCCTTTTGGTTAAACTGTCAGCAAGGAATTTGCATTTGCACTGTTAACTTTTTATATAACTTTAATGCACTAATAAAGTTGTGGAGTTGTAAAGTATTTTGTCTAGTGTGAACTATATCGTCAGTTATATCGTTATCGCAAATTTTCAAATGTATATCGTGATAAATATTTTTGGTCATATCGCCCTGCTCTACTCCAGCAATTGATTCTGTCAACAGAAATTCAGTTGTATTTTTCAATAAGCTTTTGGACTAATGGACAAAATAAGTCTGAAAGGAAATAAAATGTTTTAATATTTACCCATTTATTCAGCAAACTAATGAATTCAGTTCAATTAATATAGCGTCACTTAACAACAAAAGCCACGTCTAGAGACTTGAGATTGTAAAGTACAGACCCTACAATAATAGAGAGAAACCTCCACCAGTTACAGGACCTCTTAAGACCAAGTACTTGGTTACAGTGAGAAGGGAAAAACTCCCTTTAACAGGAAGAAACCTCCATCAGAACCAGGCTCAGGGAGGGGGAGCCATCTGCTGTGACAGGTTGGGGTGAAAATTGTCATGTATTTTTATTATATTCAGAGAATAAATTCACATCATGTGACACTATGAACCGACTACACTACATTAATAACTTTACTATGCTCACCAGTAAACTGCAAATGCCTTCTCTTGCCAAAAAGCTCTTCTAGAGAGCCAGTGACATCACCACAAGGGACCTAAAAGTTCAACATGTAAAGGTTCTGCGTGTCTTTCCAGTGACACTCTGCATTTGAGCAGGGTTTGGTTGTTACATGTAAGTAAGAAATGTGGAGTGTGTAACAAAGAAATCATGAAGTGCTATCTGTTCCATTTAAAACTGCCTCCTTCCCAGATTGTCTATGCCCAGTTTCATTTGTGTTGTAGCCACTGTAGCCAAAGACACTGTAACCTCTCAAACTGCTTCTGTTTTGTTGACAGCTCCTAGCTCCGCCCCCAAAGATTTAACAGTTATAAGCCGTGAAGGACGACCCCGTGCCATTTTGATCAGCTGGCAACCACCTATGGAGGCCAACGGGCGAATCACAGGTGGGTCTTTGCACATAAACACACGGGTGTACCGCTGTAGTTTTCTGTAATAACACATACTGTTGATTAGAGTTGAAGAGAGGGTTAAGTTTCTGATGATTTTTTTCAGCTTAAGGTTTATCATTTAGTCTGAAAGTAGATCGAAAACATCAACACACTCTTCAGGACTACATGAACCCAGCTGCTTTGTGTATCCAAACGCACACACCTAACACAATATCTTCCATTGTTCCATCTCTCCTCCTCTGGGCGATCAGCTCGGCTGTAAACCCGTCTGTTTTAACGAGCTCCGCTGTTCCTGCAGCGTCCCCGAGGACGAATCAAACGCTCCCTGCGGGCATAACAGCACAACACAGACTTACTCTCAGACACACAGATCGCATATTTTTAAACCCTCTACTTGTTTCTGTTTTACATCCTAAATGTTTTGTTTTTTCCTAAATGTTTTTAACATTTGCTTCTAAATGGCATGTACCCAAACATTCTGGGTATCAGATCGTAGTTCTCAGGTTTTTCACTATAATTATTCATATTTTGCAGCACCTTTCAGTGACGCACTTGTAAAAAAAAATTCCTCTAGTCCCGTTGACCTGGTTCCAGTTACAGTTCAGATCACATCCGCCTATTATAACAGAAGAACTGTTTCGTATGCAAAAGGCTTGATTTTATATAACACCTTTCTATCTTCTCAAACTATGTTTTTTTAGAATTTAACTAAAATGTAACCTAACTCTAACTACCCAAGTGGTTCACCAGTAGATGTTAATAGGTTAAAAAGATGACTATTTTTAAAAATACATATTATTACTCATATAATTACAACTCGTTCGACAGGTTACATTCTGTATTACACTCTGGATAAGAACATGCCAATAGATGACTGGGTGATGGAGGCAATTAGTGGCGACCGACTAACCCACCAGGTTGTGGATCTGAACCTCGACACTGTTTACTACTTCAGGATTCAAGCCAAAAATGCCAAAGGAGTCGGCCCTCTATCCGAAGCCATCCACTTCAGGACAGCCAAAGGTGCGTCCGAGTGTGTGTGAGACTGAACACCCGTTCCTGCTTTACCTGTAAATGTATTCCTTTGTTTCATATTTTATAAATTAGCTCACACTCTCTGTTGCTTTTTCAGTGGAGCATCCAGACAAGATGGCCAACGATCAAGGTAGGCTTTTTCATCTTCAAAGTGGTTTCTCATCAGACTGTCTGACTTCAAGGCAAATCATGTCTGAAGGTCTGAATCATCCTCAATCTCCAGTAAACAGTCATTTTAACTTTCATGTGAGCAGTTATTTTTTATTTTGAGTTCAATCTGAAAATTATACTCGTGTTATTTGATCTTCAGATCATGTTTTGAATACGATTAATCTTCATCTCTCACAAGTTTATTTAAGTTTTGTCTGCCTTTGCAACAAGTTGTAAAATGTTACATACTCCTGAAATTGTGGCATGACATTCAGTTGAACTGAAAACCCGATTCACAGACTTCAAAGATATAGAGCTGAACACACAAACTCTACATTGACAGAGACTTCATAAGCTTTTCAGGATGAGGCTCAGACTGTACATGCATGTAGCCATTGTGATGTCACTCACTGGTTTCCACCCTTTGTACTTTTAAGTATCAATGTTAACATTTTTCTGGCTTTTTGTTTTAGCCTGAGCGTGTATTTTGTCATGGATCGCTGTGTGGCAGGCAGGATGAGGACCCAAAAATGCAAAACTCACAGACTCAGGGGATGAACTCAAAAATCACAGCTTTAATGCTGGAGAGGCAGATCGCAGGAAATACAAAACTAAACTGGGAACAACAAACTAAGCACTCGCAGAGAGACACGGAGATCCACACAGCATGAGGGAGAACGCGACACGGAACTGAGGGAGACGCAGACATAAATACACAGAGGGTTAACGAGGGAAGTGGGAGCACATGGGGAACACAGGTGACACTGATAATCATAACGGGACAGGGCGGGGTGAACATAACATGACGTATACAGGCGCGGGAGTCACAAAGTAAAACAGGAAGTACACGGGGGTTCAGACAGGAGGGGAGAGAGAGAGCACAGGAAGAACATAGACATAACGGGCAGGGGAAACATGGAATAAACACAAAGAGAGACGAGGGCTCATAAATACACAGAGGGGCACACGGGGGGTAAGAGTCACGAAGGGAAAACACTTAGGGAACAACACACCAGGACAACTCAGGAAACATGGCCTAAATAAGGAACGAAATAAAAAAAACAAGAAACTAAGAATACTGGGCCCACATGGCCCAGGACCATGACATATTTATACAGTGAAACTAGCAAAGAATAATAAATAATAAACTTATTTACATAACACCTTTTAAAACAGTAATAATTTCCCTGTCTTCGAAGACAAGACAGGGAAAAAACAATGATAATACATTTAATAATATGAAGGTGAAACAACGTTAGGTAGGGAGGTAATAGCAGCACTAAGAGATTAAAAGTGAGGAATGAAGATAATTAAAAATGGAAAACAGGTAAATTAAAACTAAATATGAAATAATAAAAATGATTACTTGGAAAAGACGATGATAAAGAACAGAACGAAACTCAAAGTGGAGGCACGGAAAAGGTCAGCTTATAGAAATCTGTCTGTAAGATGGATTTAAAAGACGAGAAGGAGCCAATCTGACCTGCTCAGCGAGGGAAGTCCAAAAAACGGACGCCCCAACTGAAAAAGTATGCAGAAAATACTCAGTTATAGACTACAGATATTTGAACAAGATAGTAGACTGTTAATAATGCAAACAAGCGTAGTATTCATAAACTGTACTGGTACAAGGCACACAAAAAGAAATATGAGAGTTAATGAGGAACAAGCCAATAACATTCTATTAATGTACTCACCAAAACTAAAGTACAGATTTCTTGGACAGTCTGTTAATGTAATTAACTGCAGAGCAACCCTTATTATTTGTCAAATGATTCCACTAAAGAGGCTCCAAAAGGGCATAAACAGCACAAACACGGCTGAGAAAGTCCAGTTCAGTGAAGTGAAAAATCAGTTCAGTAAAAAAAAAAAATCACTTGCAGTTGTTATGAAGGAGTAAGATTTTTGTAGAGCTCAAAGAGCTGCTGTAAGCATGTTGATTTCTCTTGATGGACATTTTAACATGGGAGTCTTTGTGGACTAACTTACTTTTAGAGTCAGCGCCAAGTGGTCACTAATGGAACTGCTGTTTTTGGCATTCTTTGTTGGCTTTATGTTAAAATGTGGGAGGTTGCTGCTTTGAAATACACTTTGTAAAGATAAACTGAGCAACACTCAAGAGCATCAAGTATGTATGCAAGTAAAGCTGATATCTCAAAGCACTGCTTCCATTTCTGTTTCTGGAAACTTTAAAAACCTCGAGTCAGCATGCAGTCTGAGTGCAAAACGCTAATGTGATACTATAAGGTCGTTAAAGTATGATAGGGTTTGATCATTGAGTGCTTTGTATGTTAGGAGGACTTTAAGTTCTGCATTTAAAACTAAATTAAGGACTTTCAATGTTTTGTTGTTTGCTCATGGATGAGCTCATCAGCATCACTAAGAGATAGGATGTTACTAATTCTGAGAAGACTTCACACATCACAGAATCTGGGCTGGAGATTTTTTTATGCATGAAAAATTTAAGTATATTTATCATGTCTTTGCATTCAAATGAATGAGGTCTATCTCTGCCAAGTGCCAAAGTTTTGTAAACTATGTAAATTTAAGTGCCAGTAATCAGGCACTTTAAAGTTGTCTCCGGGCAGTATTGCTACAGCTCCTGTTTGTGTTGATGGCAACCAAATACCAAACAAGAAAACAACTCTTCCGTTCAACTGAGGCAGTGTCTCTGCCTCCTGTTCTTCTTGAAGGGAGATCCCAGCATCCTAAAACCCGTGGTGACAAATCACTTACCAAAAAACAGAAAAACTGACTGAGAAGACAAATGTAAAAAGAGAAATTTACCCAATTTTCTTCCTGTCAGAATGATTTTTTCACTATAAGTTCATCAAATTAACTCAGGCATAATTAATGCACTGTTCACAGGTTTCTATTCATAAGCAGAAGAGCACACGGTGTTAATGAATGTGCAAAACTTTTATTTTCAACACTAAACTTTGTTATTTCACTGCAGGCTGGAGAGCATTCCTTTATGTTGGATTTTATTTGTAATGAATGTTGATATCAGTATGAAACAGATTCTCAGAAACAAAGATAGCCACTGTGGTCAGTCAAGTCCCATTGTCAAATGATCAGTGAAGAAAGTGTGTTGGGATGGAAGGAGTACTTTGAGGAGCGGACAAAGAAAATGAAAGAGGACAGATGAAGGACTGTTATTGAATCATGAAGTGTAGCGTATAGTAAGGAGAAAGTGAGGGCAGCTATGAGGGTGAAGAGTGGAACATCTTGGTTGGTGCAGATGACATACCTGTGCAGTTATAGAGCTGTCATATCTAAACATATTAGCTAAACATATTCTTTAGCACAATACTAGAGACTGACAGGATGTCTGAGGAATGGAGAAAAAGGTGTACTGGTACTGATTATGATGTTCAGAGCTGTAGTAACTACAGAGGGATAAATTTGATGACTCATAACTTAAAGCTATGAGAAAGAACTGTTGAACCTTGGTTAAGTAGTGAGGTGATGAAGCCATACGACTTCATGCTTGTGAAAGATGTAGAGAAGGTCTGATGAGGTTGCACTGTGTCTTTTGAGGATTTGGAGAACGCAGATGATAGGGTGCCAAGAGAGGAACTGCATGAGGAAGTCGGGAAAGACAGAGAAGTATTTGAAGGTGATACAGGACATGTACAAGGACAGCGACACAGTGGTGAGGTGTGGTGTAGTGACAGATAGGTTCAAAGTGAGGGTAGGATTATCTTAAGGATCTTCTCTGAGTCCTTTCTCGTTTGTTATGGTGATGCTGACAGATAAACCTCTGTGAACCATGAGGTATTGAAAGTAGGGAGCAGCTGGAAGCGAGCCTGAAGAGGTGGAGGTATACTCTGGAGAAAAGAGGAATGAAAGTCAGTAGAAGTAAGACAGAATACACGTAGGTGAATTACAGGGAGACAGGTGTAATAGTGTTAAGTGCAAGAAGCAGCGGTAGTGAAGGTGGACAATGCACATGAGAGGTGAAGAAGAGGATGCAGACAGGGTGGTGGGGATAAAAATGAATGTCATGTAGCAGGTATCATCTTTTCCTCCTAACAGGAGGAGGAGGCTGAGCTGAAGGTGTCAGAGTTGAAGATGCTACGACTTTAACTGCAAGTGACCAGAATAGCCAGGATCGGAAATGAGACCTATAGAGAGGCAGCTCAGGTTGAACATTTTGGAGACAAAGTTCGAAACATGGTTGAGCTGGTTTGGACCAATGTTTCTCCTCTGCACACGTCCAAACCAAGGACTGTAGAAGTCATTGGTTTGGACGTGTGCAGAGGAGAAACATTGGATATAGTGCACAAAGGATTTTGAACAAGAACAAAAAAGAGAGAAAGAAAAAAGGCACACACCAAACACCTAGTTCCTCCATGAGGACATGAAGACTGGAAACAGTCATCTGTTAACGTAAAATGCAATATTCTTTCAGAAGTGGCTAATGTTGTACTAAAAAAAGGTTTAAAATTTTTAGACGTTTCTCACAATGACATTGACTTCAGTCTTTATCACAATAGTCATTTGTTAAACATAATAATTAACTACAAAAGTAAGCACACTCATATTTGATTGGTTATTTCAGTGATTTGCAGAAAGATACGGAAGAGGATTGGGGCACTGGGGAAAAAAAAGTGGGCACATCTTTTTTTTCTTCTTTTCCAAAAAGTCAGACTTTTTTCTCAGAATTCTGACTTTAATCTCAGAATTCTGACTTTTTTCTCAGAATTCTGGAAAAGAAGAAAAAGAAAAAACGTGCCCACATTTTTTTCTTCAGTGGCCCTAATCCTCTTCCATAGAAAGATGTGGCATCATGTAGGCATCCATACACTCTTTCCCCCATTGGAACAGCAACTATGTTCACTGAGTCACATCATTCAATGAAGGCTGAGGTCTCCAGTTTGAGGTTCTTGAGTTTGTCTTTAACTGAAGAGGGCAGTTCACCATTTTCAAGGACTGAGCTCCCATGGTGTGTTGTTATAGATAAAAAGAACGGCATCACTTTTGCACTTCTGAACAGATAAACCACCACTGAGTGTGAGCTAGGATTTACTGCTTTAACAGCTTGCTGCTTTGAGACTCGATATGCAGTAGTCTATATTCGTTGTTCATGTTCATTGAAAAGTTTTTTTAATTTGATTTTTCTTCATTTCACAGCTCATATAAAATTACTTCATTCAGTCAAAAACAGGTTATATGCAAATATTTGGCTCTTTGCATATAACCTGTTGTTGCCAACCCACTGTTAGATGACTGAGAGCATATTTTTAGTTGGTTCCAATCATGTTTGCTAGATTAGCCAGGTTCATGTTTAATGTCTTAACATAACATCCATATGGTTTTAGGTTTGGTCAACATTCACCCCTTTTTATAGAATTGTCCCCAGTTGTTCTTAAACCTTCTTTCGGCTTCTCCTGTTAGGGGTGGCCCCTGCCTCCACCTCACCCACCCATGGTATCCTCCTGTGTCACATCTACATATCCTCCTTCGTATATCCATGAACCTTCTGTGTATCCCTGTATCTTTTCTACAGAATTTTTCTCCAGCTAGAACTAGAAAGGATTTTAACAAAATGCCAAATTGTGTGAGCTATTATTTAAAAGGTAAAATCTTCTAGTTTATGAATATTTGCCTGTTTAGTATGTGGTTAAACACAAATCCTTAACCCTAGATGGGTTGCCCATAAACTGATGTAGGTTAATGGACTGGGCTGTCCTCCAGTCTGACTTTCACCAGATTTCCAGTACTTAGTTCAGTGTAACAGAAACAGAACGGACCTCAGACCCTCTTTGTCCTGGGAATTTTTAGTGCATCTGGACTTAAGTGCAGCGAAGCGCTTTAGGCGTTGGGACTTAGCTCATGTGTCAGGGTGTTAAATGGTGCTGTTTGTCACTGACAGTTGTGTGTATGTGGTATGTGCACATGTACACTCTGTGGTCCCTCTCCATATAAATCAGAGGTGTTGTCAGGGGAGGAGGGAAGATTGATGCCTGGCCCTGTTTCTGTGGACCTTATGCTCTGTAAACACATTTACACGCTTTCACTCACACACAGCCATAAATGCACTCGCACTGGCAGACTGAAGAAAAAGAATTGATTAAAGATTTCAAAATCCTACTTTAATGAAAACTGGGTTGGGTAGATTGAAAAACATAAACAATTCCAACATTTTTATATTTCAACAAACTGAAAGTGAGCCCAGCTGCTGCTGCTCGATGGTACGTGAGAAAGAAATCAGCTTTTAAAATGTGACTTTAAGTGAATTTGAGATATGGGGGTCTGTAGCTTCAGTTTCCTGATGGGAGCGACAGTGCTGAGGTTTTGAAAATCTCTTTCATCAGTTTCCAGTCTGTCTTCTCTGGCAGCCCGTGTGATGATCTACTTCCTCTTTAAAGTTTTTCCTTCAGTGCTCTGCATTCACATATTGGCCTCGCCTGCTGCTTTGTAAACTAGGGTAAAACACAAAAATGACTATTCAGAAAAGTTTTTCACCAATATAGTGGTCATGCAAATGAGGCAAACTATAAAGGCAACCCATATAAATGTATTGTTAAGTCAACTTCTTCCATCCAGATCCACTTTGGAGCAACACCTAAAATCATATACCGAAAAGAAACTCTTACTTTATGAATAAAAAAATATCTTACCTCAGCAAAAATATCTTAAATTTTCTGACTCAAGCATCGGCAACAAAGATAGGACAGGAGGTTTTTTTCATTTTAAATAATGATCTGTGGCCTTGTCTATACATCCCAACTACTCTGTGGAACAGTACACAAAATGCCAGCACTGACTTCTCATTACATTACTGATAGGGATGTAACTGGAGATTTTAAAACTGCTGCAGCTCAGAATGCACAGAATACCATTTGTATTGCCCAGTGCATCATGCTAATCAACCATCCTGTGCTGTGGTGGTTAATGTTTAAGGTTATTTTAAGTATAGTTAATTGAAATTAACAAAACATTTTAGTAAACTAAGGTAAAAAATAAAAACCGGACTTCATAAAAAATAAAGTAATCGAAACTATTTAGTGAACTTGGAAAACAGACACAATAAAACTAAAATACAGAGGAAATATCTGTCAAACACATTTGTATTTTTTTAATTAATTTTGTAAAGAAAACAACTAAATCCAACACTGAAACATTTTCAAACAATAAACCTAAACTGAAATTCACTCTGGACACTAACTGAAACTGAACTGAATTAAAACAAAAAGTCAACATAAAAATTAAATCTAATTAGAAAATTAAAATTATTAATGTCTGCTTATACAATGCTTGCAAGGTAAAGACTGAACTGAATACTAAAATGTCTGTTTATCATGTCTGTGGTCAATGTTTTCAAGTGAGCACAGTAGGCTAGCTCCAAGTGTTAATAATGCTAGGGTTGCGCCCTACTCTGATTGCCAGGAAATAGCCAGGAAACTATAGAAAGGCATGAAATGCCTGCCAGTATGTCAATATCAGTATTGGCATCAACACTAAAAAGTTCCTGTTGGCTCAGCCTTTACTAGATATTCAAACAACAGTTGATTATTTGACAAATTAGTCTTTGAAATATTTTCCCCACAATGTAGTATAATAATATGAAGAACAACACAAAAATAAGACAAAGAATTGGATGATATAAGCACATCATTAGTGAAACTTAGCTGACTGAATTGGCTTTGTAACTGATAAACAGAGAAACTGACTGTGTCCAAACACAAATAAAATGCTGTTAGATTATCTTTGTCATTAACTTACACATAATTAAAGTCTTGATTCTATCTAAGCAGTTCAGAATGTGAATACTATTGCACATAGAAGACTGGGTTCAGGATTACCATCTACATTTATTTAACTTTGAGGCAGAAACTCAATAAACTGTCTTTAGCTGGCTGTTTCTGAAGTTTTTAGTGCATCAGCCAGTGAAGGTTAAATTCTCTCGTTTTTGTGGATTTGATAGGTTGTTTGATGCAGTTATTTGAGATGCATGATTCCCCGAATTCAGAAGGATCCCAGATTGCGAGAATTTGGTCTCACTGGCTATGACAGTGTCTCCCAGTTAATTGTTTTTTTAATTATCTGCATATTTGTGAAGACAAGTATTGTCTTTTGAATTTTGTTCTACATTGAAGTGGTAAATAATCATTCCAAAAATTCCTCGATCCAGATCTGGAATGACTCCAAAAGTCAGGACTTATTCACACAGCTCTCAAGAGCAGATGGTGTCCTGTTCAAATTTTTCAGAAGGAATTTCTTGAGAAATATCTGTCATTTTTTTAACAATGGCAACCCCTTGGCACCATCCGAACCTCCTTGCAATTGCTTTGGTCATTTGCAGATTGCCTTGGTTACCTTTAGTTTCGATGAAAGACTCCAAATTGTCTGCAGATACTCACCGGAAGTGCAACTTTAAAAAAAATAGTGACACAAACCAGAACTGAAGAACTTAAAGGTCAACATTTTACATTTGCGTCACACTCTTCACAGGTTCACTGTTGCTTTGTGAGTACTTGGTAAATGATTGGAGAGAAGTCTGGATAGCAACCAAAACAATCACAAGGAGCTTTTCAAGCTGTGTATACCTCTTTGTGACCGAGATGTATACAGGAAGAGCAAGCAAACACTCACCAGCTGGTCGAGAAATACATATTTACACATCCCTAGTGAAGGGTGATTACCACTGACGAGTCAACTGGTCTGTGTACCTGGAACCTTAACTACTTCTAAGCTGGACCAAACTGCCCGTTAAAAAATGTATTTATATCTTTCCATAACTTTTGCCGTGGTCTTAATGAATATATGTAGGTAATAAACAATCCAGCAGAACAGTTCTCTAGCCACTCCTTCATAACACCAACTGCAATGGGCATAAATCCAGGTTTCAGAGTGTAAACTGGCAAGCATAGATAGCAGCATCATTATTTACCCAGAAAGCAAAAAGTTTATAATACAAAATGGCTTCAGGTATAAATCTACTTTGTGTTAGTTAATTAAACTCAATTTCAGAATATCTGTCATGTTAGCACAAAAGTAATAAGAACACACACACAAGGACCTTCTGAAAGACAAAGAAACAACACAAAAACAAAAATCTAAACCTCTTTAAATCAAGTTTAAGTGGGTGATTTAAAGCTGCTGGCTTTGCCATTTTGATGATCCAGCTTTGAACCACTTCAATAACCATCTCCAATTTGTCTGTATTTCGTTACTATGGAAACCATTCTAAACATCCAATCCAGTGTCAGGATCCAGGTGGGTGGATAAAACCTAAGGATTTGGTCTAAATGCACTCTTAGGAGAAACTGCACACACACATACACAGAGAGCACATGTACAACATGACATGTGCCTTAAGACGGCAATTTATTTCCTAAGAAGGGAGCAATCTCTCTGTCAGATTCAGGTGTTCCATCCACAAAATTACTCTGAGCCCATTTTCTCTTCATTTATCCCTTTTCCTTAGTGATACTCCTTCTTTCTCGCCTTTCAGGTCGAGGAGGAGAACACGCCTACTGGCCGCCTGACACCAACCCGATTGACAGGAGCAGCATCAACGGTAACAGAAACTCATCTTCTGCATTTTCTGCTGAGTCTGTCAGAAAGCAGAATTACTTTTAGGTTCATTATTTTGCTCGATACAACAATGAGACTGAATCTCCTGAGAGCTGAGCTGGCTGTGTGTGCGTGTCTGTTGTGATACTCTTGCAGCATCATCAGCTCATCACAGCCGCTCAACTGATTCCTCTAATCACTCGACTCAGTCATGTCTAAACTTACTTTAATAAGTCGCTCTGTCCTGACAAGGAGCTCCAGCTTGCTGATTTACAGTCGGTGAGCATCGCTTCATGTTCGCCGTCGCATCGCCCGTGGCAGGAAAATTTAATTAGATTCACTATCTCGCCATCAATCAGTGTTTCTATAAAGTGGAGGAAAATAATCATCTTTATGGACAAACAGGATTAAAAGAGTGGGGTGGCATATAAATCTTCAGCTTGTAGTTTTTAATATAATGACAACAACAGCAGCGTTATTGGACTGATTTGACATAGAGAAGAAAGGATAGTTGCCTTTCATTTCTAATTAAAAACAGTACAACTAACAATATTAAACATATGAATTATTTATATTCCGTGGCTCTAACACTCTAATATGGAATACAGCTGTTTGTCTGTACTTCTAATATTGTTAATGATATAATTAATATTTTCATCCTGTCGTGGTTTTTTCTTTCCCCAGAAAGTTCTCCTACTCCTCACCTAGCAGAACTGTGAAACGTGCAAACAGGAACAAAAGAACATTTGTATTTGAAACATTGAATTTAGCTCTCGTGAACATTATCATGGTTGCAGTGGTAGCTTGATTTGCACTTGATTTGTAATACTCAGCAATAGTCAGTGTTCAAGAACATGTTGACATCTTCCGTCTAGCATTCTGCTAAAGACCAAAGCAAACACAAGGAATTCTCTGGTGAAGCACCTGTTTTGTGACCGATTCCTCAGCGGCAGGCCACAAACTTCAGCAACAGATCGCTAGCCGATCAAAGAACATACATTTGTCCATAGCGACTGGAGGTTGCCAAGGGGTTAAAAGACGGTCTGTAAATAACTCAGGCCAAAATAATAGAATAGCAAAGACAACACTGATTTTGTCAGATAGCTATGTTGTTGCAAAATTAGGACCTCAGCAGTGAAAACGAGCATGTTGATGTTGATAGAAAAGCTTTATTTCAAAATTAGCTATATTAAAATACGAATGCTTACGCTGAAAAGGTGGGGATTTTTTTATGTTGTTGTGAGGACACTGCGTTTGGAAGCAAAAGTAATCCATCTGTTCCACACATACCAGGAGAGCGCAATATGCAGCAGGGCCGGTCACAGAATGTGGGGCTTGATGTTAAGTGCAAAAGTGTACTTTACACACCAGACGTCCGAGTTTTGGCAACCTTACAAATGTACTACTGTTAAAATCAGCGGGACAGTCTGGTTCAGCCCAGCTCGCCATGTTTAAACCACTTTAAATACCACTTTTAAAACCCCTGGGAGAGTTTGGACTCCACCGGAGAGCATTTAGACCCGGCTAATCCAGCATCTGTGTAGTAGCAGCTGTGCATGACAGGAGAGGTGAATGCTGGAAGTCAAAATCATCTTTTCAGGGTTTTGTGCTGCTTGGTCAACTATTGTTTGAAATTAAACACACAGAGAGATTTTTTTTTCCCTACTGCACACAATCATTATGTTTAATACAAGGTGACTTATACTCATACCAAGAACAATAATTATGTCTAAAGTGAATGTACTCATGCAAACTGCATAGTTAACGCCACTTCTACTGATGCATATAAAAATACTATATTTGCTGTAAACTACACTACTATTGCAGCTAATAATGCTGAAACCACTATAAAAGCTAAAGCATTGGCTGATGATATAAACCATGGTCATAATCATAACTGTCCGCTCCCGTTTCTGCTGGAGAAAGACTGTTACTCCTCCTCCGCTGGTAGGTCAGAGGTCAGGGTCTATATCTGGTCTCACTGGAGCACTGTCGGGCAGCGTGTGTGCTTGTGTATATCTGAAGATGGACTCTGACATTTTGTCAGCGCAGTTGCTGCTGCTGCTCCCGGAGGAGATCATAAATCTGTCCTCTTTGACCTCCGTTCCCCTCTGGCTTTATTGCGGGTCAGGCAGGTCGCAGCCTCGTTCATCAGCTCAACGGTATTTCATCTTTAACTCGGTGTCGTCGTTTATGTCGCAGAGCTTCCTCTCACTTGAAAAATTAGCTTGAGAAGAGTCACCTCAGATTGGTTTCATTGTGCCACAGCTCTGTAGGTCTGACGGCTTCTGTGCAGAGGTGAACCGATCCCGTCTGATGTTCTTGCCTCAACCGAGCAAAGACCTTCAGCACTGCCACTCATTCACTAAAGTTCCTCAGTTTTCTCTTCATATCTCTTGGGAAGTAGATGCTGGCAGTTGTTGTGAGAGGTCCATACCTCTCCACTCACAGCGCCAAGCTATTAAAGTTAAAAATATCTCAGTTTTAAGTGAAGGGAAACAACATCTCAAGAGTTTTAATCAAAAACATTAACTTCTTCGTCTTTTATAACCCCCTGTAGCTTCACTTAAGTAGCTCAGAAATGTTCAGACATTTTCTCTCTGCTGGTCAGAAAAAATGGCTTTCATGTTTATACATTAATGGAAAGCACATTAAGCATATTATACATTATGCATATTAAGTTTATATTCCTAAACTGAGAGATTAACATATTTGCTAATATGATGACAATACTGAAAAACTAAACACATCAAATTGTTGGCAAAAGTGTTGGATTTGCAGCTGTATAAACCAAAGTATTGGATAAAAAGATTTGTAATGTGGATTGTGCCCCACGCAAAGTTATTTCTGTTCATGTCTTTGTATAAGGTCAATCCATTAACTGCTGAGATGTTGCAGTTTATTTACAGCATGTGGTTTCCATAGGAGCCTCCAAAAGAACCGTCCACGTGATGCAGGTTTTACATTAACATCAACCCTTAATTAAATACTAAGGAGGCTTCAGTAATAATGTTGTGCACATAATTGGACTGTATGATAGTATTGAGTTTATCTCTCTGCTGGTATTAAGGACAGCGCTGAGTTGTTTCTCTGAAGCTTTTTAATACTCATTTATTGGATTTTAAAACTTAACAAATGAAAAAAAAACCTGCTTGTTCATGAACAGTTGCAGGAACATAGTAAAAGTAGGACAAAAGGTTATCCAGTATGATGTCATTGTGACTGACAGTGATGTTCAGATTAAAGCCTCATTGATGTGTATACTCTGGTTTCTCCACAGAGATTTTTTCCCCCTGGGGTGGACCTTGTCTTTGATTTGTCCCTTTGGTGCTACAGTGCTTTATGCTCCAGTCTACAAAGAATAAACTATAAGCTATAAAATAAAATTAGTCGGAATCACGCTGCATTTTGATGTCTTTGTTTGCATTGTCATCTTTGTAACTGCTCAGTTTCGCTTCCCTGCTGGATTTCTGGGCTTTGCAAGGATTTCTGTGCTCTCCGTCGCCCTTGTGTTGATTTGTTGGTGTCGTTGTGGCTTTAAACTGACTCAGCTGGCGAGAGTTTGTGATTTATTCTACACAGTTTCTCTGAGCTTCTGGGCCTGTGCTACTTTGCTGAAGGGCATCTCAGTAGAGGTTGTTACTACTCTTGTTATCATCAGTAACATACATTTTGCTCGCGGGTCAGTTTTGACTTCCTGTCAGTTGCTGCTATTGTTGCATCTTTTTGTTATTTAAAATTACGGACTCTTTTTCTACTTTATACTCAATAAAACTGTAATTTATTGTAAAAACAAATATTAATTTGATGAAAGACATTTTTGCCACAACCTTTCTTAATCTAAAAAGCTTTTTTAAGATGAAATTTAACAAGGTGCCAATAAGTGGATGAGCAGAAGACTACCATTCGACTAACTAAAATCAAATTTTTGTCTCCACGGTTACCTTTAGTTAACATCAGATGACACAGTCCTGTACATAAAACATCAAGAGTTTTAAACCTCCTGTACAAGTTTTCCTTAATGTATAAATAGGAACAAGAAAAACATTAATGGTATTCTTGTCACAGTCCGGCGAGGGCAGACTGTATGTGTTGACAAAAGGACCCAAAACGCAGACTCCAAAAACTGAACATGGCGTGGATTTAACAAAAAACAAGCCGTTTATTGAGGCTAGCAAAAGGGCATTGGTGAAACTAAACAATAACCCAAACTGGGTGAACTAAAACTAAACATGAAAAAACCTTAAACATGGTGAACTGACATAGATTCCTGAAGTAGTGACATGGACGAGCAGACGACCTGACAAAGAATGACTGAAAGCACACGGACTAAATACACACAGGAGGATAATGAGGGAAATGGGAACACATGGAGAAACAGCTGACACACATGAACATAACGACGTCACAAGGAGAGAGTAACACTAAAAACATTGAACATAGGAACACAGGACCCCTTCAAAATAAAACAGGAAATACAATGAGATGCAGACCTGACAACATAAGACACACAGACATGAAACACACGAAGGGCAAGGGAGACTTCACAGGGGTTGAAAACACAAGGGGGAACTAATAAGCAAATGAACATAGGAAACTTAATAAGCTTAAACATACACTATAAACATCAAAATGAACTAAAACTCAAAACACTGGGTCATAAGACCCAGGATCGTGACAATTCTGTACAAACTAATCTGTTCTGTCATGTAGCTATATAGCTACATGTATATGCAGTGATACAATGCACACAAGTTATTTAACTTGTGGGATCAAGGTATTTTTCTCACGGGCATGTCATTGAACAAGTTGTTTCTCTTGTGAGAAAAATTTCATTATATTGAAGGAACTTGTGGAAAAAGATGTTTTATCTCTTGGTCGAACTAACTTGCTTATCTTGCGGGAACAACATGTTCATATTGTTGGAACAAGTATTTTGTTCTTTGTTTAACTTGTGGGAACAATTGTTTTAAATATTTATCCAGCTTGTGGGAACGAGTGTTTAACCAAGTAACTGGCGAATGCATTAGCATAACAGGAAAAGACCTGAAAGTTACCTGAAGTTTAGCCAACTTGTTCCCACAATATAAACATCTTTGTACGCCCAGGAGCTATAAAATATTTTAAGTTAGCAAGTGACTCCTACTGATTTCAGTTCTGTTTTTCATGCTAGAGTAGCATGAATTTAATTATGTGACATTCTGAGGTGTAAATCAGACCTAATTAGCTGAGTTCTCTCCATTTTATGGTCGCTGAGTTCATCTGAAGTGAGTGGATAAGTGCTAAAGAAACAGAACTGTACCACCGCTGCACAAAAAGCAGATGCTGATTAACAGGTGATGATTGACTTGATTTAAATCATTTTTACCTTCACTTTCACATGTTTAACTTGTCACTTGTAAACAACTGTGATCATTTTTAACCAGTGGGGAAAAATTCAAAGCAATCAACGTGTGCACAGTGTAGCTGAGGTGAAGGTAGTGTCATCAATCACAGGACTTTCAGGACTTTGTAGGTCTGCTATTTTTTCATTTGATCTTTTGGACTTTTTATTTTCAGATGTTGTTTTTAGTTAGTTTTAATCACCAGAACTTCTTGGTTTGGACTTAAATGCACATTTTTCACACAAAACGCTAGAAGGTAAGACTTTCCACAAGCATACCTATTTTCTTACCATAGAGGCAGATCCTGGTCAGTAAAGGATTGAGATCACGCTGCCTGTATATAATCCATGAATGTAACCATGACATTAACCATTGGTTTCTGGACTTTACGTTTTGAATCCTCAACCTTAGCATTTCTGCAGCCACCACATTTGATTTTAGGAGCCAGATGTGACCACGTGTGGATAATAAAATCAAGCACTAATCTATCACTTAATGCTAGCAAGCGTCTAATACATGTTTGTGGTAGACAGTAGAAATTCTACAATTTTACTCATAAAAATTGAAGCATAATCTTCCTTGATGGCCTGCACCACACAGGAAAACATTATATTTGGCAGGCAGATCGATTAAAATACTCTAAAAGGCGCAAACACTACACATGAATTCGCTATTGCCCTCTGTACAGCACGATTGTACAGCTGTTATAAAGGTCAATACTGTCCATAAAAATGTGCGTGCTTTTATCCATCCATGAAACTAAGCATTTTAACATGAGAGGCTGTGATGAGTGACTCGCTTTTGGAACCAGCATCACGTGGCCACTCGAAGATCTGCAGTTTTCAGACCTGAAGGTTGACGCTTTGTTCAAAAAAGAAGTTGAACTGTCATCACTTTTTCTGGTGACATCAAAGGTTGAACTTAGTATATTTTAATTACCCCATAACCTTTGCTCTCGCAAAACAATGAAAGCAGAAACTGCATCAGCTAAAACTCAGAATTCTGAAATTAAATAAAGAATTTAAAAAGAAAAAAAAGGAAGAAAGATGATGAAATCGTACTTTAAAAAGGAAAAGAAGGTGGTGTTGTGGCTTCTGTGCTGTGGCCGTAAGCTTTGATGGATTGTGGTTTTCATTGAGAGAGACAAGCAAATGGAGAGAGAAGGTGAAAGAGGAAAAGTGTCCTGCTATCTCTTTTCCTTTGTGTTTCTCTTTGTCTCATATGTACACACTTCTCTTGATATTTTGTTCATCCATCTTCTCCCTTTCTTCTTCTTTCATTTTCTCTTCCCTCTCAGTCATTTTATTGTCTCTCCATTCCTATGTTTTCCTTTCCTTTTTCCACCTCTCCAGCTCCTCCCTCTTTAACACACTTCCCTCGCCTCTGCATTTGGACTTCATCCCCCTTATGTGTTTCCTATTTTCTCCCTCTCTCTGCTCCAAGGTCGAGTTAATGAATGACAGAGCGTGTCATCAATTCCCCTCTTTCCCTTTACACCTGTCGTACACTCATACACACACTGTGTATTGATCGGTAAAGCAGCAACAGCAGCAGCTTTGCGTTTTCAGTCCAGTCAAACCACTTCTTCTTTTTCCTTTGTCTCAATTTTGGGTATCGTGGAATAACATATATTGGTTGCACAACTAAGACAGATATAAAAATGTGACTGTGAAGCAGTTAAATATAGCAATTTGCCTAAAATTTGATTCGGTATATCAACTTATAGTAGTGTTACCCTTCCTGTTCTGCTTTCCACATGATATTATGAAAAAGGTAAAACCAAATTTAAATTTCAGTAAAATTCAATCTTCTTCGAATAGAAAAAGTTAAATGATTAAATGATTTCTTTATGGCTTTATTAGTCTCTCACATTGTTGCGGAGTAATTGTGGATCAGTCTTCTTCACAACGTTGCTTCAGTTCATTGAGGCAAACGTCTCCACTTTGGGCTCGTCTGCCAAAGCACATTCCTCCAGAAATCTTGTGCTTTATTCAAACCTTACAAACCTACGCTGTGCTGCCATCTTCTCCTCAGCTAAGAAACGCGTTCTCCTCGTAAGCCTTCCAGACAAGTCGTACTCAGTGTCTTTCTAAATATACTGTCACCATGTGACCTTAGGTTGAATTAAATTGAATTGAATTAAATTGTAAATAATCTTTCTCATTGGAGAATGATGGACGTCAAATGAACCTTCTCTGAATAGAGCAATTATTGCTTCTCTAACACACACCTGAATGCTCCTGACCAGCAAACTGACAAAACGTCTGAATTTATATAGGTGCTGAGACTTGCTGGTGATCAGTTAATGCATTTGATTAGCAGCACCTGACTGTTACCCCAACCTTATGGAAGCAGTGACTGTGCTTTTCACGGGATTTCATAGAGTTCTGTGAAAACTTTTTTTTCTTCATATTTAAGCACCTTGAGGCAGCTGTTATTGTGGGTTTATATAAATCAACTGAATTGAATATAACTGTGTCATCAGCAATCATCAAAATGTATGAAACAATTTTTGTCTTTTCTTTTTATGGTGAAATTTAGTTAGTTTAAAAGATCTAATGAGCAAAAGAAAAAGCATTAACAATTTGCCTGAGATATTACAGTATATATAATTTATTGTTGTAATGTTGACTATATCAAGCATTTTAGGTGAAGGTTTCAGGAAAATGTTTGTTATACATAATGAATTCACAGTAAAAATGGCATAAACTTTATAAACTGATGTCATTTTAGTATATTCATTTTGAATATACAGATTTCAGTGTGCATTTATTCATGTTTCTAACTTCTGCCTCTCTTCTTGTATTTATTCCAGAATCTCCAATTGGTCAGATGCGTCCCCCTCACGGCAGCGTCACCCCTCAGAAGAACAGCAACCTCCTGGTCATCATTGTGGTTTCTGTGGGAGCCGTCACCGTGGTCGTGGTTGTCATCGTGGCCCTCATCTGCACACGGCGCACCTCCGCCCAGCAGAGGAAGTAAGATGTTTCATTCATCTGTGTGATGGCAATAAACGGCTGTCACTGTAATGAGGCAGATGGTTAATGAGCTGCCCTGCATGTCTTGTTTTTTCTCACAGAGATTTACTCTGAAATTAATGTCCCTGCCAGCTCACACAGGTCTGAATATGTACCAAATCACAAATAACCCAGCCAGCAAAAACCTCAGCTAGATCTCTGCATGTAGACTTTATCATCCCAGGAAATGTCAGTTCATCAGGTTTTAACGTTATTTCATTGTAGTTTGTTTTGTCATGGTTTTCTTTTTATAAACACACTCAAGAGGTTTTATTTACTCTTTCAAAACCACCTGTTAGAAGTCAACTCACGCAGATGACTTTTGTAACAGCAGGAATGGCAATTATGCCTTTAAACTCGACTTCTAGCCTCCTTGAACCGATTTGTAAGAAATGCGACAGAAAAGCCGCAACTGTGTTCACAGTGCATCTTCAGTGCATTTCCATTCTCCAAATCAATATGTCTTTCATTGTGGGTGCATCAGCGATGGTCGACCACTGCAGGCACCAAGATTGCTTGGGAGAAGAATACCCTGTTTAGCCCACTGCTACAGAGACAGAACTTCAGATAAGCAAGAAATAATGAATGGATGAACAGTTTCAGTCTAGTTTGTGTTCATGAAATTGCAGTTTTTAGTATTTTTCTCAGTTTTAGTCAAAATGATTATTTATATAGTTCATGAAATTACACTTGGTATCATATAATCCACTAATAAAGTGGATTAATTTCATCTTCCTACCTTCAATCCACCTTTATTGTAATCCTGTTCATGACATCATATGGTGGCTATGAGAGCTCAACATCCTGCAAATTAAAAAACAAAACAACAAAACATCTTTAATGATTTGAAACACAGGAAAACTCCTCAAAAATACAGATACAAGTAGAAATGATGCTCTGGTTCAGAGAGTTTCTGTATAATCCCATTTATAATGTCAGTATAATTTCATAATTCTCCTCCCCACATTTCAGTGAGCATAATCTTGTTTCATAATCTTCAAGAGTTCGAGGCAGTTCAAGACATTATGCCAAATTTCATTTGAATTCATACTGTTTTATGATCCAGATGATCAGATTTGAGTACAGCTACAGGTGGAGAATTCACAGCCCTCTCCACCCCACAGTGCTTTCATTTAGTGGAAATAAACGATGATGGATGGAGTGTTTTCTTCTCCTGACCCTCCTCCCCGGTGCGTTTCTCATCCTCTGTGCAGGAAGAGAGCAAGTCACAGTGCCAGTAAGAGGAAGGGCAGCCAGAAGGACCTGCGGCCTCCGGACCTCTGGATCCACCACGAGGAGATGGAGATGAAGAACATGGAGAAAGCTCCCAGCATCGCACCGTCTGGCCACGATTCACCAATCCAGTCTTGCCAGGACCTCCCCCAGGTGGCACACAGCCAATCAGAGAGCCAGATGGGGAGCAAAAGCAGCCATTCAGGTACAGCACTGATTCTCATTTACCAATCAATTTATTATATAATGTGTATAGCAAAGCTTCATTTAGTTACACTCATATTTTTTATGTGTTTAATTAGATTTAATCTTATAGTTTCTCTTTATTTTACATCATTACGTTTAAGATAAATGGGTTATGAATCTTGGTTTAATTAGCTGTGTAAACAGGCCTAATTAATAATGATAAAAACACAAAAGTATCAAATAAAGATCTTTTCCAAGTGGAAAATGGAACGCTAAACCTAAATCCTAATCCAAGGAAATGAAGATGTCTGAATCCCTGATTGGGTTTTGATTGTGATGTTCCAGGAGCAGATGCTGATGAGGTTTCCAGCAGTATCTCTACTTTGGAGCGTTCTCTGGCTGCCAGGAGAGGAACTCGAAGCAAAATGATGATTCCCATGGACTCGCAGCCGAGCAACACACGTAAGAAACGCAACAGAATATATGGATATTGCTACTGTGAAGCTAAGCTTTCATATATGAAGTACTATTTTGAAGCATTTTGGCCTCTGACATGGGTGTGTTTGTTTGTTTGTTTTGTTTTTTATAGCTAGAAATGATAACTTGGTTAGCAAGCTGGATCCTAATAACTGCACAGGTGAAACACATATGTTGCTAATAAAATACTATACTTCTCGGACAGTCTGCTCAACCATTTTATTTGTCAGATAATTGCATTAAGGATGCTCCATAAAGCACTAAAGGTCCAGTTCAGTTCATCCAATTAGTCTAATTGAATTGTTGGAATCACAGACTGTATATAAATAATGGACGTAGCTTCTGGGGGAGCACCCCCTGGTTTGTTGTAAAGCTTCAAATGCATCTCAGCCTCATCTGAGGCTTTTTTATACCATGCTTTATTCTCATTTTTTACTTTAATTAGTACCTTAATTTACAAAATAAACTTTGTGTTTTCTTCAATAAGACTCATAACTAGTGGTTAGGAACACACACTCATCACAAAAGTGTTTATTGAGGTCAGAGAGCACCAGAGCTTAGAGTTATTTTCTATCAGAATTCTTAATAGCCCAAAGTGTGTTTTCCAAACACAGAAGTCGCCCTCCAGTAGACATCTGGAAAACTGTGGGTTTAAGACACTTTTGCAGTGGATTCAGAATCATTTAAGCTCTTCTATTTATCATGATTGTTTAGAGCTCTTTGCCTCTCGATCGCTCTCCTTCTTGGTCATGCAGCCCTCGCAGCCTGGAGGTTTGTTGCGGCTCATTGTCCTGCTGAAAACAAACAGTGTTCCCAGGGATGGTGTGAGCATTGTATCACCATATGCTTCACAGCAGGAACCTCCTTTACTACATCTCACAAACACATAAAACCAAAGTTCCTATGACATCAAAGCCCTGATTTCCACTGGTCTGACGTCTATTCCTTTTCTCTCTTCTTCCAAATAGTTCTCTTCTTCTGCATATCATTGCCGTTCTGTAGTTCAGCTATGATGGCCTGATTTTCACAGTCAAACTAAGAGTGTTTGATCTTTGAAACAGCGACTAAATTCCTTTTAAGGAGGATGGAGGGATGGTAGTGGCATAATTAAGATGACCTTTACCCAGGAGACATGAGTTTGAGATCCATGCGGGACTCTTTTTCTTTATTGCACAGTTTTCTATTCTTTTTGGTTGCTTTTTTCTAGGTTAGTAGTCCATCAGAGATTTTATATGCACTTATTCACACAACTGCAAAAGCCCTGATGCTTTGGTTACTTTCTGTTCATTGGTGATGTGCAATGAGTGATTATTATTAATATCAATTATTTTATGGACTAAAAAAATCCCCCAAGTACTGGATTTGATGGAAAGCGTTACAAAATCCTCTCTCTTGTTGCAACTAAGCTCTGACTCGGATCCATCGGTAAATTGATTGTCATCATCCAGTGTGAAACTTTTGCATGTCTTGGGCTATAAATTCATTTATCTTCTGATGGTGGGGTCAGGTTTGTTCTACCTCGTGGTGCTTTAGTCCTTATCCACCTTATCTAGCTACAATTTGTTTATGGTTCATGGAGTTCGCCCTTGAAACCTGACAATATAGCCATTATTTTATTATAATAAAGCTTCTGTGCTTCTACTAAGAATATGGGAATTTTGACACTATTACTTGGTTTTGATGCCATTATTTCCAGACACTTAATTTTCTGTCAGAGTGGCTGGTAGTTGTGAAATAGTACATACAGAACAGCACTGAATTTGTTCATAGTTGCTGGGAAAATGTAGAACGCTAACACACAAACCCAGTGAGCAATCAGTCAGTGACCTTTTCTCCAAAGCAACTCAGGTAGTCAGTAATGTCTAATTTGTGTAGGGTGACTTTACTGCACCACAGTAAAGTGACCAGCTTCAGTTAACCTGAAACTAGCAATGAGTGGATAAACATCAGTTAGCTAGCCTACATTATCTGAGGTAGTAATTGTTCTTCATTTCTCAAGGTTACGGGTTAAATAACAGTTGTTATTTTAAACATCAGGAAAAATATGGAAAATCACTTTCCTGAAAATTGGTGAAGCTCACACATGCATTCTTATTTCTGTCTAAAGCTAGTGAGATATCATCACATTTGATGTAAAATCTGTGACTGAAAATTTAAAAATCACATATAATTAAAGAGCTCTGCAGTTTCTCAGATTAACTTGGGAGCATACTGAACTGAGCGTATTTTACATTATGCTCAATATACGTCATTGCTCTTGCTATTGGTGCTTGAGCTTTCACATGGTACCTCCAGATGATGTCTCCAGTGGCCAGTTGCCTTAGGGTGATGATGATGATGATGATGATGATGATAGTCAGAGAGTTCATCTTTCTTTGACTTTCCAACTTTCTTTGGGAGGTTTAGATGTAAAAAGTCTTTCAGGCAAAAGCAAAGTTGAAGAGAGAGGCGTTCACACTTGCACCAACTTTCTCACACTGATAATTAGCCTGTTCATTCCCTCAGAACGACTCAGAGGACAGAGTGGAGGGGAGATCTGAGGACACGCCAGTGACGAGGGGATGAGCCTGGGAAAGACAAAATGAGGAAGGAGAGGCAAGCAGCGAAAAACTGGAAGAGAGTTGGCAAGATGAAGCGGGAAAAAAGGAATGTTGCTGTGAAACCTCAAAGATTCGGTTTACAGTGTGCGACTCCAGCAGTGGCTCTGATCAGATCACATGAGGGGTTTCACATCAGACACAAGAGCAGCTTCAGTCAGTCAACACGGCTGTGACTGTAAAAGTTTTACCAAAGACATGATTGCATTTGTACTTTTCTTTGTCACTCACACTGATTAATGAGTACTGAGCCATTAAATTCCGTGTTCTACAACCACCTAATGGAGTCTGGTGAAGTTAAACAGCAGTTTACGGTTGGCTGGTCAGCACAACTTTAATTTTAAAGACGTTTATTGTAATGCATACCACACTATCTAAAAACAGACCCCTAAATTCTGCACTCTGTTTGGATGAATTTAAAGCATTAGTCTGTAACAGTGAGTCATCAGTGTAGAAAGAATAGCTGGAGTTTGATACAAACTGAGTTTTCTATCTCATTCACTACTGTTTTTCTCCAGATATCATCGTATCTCAAAGATAATTTGGCTATACCTCTTTAGGGTGTTATTCCCTGTATCAGAACTGGCTGTTTTCGATATTAAAATACTTCATTTAAAGGCACATTCTGCAAAGAGGTCTCTAGTGATCACTGCTGTGTAATTTGGCAGATTTGCAGTTTTAGAAATGATTCTTTGACTTAAGTACTCTAACTCATCATAATTCTCATGGAAAAAAACAATAAGTTGGTAGCACCTTGTAGAAGCTTTTCAGTTCATAGCATAAGGCCCTGTTCCTCTCAGAGAAGACTGTGGATAAAAGGAGCATGGCCACCGTGACATCAGCAGTTTCACATTATTGATATTACCATCTTTTTTAATATTATAATATTATCTAATATTTGAGTATTTGGAGAGGGTCTGCGATACATTGGCAGCCTGTCCAGACTGTACCCCAGCTCCTGCTCTATGAAAGCTAGAATAGGCTCTAGCCCAACAGTGAGGGACCAACATCCCAAACAAAATCAGTGACTTTCATTGATGCCTAGAAATGTCTGTCAGCTATCACTGACTGACTGACTGTGTCAGCAGTTCCCTAAAACACAAAAGTTATGGTCATAACCCAAAATGTAGGTTACAGTAAGCCAACACAACCAGCACTCACAAACATGAAACAGACCTATGTCAAACACCATCCCTTCAAACAGCACACAGCTGATGGCTTAGCCAAGGCTGAGATCTTAATAGAAACATAAAGTCACTGTAATGCCCCGGTCTTGCCACTAAAAAAACCCACCCAAATGATTACCTCTTGTTACATGATTTAGGAAAGTACAAACTGACGGTCAGGATTAAAATCCTTTACTTAAACCATTTAACGCCATTAGAAGAATGTTAACTCTGGTTTAAAGGGTCAGTCCAAGTCATCTCCTCCAGTATTTCTTCAGACATGTCATGTCCCTTCATTTTTATCATACCCCTTTTGAAGCTCTTGCAGTCCTTAATTACACCAGTCTCCTGTCATTTCCATAAGACACCTTTTAACTGTAGCACTTGTGAAGTCTCTAAAGCCGTCTAAGACTATGTCAAATTCTGTTTGATGTGCATCACCCTCGTCGGCTCATCCTCGCACCAACTCTGTCCCACTTCCAGAATCGCAGTGACACCTCCTCCTGTCCCAGCACCCATCGCACTGTGGGTGGAGTTCATAGTGTAGGCACTTGATTTTAAACAGCTGTTTGTATAAAACTGTTTCCTTTCACCATGAGGTTGATGCAGAACATCTGCAGAATCTCTGTGATACCAAATTGTGTCTATGAACCAGTTTTGTGCACAGAAGCAGGTTGTCTAATTACGGTGTTCTCTCTCTGTGGAGTGAATATGTTTTCAGTCACATCAGTGAGCAGAATGTTTCACATTGTAATTACCCTGCTCTCAGTCTGGCTGCATGTCTTGAAGGATTTGTGTCCTCTTTTCTCTCTTTTATTTCTTCTTCTTCTGATGTGCAGTTGCTGCTGTTGTTTAACCCAGTTGTAACAAACTGGAGTCACTGAGGTGAAGCGTAGCATCCAGGTTATAATGCTGTGTGGTTATTTCTGGAGAGAGTGAGTCAGCGGCCAAGTGATAATTCTTGTTAGCATGTGACAAGGACTGTGAGTTTACATAAATGTGGGTGTTTGTGATATGTGGGTCACCATAAAGCAGGAAAACCCTCTGGCTTCCTCTGCCAACACTCAGACCTGTTTCCTATTCTATTTTTTCCCTCTTCCTATCTTTTTTATTTGCTGTCATGTTTCACATTTCATAGATTTTCCTTTTATTTTATTGTTTTTTGGAAGTTCTGTCAAAGACTTCTCTGTTCTAAGCTGTGGCACTGCATCTTTTAGAAATACCGTTTCTCTTTCTGTAAAAATAGAAAAGCTTTAAGGTATTTTTTGTTTTTGGAGAGGGAAGTTAAAGACAATACTGAACTGAAAAACACTAGAAAGTGGACGTTCCAGTCATAGTTTATAATACAATTAGTAATCTGTTTAAATAGGCAGCATATTTTTGTTGGATTTAATTCACTAAACACCTAAAGTATATCAAAAACCACGCTAACAGTTCTTTATCTTCAAATTTGAGTGCATATAGTTAAAAATAAATCTCCAGTGTTGTGCAAAACTCTTGAGCCACCCTTCATTTCTTTATATTTTGCTTCCAAGGAACCAGGCTTTCTTGTGATTTTTTTGAAAGTGGTCTTGAGATATGATTTTCTTTCAGAAGATTTTCTTTGCGTATCGGCTGCTTTTTCACTGATGTTCAGTCCACTCGGTGTTTTTCGTTTGAGCCACTTTGATATATCAATCATTCAAGCATAAAAATGCATCTGTTTCAAAGCATGAACCAGTGTTTACATATTTACACATTTTAATAAATCACTGTATCTATTTCTCATTTTCCTGTGTAATTATAAAGGAATTCTGGTGGAGAGTCCCAGATTTTAAGCCATATGCGAATGTTCCCAAGAGGATCATGGACCCCTATTGATCCTCTACCTAATCACACGAGCCAAGGTGTGAAAAAAGGTGTGGTCACAATTGTTTTTACTGTGTCCATGATGCTCTTGGGGACACTTCCAATAGGGCTTAAGTTGAGGAGCTGAGACTTTCAGGTGGAGCTTAGAGTATAACTACTGCTCCTCCACATCAAAGCGAGACAGTTGAGGTGGTTCAGGCATCTGACCCAGGATGCTTCCTGGACGCACCCCAGGTGTTTTGTATCAGTTTTACCAGTCGGAAACCCCGGGGCAGACCCAGGATACGCTGAACAGATCGTGTCTCCTGACTGACTTGGAAAGGCTTTGTTGTGCAGCAGATAGGAACTGGAGGAGGTGGGTGAGAAAAGGGAGCTCTGCTTAGACTGTTCCCCAAGGAACCCAGACCTGAATACTGAATCAGGGCTAGAAAATGGATGGATGGATGGAAAATCCTGCACAAAAACACACATGTCAATAAAGGTTTTTAAATTGAATTCTAACTGTCAAAAGAGACAGATGGCCAGTTTTCTTCTCCAGCTGCTTCTTCCTCTTTGAAACCCAGAGGTTATTACACTAAACCATCATCAATACCAGCATCGATCAGACAGTATTGATAATGGCAGGGCTGTGATCAGCAGCTTTAGGAGGTGTGTGTGTGTGTGCTCATTTAAACAGAGTCAGGGTTTCATTACAGCAGCAGGACGACCAGAGATGAGCAAGTCTGGTCAATACACTTATTGGCGGAGAATATTGATGAGCTTGGTGCAGTGAGGTGGGGAGCTACAGGTTTATGGAGGTTTTGTAAGAGGGTGAGAAGGAGGCCAGAGATAAGAGGAGACAGAAATACAGATAGAGATCACAAAATGCTGAATTTTGCATAAGAGGATATAAAAAAAATGCTGTTACATGAAGTCACGTAAAATTAACAAAGTAAAAGTCACAAAGGCATTAAATAGAAATAAAAAAGAAGGAGTGATAAAGAAACCATACAGAAAGAAAAATATTGAGCAAAAACAGAGACAAGAATGGATAAAAAGTTTGATCAACAATGACACAAGCACACTGAGATGAAACCCAAATAAAACTGATAGAAAACTGTGAGAGTGAGAGAAGAAAGTCAGACCGGAGACACAAAGACACAGAAACAGCAGGTAGAGGTAGAGATCATCTGACGTCTGCAGAGCAGAGATGTTACAGCCGGGTTTTAAAAAAATGAAACAGAAAAATATCGAAGAAGCCTGGAGCTCCTTTAGCTTAAGCAAAATGCAAGAGACATAAACAAAGAGAGAAACAGTGTGGACCCTGCAGGGGTTTAAGAATAACGCACGTTCCACCAAATCAATTACAAACAATTTACTTAAATGTTCTCAATATTTCCCCCATTAAATAAAAAGCAATCAAAGCAAATAAAAAGTCTACTAGTGCAGTCACTACTGTCATGCATGACATTACAAACACCGAAAGTGTGTTGAAAAGCTATTTACAATTTCAGTCAAATTGCCTTTTTTGTTAATTTAATGTGCAAATGTCCCTAATGCATTTGTCAGTTTGCAGCTATCTTCATAATGAACGTGTCAGTTGGATGTTCACTGACACTGATTTTATTCTGTATTTATTTCTTTCCTGCTAAAGTTTTCAGTCATGGTTGTAGTTTGGTTGAATGCTAACACGGTTCCTTTGTTTACTGCAGCCTGTCTGCAGTCATAATAAGACATTTTTAAATTCTTTTAATTTAAATCAAATTTCTAGCACAAGAGTTTGGTCCTTGCGCTTCCTGAGATATCCAACATGCCTCACAGACAGCAAGCCCTAGATCTGTTGGAACTCCACCATCCCTCCTTTTCCTCCTCTCTAATCCCCTCCCTGCCCGTGCTGGCAAATTTTTTGGAGCAATCCTTCTACTCATGCCTTCAGGACTTCTCAGTCCAGGCAGTCATTCCCTTGATGGCTTACAACCTCCTTCAAGATCTAAGTTGCAATAAATCTTTCTTCATCATCTTTTTTCGAGTCTTTGCCCAACTGGGGCCCGCTGACTTCTGTTCAACAAAATGTTCAGCAAATTGAGGTTCCAATGACACGAGATAAAAGACATACCAACTCGTGTCATATACAACCATATGATATTTTAACCAAGATCACTACGTTTACCTAATCCTGATAAAAAGTCCTCTCTTGCCTTAATCTTACGACACTGATATAAGATTTGTGTTTTGTGTAACTACACCAGATACTCGTTGTTGACAGCGGTGAAAACTGTATCTGAATGTTCATAAAGAAGTTGTCTGCATACACCAAAGCAGCAAAAAACTCATTGCCCCGAAATGCAGAACTGACCGCCACAGTAAATCCTTTGTGCCGGTGGCAATAAGACTGTATAACTCTTCCACAGAAGCTTCTTCTTTTAAGGCTGCGCTCAGGACCTCTTCAGAGGAAGCTCATCTCTGCTGCTTGTATTCTCTCTTATCCTTACAACAATAGACTGGTACCCATACACTTCCCCATTATTTGTAAAAAAAAAAAAAAAAGACCAGCAAGACTTGGGAAGCACTTCATTCCCAACCATGAGTGGGCATTTTGGCCTGCAGGAAGTGTACAACTTGATAAAGCCAACAGGGCCAGGTCACCTGAGGTCACCAGATCAGAAAGCTCCACACAGAAAATCTTTAACACATGGTGAAGGGATGATGTCCAGCTCTGTCTGGGAACTAGTCTGCCCCTAGTGTATACCAAGCTCTCCTTTTGGTTGCACAAGGACTGAGTAGTCTGTAGCAATGAGCCGAACGCTCCACACAGAACACCCCCTCAGGGACTTGTTGAACACAAATCACACGGAGATTGGTTGGGCAAAGTCCTGCACACCGCCCAATAACTTTGAGAGGGTAAAGAGAACTCTGTATTAAAAGTAATGAAAAAAGTACATTTGATTCAATATTTTATGAATCTGTGTAATTTACCATCCGTGGTTTTTTTTACACTGACTGAAACTCAGCAAGTCCGCCAGCTATACAGTTACACTGCTCATTTGTCATGCTACCATCTGAAAAGCTCCATGCCAGTTTACACAATTTATTCTCATTCAAGTCGAATAAGTATATTTCACAAAGTGTTGAAAATATCAATTTAATAATCTTCACAATTATTATAATGAC